>NW_027526166.1:0-333961 GCF_052094955.1 Ictidomys tridecemlineatus
TCCATTCAGCAGGCAGTGGATCAGCCAAAATTAGTTTCTTATATTAACCTGCTGGTACCAATTATGTACTGGTAAGGCTTGGAGGGATAATATGTGGAATGTGGAAGTTGTCTTAGTTTTTGTTCTGGAAACCATTCATAAACTATTAAAAAATAACATTTTTTCAGATCACAAAGACAATAAATGTCTTGGGAACTTGTAAAATTCATAACAAACCTAGACAGGAAACTAAAGCCACTTGTAAAACCACTTCCCAGAGACTCCTACTGCTAACTTGTTGATGGAAAAGCGCACGTGCGAACACACACACACACACACACACACACACACACACACACACACACACACACACCCTCTACCTATCTGTGAGCATTCAGTATTCTTTTGTAACCCGGTTTCCCTCCCACTGTGTGGCACACACTTTCGTGTGTTGGTGAGCACGCGTGCAGACAAGCACTGTGGACAGCTCCTGCCGTTCTGTCCAATGGCTGTTATGGATGTCCAGGGATGGTGGACATGATGTCAGGAGTCTGTGTCAGGAAAGGAGGCCCAGAGGAGGCATCCACGAGGCAAGGCTAGATCAGGGAGCCTGGGCATCTGTTTGAGGGTTTGGGGAGTCTCTCCCCAGGCCAGGCCAGGGAAGGGCAAATGGTCAGCCAGCCTTGGGGGCTGGAGCTGCGAGGGCTGTGGGCAGAAGCTGAAGAAATGTCACCTCTCCCAGGCACTAACAGAGGGGAGACAAAGGTCACCACCACCACCATGGTCACACTCACTTCTCAGCTATGAAGACATGGGGCCAGATCTCATCCACGTCGTTCCGAGGGGCCTCCTGGTGGTTCTGGACCAGGGCCCGCTGCAGGTCCAGCACACAGTGGGTGTTGTAGAGGCTGGTGTCATCCATCTTCTCCCTGACACGGTTGTACAGGTCCTCCACCAGCAGCTGCTCAGCGGACTCCAGCATGCCCGGACACTCTGCATCTGCTCTGAGCCCCTGAGGCTTGAGTTCTATGGGCAGCAGGTGGCATTTGCATTAGGGAGTGGGGACACCGTAGCCTTCCCTGTTCCTTGGAGAACTTGTACTGGCCAGCTCTCTTGGGACTGTGGGCATGAGCTGAATGCCAGGCGATCTGCAGGACGGACTTAGCAAGGCCCCAAAGGCCCTCTGCACCAGCTAGACACTGAGGTCAGGGTCAGCTGCAGGTGGGCAAGGGTGATGGGAAGAAACTGGGTTCCCTTACTCTCTCCTTGGTTTCTCTAACGCTGGCTGCTCACAGCTTAGACATGGTCCTTGAGAACTAGGGTCTGTCTGAGTCACACTTAGGAGTCCTATGGTGCTCAGCATGAAGTGGTTGCTCTGAGTTATTTTCCAAATGAATGGACCATGTTCTTCCCTAACCTGGTTCGCTCTGCTGGTTGAACTCCCTTACCTGTGGAATGCAAATTACCCTGGGAAAGTAAAGCTTTCAGGACTCACGGATACAGCGCTACTGCCTGAGCAGCCGTGCTGACCTCAGACAGGTGAGTTTACCAATCTCAAACCAGGTTCAGTGTCTCTCTGACACCAAGTCAGAAAAGCTCAAATTCCAGACCAGCTCAGAGTCTGACTCATCCCTCTGAGCCGACCTTATCTCCTGATAGTATACCAGCTCACAAGTTAGCCAAAGGGAGAGGGCCAGGGAGCAAGATGCTTTCCTTCCCTAAGGAAGCGGGAAGGAACAGGAGAGAGAAAAGCCTCTCTGGGTAGCCAAATGCACTGACGGAGAGAAGAAGAGAGAGGAGAGGTACGGCCTCCGAGAGGGACACGGCCTCTGGCCTGCACCTCCTCCTCCCTGAGGGGCGGCCTCCTGCAGTGGTGGCTGTGGAAGAGGGACAGCCCTTCAGGGAAGTATCCGGCAGGTTTCTGAAGTGGGCGGCTGTTCGAGGATTGGAGTCCAGGGAGTCCGGCTGTGCCTGGGCCCTGGCGGAGGCTTCTGTCTGTCTGAAGTGAGGAGTACCGCCCCTTGCAGTTCCAGCAGGTCCCACTCTAAATTTACTGCATATGATTGTATTTTCATATATCCTGACCTATCTAATTACAATTACGTGGTTCCAAAACAATTTTACACAGGTAGTTTAACACTTCCTCTTTTCAGTTTGTGAACTGAAGAAAAATGTCCAAGATTTATCTGAATCAGTGATAATAAACTATAAAACCAACATAATGAATGAATTCCAGATTTTTTGAGTTTCTTATTTTTATTTTGATTTTATCTGTCATACTCATAATTCCCTGAGCCTTCTCACAGGAAAGTTATTCTCATGAATTTTTAAATCAGATCTCACAGTTCAAAAAACTGAGATCTATTTCTAAAAGGCACTATAACAATGATCGTTTGAATTCTCTGTTATTTCTATTGAGTTTTCCACATGTAAAATAATCTTTTCTACCACATACATAGTATGAATTAATGGATGCTTACCTTCAGACTTTTATATGTAAATGAATTACTATATCTCAGATTAGAAAAGAAGGGGCAGGAAAGCAACTGTATTAATCGATACTGCACATGGGCATATGAAACACTGTAACTTAAGTGTAAAACCTGTAATAAAGATCTAAACAGTATTCAACAGTGTTCTTATTTAACACTTGAATTAAAGATAAAATTTATGTGGTAGAAGAAAACATTATTACAAATCTGGCAAATGAATCCAGAGTTGTGAAAATTAGAGTGGAGATGGCATACAATGTCTATAATAAGGTCATTACTTTCTGTTGTTGTTGTTGTTAATGGTAGTTGCCTTGCTTTGCCATTTCACTATGTTTTAAAAACTTTTTCTGCCAATTACTTACTTTACTTCATTGGTTCTAAGCGATGCAGTACACTAAATCACTTGATCTTAGACATCATTTTCATGTTTTTATGTATCAGTTAAAATAAATTAATAAAAATAAAACAATAAAATCATGGTAACCAAAGTGTAGTTGGAGAGACCTTGCTTTGTAGGATGCACACATCAGCTCATCATAATACTTGACCCCACACAGTTCAACAACTAGTAGCAGAATATTAATAATCAGACAGATAAAAAGGATCATGAGAGAAGTGTAAAGTAAGCTTCAGTGTGAGGGGAATGCTGGGGAAGAAGATCACAACCAAGTATGATTATAACTATTAATGTCATCAAGTACCATTAATAATAATGAACATTTATTTGCTAATTCTAATAAATATACTTGTTCCAGAGCTAGTCATTTAACATGCCTGATCATCTCCACAAAGACCAAGAAGGTAGTTACTACTATCCTTATTTAACATATGAGTAACTTTGAAAAGAAAAATCTAAATACTAGGGTCCAGTTCAGAGTTTAAATGTCTATTTTCTCTGTTGTTACAACTTTTTCCAAATTCCCTTGCCTAAGTGTATCATTTTCATTATTACATATATTTATCTTTCCTATTCAGGATATAGTGTTTCTTACAAACTTGTTTGCAGTCTTTTAAATCTTCAAGACTACTCTATACTCATTTGATTCTCCTACAGAATTGATTGGAGGCAGTAAATAAATTTTTCAATGATATAAAAAATTAACAATTCCCCAAAGGAGAGTTTTTAAAGTTTTATTTAGTCAAATGGGGAACATAGTGGTTTGTTTTAGCTATAAATGTCTAAATGTAAAGCAAAAGGGTTAAAGTCTATGCATGTGTGTGTATTTATGTGAGTGTATGCACCTATTGTGTGTGTATATGTGTGTGAATGTATGGTAAATGTGTAAGGAAAATTGTTATTTTAAAGCCTGAGAGAATATGGTAATGACATTAGCTCAAAGGTATCATGATTCTGCTATAGTCCCCCAATACACTGGTGATTTGGGGTATGTTTTATGTATTTTTATTTGCTTATTTACTTACCAAGAGAAATTATGTGAATTTATACTTAATACTTTTACATGATAAATTAATTTAATTACATAATAATCCTACAGTAAATAATCTTGGGGTAAAAACTTCAATTCACCACTTTCATAGGAAACCTGGCTTAACTATTTTGAAGAAGTATCAAGCTCCCTCTCTTAAAAAGACTTCTATGAAAGTAAATATATTAGTTTTCATGTATATTTGAACTTTGAAGTAGATCTCTTAATAATTAAATCATACTTGTAGAAAAGTTTAACATATGTTTAGCTCTTTTAAAAATGAATTCAGGCACATCAGTTATTTTTTAAAATTCAACATAACTTGGTAATAACAATTTGCCTAAGTAGAGTGAGTTTATTTTGGAGTAAGTGTTGTTTTGCTTTTTTTTTCTTGCATTTGTGCACAACTTATACAATAAATTGTAAGACATTCCATCATAACTTGGTCAGGTCCGAATAAATTAATGAAAAAGAAAGAGCCTTTGAGAACCAAGGCCATTTTCATTCTTTAATACAAAAGGCATCCTTTCATTTTTTTCTTTTCTTTTTCTTTTGGTATATTTGAATGCCATTTTTCACAGAAGTATCAAAGGTAGCTGGATTCTTTCAAAGGATGAATAAAAGAGGAAGGAACGCTGTTCATAGTACTCCTAGACTCTCTGTCTTCATCAATGAATGGAAGTTGTAAATAGAAACACTGAAATTTTTTCCTTTAATCTAATGTTTTCTTCTTGCACTTGCAATGTTTTCTATTTTCTTCTTTTTAATGAAATCTCAGAATGTGTTTCTGTTACCAATTATCTAAAGTTTAAAATTATTTGAGCTTGGAAACAGCAAAATTTACTATTCAATAATATTCTATTTAAAAACTTCTGTTTAAAATGAGATTTTAAAGTTGAAAAATACTTTAATAAAAAGCTCATTTCACTGTCAATATTGTTTAATTTTGCAAACATTTATCACAGACTTCAAAATGTGTCAACCCAAATTTGGGCATCCCTGGGCTAAATAGTACAGGCAGGTGCATCATCTCCAGAGTGTTCTGCAAAACTTGGCCATCCCACCCCATAGCCTTTCATTTGTCCTTCTATTAATTAAAAACCACAGCTAAACAGAAGATAGGCCATGAGTGATAAGACATCTTCTGAGTACATGAAAAATAACTGTTCTGATTGAGTGTGGGTTTGCTCAGGACCTGCACTCTTTTGCATGTTAGGACCGTTACTTGCCTGGTGTCATCCAATATTTTTGGATCAAGACATTATAACTTACTGTATCAATTCCTCCTTTTCTTATTGGTGGAGAAAATCATCCTAATTCTGAATATCACAAGCTTTTCTAAATTCATGGACAACACATTAATAAAAAATTGCTTAGATTTCTGAAGAAATTTATACTATTTTGTAATAGGAAATTTCAAGAGAAAAATGCTTGGTAGGAAGCCTTTGCTCTTCAATGTTAAAGGCACAAATGGTTTTTATCATGTTTCATTTTCTTGGATTTAGTTTTGTACTTTCACTTACTCAAACTCTATTAACTGAAATCTTATTGGGGGTTGGTAACTTGATCAGTGAAAGATAAATGTGGTCCCTGCCCTCACTGTTTATTTTGGACTCCAAATTATATTCTGGGACTGGATATAAAGGATTATAATGAAAATGACTGAGTCTGTCCATCCTTCTTTCTTTTAACTTGCAGTTAGAATTCTGTCCAGTTTTTATGAAAGAATGAATGGCATTCCTGGAGAACATTTACTTTTTTAAATAATTTTTGTACTTATAAAATTACTCAAGAATGTCACCATTTGAGGGAACAAAAAAATCATGCTATTGGAAAAAAATAATTATTACAGGCATTAAATGGGTAGTCATAATTGCCTGTATATGAACTTTGTGACTAAAGCAACCACTTTAGTATCTTATTTCCAAAACAAAAATGTTGCTTTTATATTTGTTTCACACATTTATAATTAGACGTTCAGTTTATGAAAGATAACAAACTAAGAATAGTCATGACAATAAGAAAAATAAAATGAAGACTTCCTGACTGCTGAGCTAATGCTCTTTAAGGAACCACATCATGTGACTATATCCTGGTTGTTTGGCTTCTGTTGCCATTGTTCCAAATTCTATTTTATGCCTGTAAATTCTATTTCCTAAATTTGCATGCACAAAGCACCATTTATTACACCAATAATATGTTTCCTGGTACTCTTAATCTGGCTTGAATAGTTAGTTGCTTTATTTCAACTCTTCACATAATATATATGAAGTTACAATCTTCAAAAACATATATATTCTAAAGCTTATTAAAGATGTTGTGCATCAAAGAACATCCACATATCTTTAGTCAACAGACCAGGAATTGCTAAAGTTAAAAGTTTAGTTATGTTTTTAATTTCTAACACATTGACTATTTAATTCTTCATTCAATCAACATTTAAGGCAAACATCTACATGAGATATAGATTCACGAAAAGTTCCAAACATTCCCTGGAAGAGCAATTAAATAAATAATGACTTATAACTTCTGGAATTCCTCTGGCAAATCTTCCTAAAATCTCTAATGTTGAGTTCATAGAATATCAAAAAGAAATTCTTTGTTTATGTGCTTTTTTAACTAATGTGTCTATCTTAAATATAGTACATTGTTGCCAAATACAAATTTAGCTGCATTAAATGAAACTGTATTGGAGAGAGTTGTGTTTGTTCAGTGTAAATTAAATCACTATTGTGGCAAACAGAGTAAAAATGCACCAGGTAAAAAACAAGAAATGCCTGCATTTTTTCCTCAAATAATTTTATGTCTTTTTCTTGTGAAACAATACAAGTCTTAAAAAGTAAACTCAATGTTCTCCATCATCTGCAGGCATTTTAGTTTTTTTTTTTTGTGTGTGTGTGTGTGTGTGTTTGAACAGTCTTTACTATATATCATTCGAACAAAAACATTTTATATATAGTTGTGGAATTCTGTGTTGTAAGAAAACCACTTGACATATTTGATTCATGTTCTGATTCTAGTTTCAAGTTAAGAAAGTGGATAAATTGGCTTAAAGCATCTTAATTACAAAAATCTGAAATATTTATTTATTTTAATTTTACTGTAAGGCATCATGCTCTGATATAAAGTTTGACTTAGAACAATTTCTGACATCATCTAGAAGAGTGCACCTTCATTTTCCTGCTTTGTGTATAACATGCTCCCGGGTCATATCCTAAGAAACTTTCGAATACAGGTCATCTATGTGGAACACTCAAAATTTGATGCATCTTGCCTTCTGAACATGACCTTTTGTGTTATCAGTGAAGCTAGCATACAATTATTGTGATCACTTGATAATGTGATCACTTGGTTGGTTTAATCTGTTTTTTAAATAAGTGTGATCTCTGTAATCAGTTGTATTGTAAATGTAGCTGTTGTGCTTAGATGTTGGGAAATAAAGCAAAAAAAGGTGAAACTAAGAACAGCAAGGGTGATGAAAATGATAAGGCATAGAAATCTGCAGGATGCTCTGTGTGAGCCATCTTGATCAAGCAAGATATATTTGAACCTAACATACATATATAGGCGCATAAGCATACTATGCACATGCATTTTAAGGAAGTTTCACAAAATGTTTACCTTTATTTATCCCACTAAATGCAAAACATAGACTCTATTCTTCTATTCTATTATTCCACTCCACTGCACTCTACTCCACTCCATTCCATTTGTTCATATTAGTTAAAAACATAATGGGGCTGGGCACCTTGGCACAGACCTGTAATCCCAGCAGCTCCAGAGGCTGAGACAGGAGAATCTTGAGTTCAAACACAGCCTCAGCAACAGCAAGGTGCTAAGCAACTCAGCGAGACCCTGTCTCTAAATAAAATAAAAAAATGGGCTGAGGATGTGGCTCAGTGTTCGAGTGCCTCTGAATTCAATCCTTGGCAAGTCATTCCCCCCACAAATAAAATCATTCTCTATGAAATAAGTAGACTTCATTTCACTAATGGATCATGATATGTAAGTGGGGGAAAATGTGACTAGTGTCAGTGAGTGACTTTTGATATGGAGCACACAGGTAGTTTTTCTTTTAATTTATTTTTTTCTAATTTGTTATATATGATGGCAGAATGCAATTCATTTTATATTACACATATAGAGCACAATTTTTTAAGTCTCTGATTGTACACAAATTATTTTCACACCATTCGTATCTTGACAAATGAACTTAGGGTAATGATGTCTAACTCATTCCACAGTCTTTCCTACCCCCATACCCGCTTCCATCCTCTTCTTCCCCTTTGCCCTATCTAAAGTTCCTCCATTCCTCCCATGCTCCCCACCCATCACCATTATGATTCAGTATCCTATATCAAAGAAAATACTTGGCCTTTGGTTTTTAGGGATTGGCTTACTTCACTTAACATTATATTTTCCAACTCCATTTATTTGCCATGATTTTATTCCCTTTTATTGCTGAGTCATATTCCATTGTGCATATATACCAAAATTTCCCTACACATTCAACTACTGAAGGTCATCTGGGTTGGCTCCACAATTTAGCTATTGTGAATTGTGCTTAGATAGTTTGAAGAGCTTGCTAAAGCTATGGAATGATGAGGGGATGATGAGGGGATTCCATTAGATTCTTTAATAGATTGATAACATCCCTTTGAAATAATAAAAGTTAAATGGTATAAAGCTATTTACAGTCAGAACACTATATAATACCTACTTATTATATTATCAACTTTATTTGTATTATCTCATTTAATCTTTACAACAGTGTTTTTAGATTGGTCAAATTATACCCCAGTATTACAGTTAAGGGAATTAATGTTCAGTGGGAGGAAATGCTTTTTTTTATTCACCAACATTATAACAATAAATAAAATCTTAATACAGAAAGTTTGACTCCAAAACTAATTTTAAGCTTGCAAAATCCAGTAAGATAATTTATTTCTTTTCTTTGTTCCAACAAAAAGATTTCTTCATGACCTTCTCTGTGCCATGCACCATGAACATAAAAGTAACTGACTGCTCTGATAGCATTCATTGTAAAGAGAAGGATAAATAGAAGTCAGGGTTGAAGGGCATTCCAAAACTAACAGAAGAGGCAGAAAAACATAATCAGTTATACATTGACTATGAAAATAAGGTAATTCCTTTCTTCAGAATTTTTCTTACAGAAGAAATCTGTAAGTTTATCAACAGAAGAAAAAACCATGCTGGATTTGATGTCTTCCAACTCTACTCTAGGTATCTGCCACAGTTTTCCTACTGTGAAATTTTTGGTTTGGAGTGGTACACTATCATAGGGTCACCTGGTAGGTCTCTGGCCTCACGTACATTCTCTTGAAAGTCAACATTTTAACTCTAGAGTTGCTGTTTGTAGTAAGGAGATTAATAATTGCTCTTGGTTGTAGCCTATATGGAAATCTACACAGTCAGCTGCTGCTGTAGTCATGTCCTGGTTATATGAAAAGGACTCAGGTGATGAAGGGCTGTGATTCATTGCTACTAAACAATTTCAGTAAAGTTCAAGGTCTTAGGTCTAAGTGTAACTCATGAAACTTACCTCTTACCTGTCAGCTTCTCTGACAATGTAAATAAAAATTTAGAATTACAGCAAATACAGAACTCTGCACAGAATCACCTTATTATAAAAGGCAATTACTTATTATAGTAGGCAACAGAACTCAACCTACAAGGTAAAAGCTTACTTTCCTTTTGTAATTTCACAAAAATTTTGATAGAAACACCTTTGCAGCAGAATGGTGCCTAACACATTTATTATTATTATTATTATTATTATTATTATTATTATTATTATTATTGTTATATGAATACAATGAATGTAGGTAAATAAACTAAGAGTAACTGATTCAAGTTAGTGTTATCTGCTAAAATGTTTGATATGATATGAAAATACTTAGATTTTAAGATAATGTCAAACTAATTATAAAAGCAAAGTTAATATGGGAAGTTACAACTGATTTCAACTATTCTAAATGTTCTTCTTGAGTTTTCTTTACAGTCAGTTAAAAGCCATATGGGAAATTATGTCTACTTGATTTCTAGTCCTTTCATAACCTTTGTCTAATTTTGAGCCCAAATTTATATACCATACTTTGCTTTTTGGAAATTTAGTTACTGCTGAAAATTAATTAATCTTTAGAGAACAAGACATGTCACCATTCAAAAATTTCCAATAAACTCTGAAAAGAATTCCAAAAGCAGGGCCTTGCAACGTGACTACAAAGTGTTGGGTGCCTGAGGCAGATTCCCGGAGCCGCCCTATTCCCCCCCCCCCCCAACAGAGTCCATATACAACTCAATCAATCCAGCACCACAACTATTATATACAGCTTAACTCAAATCATCATCTCAATGGTTAGCTGGCAGCACCTTTCAACCATTCCCTCTGGCAATATGCCAGGCATCATTCTGACTTTGGCTGTGGCTCTCAATAGGTTCCAAAAAATTTGTGCTGTTTTAAGTCACTACCTTTGTGCTAATTTGTTACATGGGGATTGAAAACTGACAGTTACTGGCATTCTTCTTTAAACGTGGGGAAAATTGAATCCAATGGGGGAATTCCTCTACGTTAAGTCCCCAGGCCCGGGAAGATCCCACCTGGATTATCTCTGCCCTCTGGGAGCTTCACTGTGTCTTCTTGCTTCTGCATGGAAGGGAGCTTGTGTTAGTAGCTGCGTGGCTTGCCCAGCCCCCTCCTGCCAGAGATCTTGATAGTTCTGAGCATCTCTCCCTGTCCTGAGGTCTGTCCCTGTCCATTCCCATGGGCCGCTGTCCTGCTGATGAGACAGCCCAGTTCCTTGTGGGCCCCTGTGGATGCTTCATGAGACAGAACATGTGCTCACATCTTGCTGAGGTCATTCCTTTTCCATTTTCAGCTTCTTCTGTGGTGGCTGAAGGATCATTCCAAGAAGCTCCCTGGTGGCTCTCTGAAAGGACTGAGAAGACCTACAGGCATAACTTGAACCCCTGGTGTTGAGTGCTGGGACCTTTCCATCTTCCTGAGATTGCAGTAAAGGCCTGTACTGCTGCACCCCTTCAGCTCTTTGTGCTAACCTCCAGAGCAGCTATCTCTTATTTTTAGCACCTTTTGCCATCTGTACAGGATGAGGATTTCCCACATTGACAGCTCTTTCCTCAGTTTCTCCCTCTCTCTCCCCACCCTGAAATTTTACTATAAATATAAAGAAGAAAACAGTTTTCACTTCAACACTTTGCTTAGTAAACCCAACTTGTAAACTCACCAATGACAGGTCCTACCTCCTAAAGGACTGCAGGGAACCATTTTCCTAAGCTTCCGGCCATGGTGGAACAAGGGTCTCCCTTCCTGCTGTTTCAATAACATGAGGCTTTCTTTCTTCTGAGCACTCCCTTGCAGTCCTTTTAGGGTCCATAGTTATAGCAGTCTTTAAAGCAATCAAGGCTTTTAAAATTATTATTATTCTCCTCAAAATTCCAGCAGGCTTAGTTTACCAGCAGATTCCAAAACACTTTGCACATATTTGAGGTTTTGTTATGGTAGCATGGCTGGTATCAGAATTTATTTCAGTGTTCTGTTGCTTCCATACCTATTATCACAAACTTAGAAACTAAAAAAGGACCCACTCCTTACCTCCCAGTTTCTGTGCACCAGACGTCTAGCAGGACTCAACTGGGTTCCCAGCTCAAGGAGTTACAGCAGGAACAACTGAGGTCCCACTGGCCTGTTTTCCTCAGGAACATCAGGTCCTCTTCCAGGCCCATTCTTGGGACTGGCAGAATACAGTTCCTTGCAGTTGCAGACTAAGGTTCCCGTGTCCTTCTGGGTATTTGGGCAGCAGTCACTATTGGCTCCTTGCAGCCATTCTCCAATCCCTACTTATGGTCCTCTCCATCTTCAAAGGCCAGCAACAGTGGGGCAAAATACAGTTGAACAAAGATTTTCCCAGACAGTCACCCCCAAGTTGGGTTTAGTTCTATAATCTTGCTTCAACTGGGACTTTATTTCATTTACTTTCGTGTGTGATAAATGAGCTCCTGATATAACCCCCTACCATGAACTTTACCATGATGGTCCCTGCTCCCATCTGAGCATACTTTGATTATGCTATTTCTCTCTACAGGTTCCCGTGTGGCATCCAATGGCAGCACCTTGGTTCTCCTGTACTTCAGGAACTGGGCCAGGTTTCTTTTATGTAACTTGTGTACATATCTAAAAGTCCTGCTTTTTTCTTATCAATGACAAATTACAGACTGAAGTGCTAGGCACTTATGTAATTGGAATTTCTAAATTCTTCCAGAAGAAAATAATGAATGCACATAAAAATAAAAGTAATAAAATATTCTTCATTGATTTCACTTTAAAGTTAGCCCAATTAAATTAACAACAGGGATTATAAAATCAGTTCACTACAAAAATTCTATCAAATAAGAAATGTATCTTGAGAAGGTTTAACTGATGCCAATTATTAATTTACAGTAATTATTAAATTATTTTTGCAAAATGCTCATATGCTTTAACATATTTTTAAAGCACATTAATTAAGCAAAAATAATATCTGCTTTCTTCTTTGAGAGAAGCTCCTTCTACCCATGATTGCAGAAGATTAAAAACTATTTGCTTTTAACCTCCTCAGATTAAAAGAATGTAATCAGAGACAGAATGACAAATTGATTAAAATAAAAAGCTTTTTATAAAACTTGAAAAGTACTATCATCTTGTTATGTATTCATTCATATGAGTAATGTTCCATTTGAGGTCAAACAAAATATTTTCCAAAAGTTATAAGTTTCTGTTGAACTACTATATTTCAAGTTTCTCAGCCTTAACTTCTGTAAAAATCATGTTATATTGAATAAAAAGGCAATTTTTAATAAATACAGTATCTCACACTGAAAAAGGTACAGATGGACAAATGTTTTTATCTTGTGGTTTTCCTGTTTATTCATGTTAAACAGTATGTAGAATTAATTCCATAAAAATGGAAGCTGTTTGAATCAGACCATCCTGATTCTAAGGTAACACAGAAGATCAGCTTTCTTTAAAATAGACAGAGAACTGGTATATGTGTGCTTTTTGTTTTTCTCTGGTGGGAAATTAATATGAAATATCAAGTTTTCAAAGGTTTCCATTTGTGTTCTTTAAAAAAACATAGCTGTAATTTTGTGAACCTTATGCCAATAGCAGTGGGATTTGCCCCCACCTCTGATGCTGAGCTTTCCTGGTCAACTGCCTTGACTTTTATAAGATGTGACAGGAGCTATGTGGGGAAGTTTAAGAATCTAGACCTCACCAGCTTTCAGAGCTTTTCACAACCTCCTTCCCCACTGCCCTTGAGGAATTATGGAAGGGGCTTACTGTTGAATAGTTGTTACTATTGTACTGCATTAGTCTTCCTACCATTCCTCTTGTGAAGGATTGCTCATCCTTAATCTAGGTCTATATAGCAACATGTTAGAAGACTTACGTACAGGACATACTGTGATTAAAACTGCTATGAGCTTCCCTCCAAACCCAGGAAAATAGATGAGATATTTTTAAGCTGTCATGATATGTAGCAAAATGTTTAAAAAATAGGTAAGAGGTATGCTCAAGGTTTTTGAAAATAGACCAAGAAATAACAATTACCTACCTGTAGAGATAAGATTCCAAAAGTGTTAGCTGACGAGCAATTTCTATTGGGTGAAGTGTCATAAGATCAAATGTTTCAAACTGCCCTGGTTTACTGATATGCCATTCAATTGGTGGAGGTGGACTTTCAAAGGTAATATTATGGCTTATTCCATTTGCCTGAGCTTGCTTCTTCCTCTTGATGATCTTAGCAATTGACTCTACCCATTTCTTCATAGCTTTCCCTAGAAAAAACACATAATTAGAATGTCTTTTACTTGACAGACATAACTGTAGATCTTCATATAATTTTTAACGTTCACTCAACCTCAACAATTATCAACTCATGGCAAATTTTTGCTTCATCTAACCCAAATCATGCCATTTCTTCACTCTGTTGTTTGTTTTTTTTGGTACTAAGAACTGAACCCATGGATGTTTTCTCACTGCACTACATCTCCAGTCCTTTTTTGTTTTTCATTTTCAGACAAGGTCTTGCTAAGTTGTTGAGGATCTCACTAAATTGTTAAGGCTAGTCTTGAACTTGTGATTCTCCTGTCTCAGTCTCCTGAGTTGCTGGTATTATAGGCATACACCATTATACCCATCTCTAGTTATTCTTTAAACAAATTTAAAAATCATATCATTTTGTCTATATTTAAGTCTTTTTAAAATAATCATTAGGTCATTATGACATATAAAAATGAATCATTTTTTTCTTTTTTAAAATTTGTTTTTAGTTATACATAACAGAATATATTTTGACATACTAGATGGAATATAACTTCCCATTCTTGTGGTTGTACATGAGGTGGAGTTACACTGGTCATGTATTCATTCATATATGAACATAAGAAAGTTATGTCTGATTCATTCAACTTTGTTTCCTATTCCCATCTCCACTCCCTCTCCTTCATTCCCCTTTATCTAATCAAATGAACTTTGATTCTCCATCCCTGTTATTGTGTGTTGGCATCCACATATAAGAGAGAACATTTGGCCTTTGATTTTTTGGCTTATTTCACTTAGCATAATGATCTCCAGTTCCATCCATTTACTGGCAAATGCCATACTTTCATTCTTCTTTATGGCTGAGTAATACTCCATTGTGTATATACACCACATTTTCTTTATCCATTCATCTTTTGAAGGGCACCTAGGTCAGTTCCATAGCTTAGCTATTTTGAATTGAGCTGCTAAATTTCTTTGTCAAAAAGTGAGATTTTAAAATCTTCAAATACTTGGTTAATATTCAAATTTCTATCTCTTAAATATTTTTCTTATAGTTAATTTGTTTTAAAAGGACATAAATAACATTTACTTAATTATATTTAGTCCATATGTCCTAAGTTTCCTTAGGACTACAGGTTCTCCCTTTATGTCTCATTTTTGCTTGCAATTTATTTGTTGAAGAAATGGAATTGCTTGTATTGTGGTGATTCTCAAGTCTGTCTTGCCAACTGTACCCCTGTGGTATCATCTGCCATGTTTCTCTATCCCCCCTATTTTCTGAAAACCAGAGACATAGAGATTGATGTTTTTGTTTGTTTTAGTATTGGGGACTGAACCCAGGAGAACTTAACCACTGAACTTCATCCCCGGCTCTTCTCTTTTTATATTTTATTTTGAGACAGGGTCTTCTTAAGTTACTTGGAGACTTGCCAAGTTACTGAGGCTGATTTTTGATCCTCCTGCCTCAACCTCCCAAGGTGCTGGAATTATAGGCTTGTGCCACTGTGCCCAGCAAGATCAATGTTTTTACATGAATACTTGCCAAGAATACTTTAATAGGATTCTTAACCAATATCTTATACTGTTAGATAAAACACAAATGTTCTTAATATAACATATGTTTGATGACACATATTATAGCCTGGAATTTTATCACATAGGCTATGTTTGAAACTTCAAGTTGGAAATTCCTATCTTTTAGACACAAAAATGTATTCCTCTGGGGGCTGGGGTTGTGGCTCAGAGGTAGCACGTGCAAGGGCCTTGGTTTGATCCTCAGCATCGCAGGTCCTGGATTTGATCTTAGCACCACATAAATGTAAAATAAAGATATATGTCCACCTAAAACTAAAAAACCAATATTTTTAAAAAATGTATTCCTCTGGAATATGTTTCTAAGAGAGGAAATATTATTTTAAAAAGCTGATAATCATCTAAAATTAAAGTACCAGATTAAGGAGAATAAAAAAGCATAAAATTGCTGGGTGTGGTGATGCACACCTATAATCCCAGTGGCTGGGGAGGCTGAGGCAGGAGGATCATGAGTTCAAAGTCAATCCTCAGCAACTTAGCAAGACCCTAAGCAACTCAGTGAGACCCTGTTTCTAAATAAAATATAAACAAAGGGCTGGGAATTAGGCTCAGTAGTCAAGTGCCCTGCCCCTGAGTTTAATCCCCAGTACCAAAACAATAACAACAAAAAGCATAAAATTATATATATATTATTTATTTAATGGAAACAAATGGCAAACTTGAGGGGACATAAAATTAAATAGCTTTAATTTATTAAAAAGGACTTTTGACATTTTTAAAAGCAATATTCTCCTTAAAAACTTAAAAGGGGGGCTAGGATTGTGGCTCAGTGGTAGAGCGCTCTCCTAGCACAGGCGGGACCCAGGTTCGATCCTCAGCACCACATAGAAATAAAGGCGTTGTGTTGTGTTCATTTACACCTAAAAAATAAATTAAAAAAAAAACTTAAAAGGGGGTTAAGAGTATAACTCAATGGTATAGCACTTGCCTAGCACGTGCAAGGGCCTTGATTTGATCCTCAGCATCGCAGACAAATAAAAATATGAGAAGACAAGGTTCTAAGACTTTATATGGTTCTAAATATATGTGAGCTTACTGGAGTCTATAAAGATCATTCCAAATGTTATTTCAGCTTTTTAAAAATGGAAAGCAATTTACATTCTTAGTCATACAATTTTGAAAATAAGCTCAAATGCAACATAAGAGCCAATCAAAATTTTAAATAATATACCTCTTACACTTGAAATGAAGGATTCCAGTCTTTTAAGCAATTCCACATCTCTTTCAAAGTCATAAAAATGGTGTTCAACCCAATGGTGAAATACATTTAAATCCTGGTAAAATAAAAGAATCACATTTTAGTGAAATCTTCAATTATACATTTTTTACTTCTATACTTCTTCATTATACTTCTTTCATTTTTCTAATGCCATGGCGATAGTTTTATATGCAACAATCAATATAATACTTAGAGTCTCCATTTTTAATGAATACCTTAAGTGCTTCAATAAGAAGAAGAAAATCAATCTCCAAACTGTACATTATTTTTAAATTATACTTTAGCCAGGAGTGGTGGCTAACACCTGTAATCCCAGCTACTTGGGAGACCGAGGCAGGAGGATTGCAAGTTCAAAGCCAGACTGGGCAACTTAGTGAGACCCTATCTCAAAATAAAAAATAAAGGGCTGAGGATGTAGCTCAGTGGCAAAGTGCCCCTGGGTTCAATCCCCAGTACTGCAAAAAAATAAAAATAAACATAAAAGTTATACTTTAAAATATGTATTTGTATAAAGATTATGGTTTCTGTGCTTAATCACCAATTAATGTTAAGGAAAATTGTCTTTTTTTTATTCATATATAGAAAATACATGCTCTATAATAGAAAAGCTATTTTAAGTTTTTAAATTGAAAAAGTATTTTAAGCTGTAAATTTTTAATGTATTTTTCATATAAAATGGAAAATTAACTAAGATTTATTGTATTTGGTTCTAAATTCAAGTGCTAGCCTAGTGTCGTTGCACATGTCTATAATCCTAGTGACTTGGGAGACTACAGGAGGAAGACTGAACTTCAAGGCTAGACTAAGCAATTTAGCAAGGCCCTAAGCAACTGAGTGAGACCCTGTCTCAAAATAATAAATAAATAAATAAATAAATAAATAAATAAATAAATAGGGCTGGGTATGTAGCTCATTGGTAAAGCACCCCTCTGTTCAATTCCCAGTACCGCCCCCCAAATAAATAAATAAATAAATTCAAATGCTATCATCAAATTTCCCTGTAACCTACAAATATGCCTATAACCTTATTTCATTTTAAAAGACAAAAATATTTTTGTCAAGAGAGTGATTTTGTTTTGCATATCACAAAAATGATTACTCCTGATCTTGCAAGTATTTAATTATCTATACAAATATAAAATGCTCTCTACCAGAGACATCCTAATAATATTACTTTTCTTCATTACTTCAACAAATGGCCATTTGCAGGTTAGATTTTTATTTCCCTACCACAGACAACTATATTTCTCTCAGACTATGCAAGTACATTTAATTACCAGTCTTCATCATGCTATTTATATTAAAACAACGTTAAGTCATTATGGTCTGGTAAGTTCAGGAGCTTAGAAAATATATCAAAAGATCATAAATTGTTAGCTTCTAATTTCCACTTATATAAGTTCAAACAGTTCTGCTTATATTTTCTTTCTAGTTTCTATAGTATTGATGTAATTTTAAAATTACGATCAGATAAAAGAAAAAAGTCTAATCAGACTTCATCAAACTTAAAAACTTCATCTCATCAAAGTATCATTAAGAAAACTAACAGGCAAACCACAATCTGGGAGAAAATATTTACAAAACCTTTTTCTGACAAAGGACTATATCCAGTCCTACTCGATATACTTATACAACTTAGTAATAAAAAGATAACTCAACAAATGATAAACATGAGTCAAACCTATTCTTCAAAGATGAAGAATGACTAGCCAATAAGAGACAGTAAAATGTTCTCAACATCATTAGTCAATAGGGAAGAACAAATTAAAACCACAATGAGATACCACTATACACCCAACAGTATGGCTAAGGTATGAAGAATAACATCACTAAACAATGGTGAAGATATGCAGCAATGGAATACTCATATATTGCTGGTGAGAATGTTCAGAAGAAGTTTTGACAGTTTCTTTTTAAAAGAAAACACACATCTACATTATGTCCTAGCTATTCTACTCTGAGTTATTTACCCAAGTAGGAAAAAAAGAAATACACACACCCACCCACACCCACATTCACAATAAGACTTCTAAGATAAAGTTCATAGCAAATTTACTCATAATCAAACACTGGAAAAAATGCCCAGGTATCCTTCAATGGGAAAAAATACATGAACTGTGGTGTATTCTTATAAGGAAATAACTATCTTAGTAATAAAATTTTAAAAAACATTGATTCAAGCAACATGGATGAACCTCAAAAGCATGTTGAGTCAGGCATGAAAGTTATAGAATCCATACCTTTCTTTCCCATACTAGTCAGAGTCACACCCACAACAGGAATGAAGTAATTCATTTGGTGGATGGCACCAAAAGATCTCAGAAATTATTATCTTCTAAATTAACAAGTGAATTACAACTCCTGAACAGAGAACAAGGAATGTAGCCTTTGAATGCTTCTTTAAAAACTCTTGTTCCCCCTGATCAGCAGAATCAAAGCCTCTGGGACTGGAGTCCCCTGTGTTTCTTTTTTGCTAGCAAAGCAATAAAACTTCTCTCTCCTTTTCCTCAAAACAAAAACAAAAAAGTGTAAAAATCAATTTATACAAAATTCTAAGACAAGTAAAAGAGTCAATAGCAGGATAAATCAGAATACTGCCTTTGGGCAGTAGCAACAAAAATTGACTAGAAGGAGCACAAGGGAACTTTCTGGGTTGTGGTCTATCATTCTGTATCTTGAAAGTAGTTTGAATTACAAAGACATTAAAATTTAACCAAAGTACACTTAAAATGTGTGTATTTCATGTTATGAACATTTTAGAACAAATGAATAATAAATACTGAAGTGTTATTGATATATAAGTTGAAGCATTTAAGAAATAGTGTATTTTGAAACACATTCAAAAGATTAGGTGATTAATGAACTGAGTGAAAAATGAAAAATAAATATATGTGATAAAAGTAAGTAAAATAAAATGTTAACAGTTCATCTGGTTGGTTTATCATTGTTCACTATGAAATTCTCTCAATTTTTTCTCTTTTTTAAAATGTCAGAATAAATTGCTAAATAAAATATATTAGCTTACATTTTACTAAAATTCCTTCAATGCTCACAGAAAAAGTTTAACAAACTGGCTTGAATTTCAAAGCCATCTTCAACTCTACCCCAATATAGTTAATCTCCTCTATTACAACTTACAATACAATGTCTTCATTCCTCTAAGTTCAATTTCCTTACCTATTTCCTCTGCACACCATTCTCAATCCTGTCTTTTAACCTTTGTTCATACTACTTATAGGTACCCTCCATACCTTCAATCACCTTTCTGCATATCTAAATTCTACACATCCCTTCGGGACAATTTCAGATTTTACCTCTTCTAAGATGTCTTCCCTAACTACTGGAGTCTAATCTTAGCTATTCCTGAAGTTTTATAGGGGTATATTTTTGTGAGCCATTGAACTATTCAAAGTAGTATAATGTATAACTGTTTCATGTATATTTTTACCCCAATAAAATCATAATATTATGGAACCATATCATGACAGTCTATTATTTTTGTATTCACCATAAGTCGACAAGTATACAACTGAGAACATGCTTAGATATAAACATTTAAAGAATTCACATGACTGAGATCTAAGATCTTATTTCCTGTCTGCCCTATAATAGGGACCTCATAAATGTATGCCTCATTTGAGTAGATTAGTGCAAATGCATTACAGTTACTTGAGAAAAATTATTCTTCTTTCTTGCTAATGTAATGGGTAAAAAATCTCATTTTCTTATACAAAGAATGACATGTTAAAAGTTTTGGCTAAAAGACATATAGCTAGGAACACCAATATTCCTCTAAAATTGAATTTATTTATGGTAATTATCCTGGAAAATAATAAATCCAGCTCAAAGCTATAATTTATTAGTTAACAGTAATCAAGGAAACAATATTTAGAAAAAATATTTAGATCATATATAGTTAATATGATAACTCAATATCCAATGATAAGGGGTAGATAATACTTTAGTTTTCATTTGGATTATAAGAAGGTTAAAGGAGCTTCCAAATTTTAATGCTTAGTGAAACAAAAACACAATGGCTCAAGAGGTCATATATGGTCCCATCCTGTCACTCCCTTTACATGACCCAAGTTCAAATTACTTAATCATACTAAGCTTTCCATTTCTTCATATACAAAGTTAGAATAATCATTGTGTTGCACCATAAAAAAAATTGTGTTTTGAGGATGAGATTAAAAAAGATAAAGCACTTAGGGTAATATCTAGCACAGAAAGTACCTAACTGGCAACTCTATAATTAAATCTATTATAGAAATTGCTGCAATGATTCCTTAGGTAACTTTACATAGGATAAAGAGTAGAAAAAGCAGTAGAACTTCCATAAATATTAAAAATTATAAAAAAACAAACAAGGACCAAGTACCATTACAAAGGGACATAAGGGAAATAAAGTGGAAAGCTGACAGTAAGCAAGCTTATATATGTAAGTTTTACTTATAATAACACACATTTATTTTGATCTGTAAATATATCACATGTCAGAGAGAGCTGATGTAAATAACATGGTATACTTATATAAATTTCTTCAGGATATTTATTTAAAATAGCTTCACAGTGAAAGAAATTTGGAAATTTAACTGTCATAAAATTAACAATAATATTTATATTTAATTAAGAGCTAAGAATTTTGTGTTAACTATATACTGAAAATGGCACATAAGAAATGTAATATTCAGGTCAAACCTAAGTTGTACTGGTTGGACGTATTCCTTTCGGAATCTTTTAAGGTCTGCACTGATTGGCTGCTCACCTTTCTCTATTGCCAATTTGTCTGCTTCAGTAAGTTCTGGCTCTGGAATTTCAAATCTAAGAACAAAACCAAAAGGACAGGAATTTGTTCATAAATAAATGAAAGATATTTTAAATACAACAACAAAAAAATTGACCAAAGAATCCCCTTTCCTATCACTTTGTAGAAAGTGCAATTACTGTTAAGCCTTCCCTGCAGTACTCCATACTACACAAGTACAAAAATTGCCTTCAGCTATATGATCCTAAGATTTTATATCAAATCTTTATAAAAAGTTTTTTATGATTAGCATTAATCAACCAAAAAAGGGTTCATGGAAAAGATCCAAGAAAAGATCCAAGAAAAGAATCCACAGGAATATAACTTCTCTAAAGATCATAAAGAGCTGGGAGATTTAGTGTATGCCTGTAATCTCAACTACTAGGGAGTTGAGGCAGGAGGACTGCAAGTTCAAAGTCAAACTCAACAATTCAGTGAGACTGTCTCAAATAAAATAAAAGAGACTGAGCATGTAGCTCAGTGGTAGAGCTCTAGCTAGCTTCTGCGAGTCCCTGTATTCATTCCACAGTACCATAATGTGAAAGAAAAGACTTATCTAACCATCTATCCTTAATATTTATATCATAAAATGAAAGCGGACTAATCAATTTCCTTAAATACGTGAGTATGAAATTCAAAAAGGAAGCCCAAGATGAACTTTTAAATTAAGAACATAACCTAAGTGGGTAAGGTAAAAAATCAAAATTAAAAAACCAAAAACCTTGCCTAACCAGAGGAAATATAGCTATAATGTAAGTTAGGAAATATAGCTATAATGTAAGTCTAGCAAATATACTTTCCTTATTTTGGACACAGAAATAGAACAATAGATTTTCAGAACATATTATACTAAGTCTTGTAAGTTTAATTTCATAGAACAAAATGGAAATAGGGGTCAAGACAAAATTTTAGTTAAGTTTATAAACGTAAAACAAAAATCATTTTGTAGTTCAGATTATATATGTACATATTCATATACATGTGTGTATATACATATGCATATACATATTTGTGTATGTATATATGTATTTTAGTACATTTTGTTTTTTGAAATTGGATCTCATTATGTTGCACAGGCAGTCTGAAATGATCCTTCTGCCTCAGTCTCCCAAGTACCAGAATTATAGACCCATTCCATGGCATCCAGCCAGGTTCTTCTTTTTAAACTACAAAGCATTTAAAGTATCACTAAGTAAAAACATTCAGTTAAAAAAAAATTTTTCAATTCAAAAAATGTTTAAATATTAATAAAGGAATTGTTTTTAGGCTTAATAATAATACATGATTTATTTAAAATAAAAATTTTTAACTTTCAGAGATACACATAGAAGTATTTACAGACGAAATATGTTTTCTGAGATCTACTTCAAAATAATCCTGGGGGTAGAATATTTAAATCTGTAGGGAAGCAGATAAAACATGTGTTGATAATTATTGAAGTTAGATAATGGATAAATGGGTTCATTATATTTTCTGTCTACTCTTGCACATGTTTGAAATTTTCCATAACAAATTTGTTTTAAAATCAAAAAGTGGAAAATTTCCTTAAATAACAGAACAAATTTTACTATAATGTTGTTTTTTTCCTCTCTAAATTGGGTCTTTAAGGGGCTGGGATTGTGGCTCAGCAGTAGAGCGCTCGCCTAGCACATGTGAGGTGCTAGGTTCCATCCTCAACACCACGTAAAAATAAATACATAAAATATTTTAAAAATAGTATTGTGTCCAACTACAACTAAAAAATATTTTCAAAAACTGTATTAAATTGGGTATTTAAGATTACCTCTTGGAATATTGCTAATAGCCGAAAAGAACTATGTTACAAACAGCAAACACTACTTAAAAAGTATGGTAATACATCTAATGTAATGCCAAATAAATTATGTCAACACCTACTTGAGTAGGTACCAGCTACTAGGCACTTTGCAAGGTACAGAACAGTTAATTTTTTTCATAAAATATTAATGCAAGTAAAATATACATTTTTCTCACCGTTCAATCAGTAAGCTTAGCAATTCCTGGTTTACAAAACGAACGATATGTAGTAAGAAAAGTATGAAAAAAATTGGGATCTGAAAAAGTAGAGCATAAACATATTTCATGTTCAATTTTTCAGTTTAATTAATTCAAAATATCATATTTCCCTTCCTTTTTAGTTTGGTTCTTCCTGCCAACTGTGGTATTTTCTTGATAAATAAGGATTGTTTTCAAATTTTTAAAATTTGCATTAATATGCAAATTTTATGAGCACTTATTTAATAACTAATCAAGTTAACAATATTTAATTAGCTATTTATCCCTTTTGATTCTGCAGTATTTTAATATTCTGGAGGCAATTCATTTTTTTTTCCTGAGATCTTCTAAATAATTCTGGGAGTAGGTATTTAAATCTGTAATGAAACAGATGAAACATGAGTTGACAATTATTAAAGTTGGATGATGGATAAATGGGTTTATACATTATCTTTGAACACCATTTAAAAGCTTTTGGGAATTAGACCCTGGGTAAGTACTCACAATGAGTTTCACATACCTGCATACATATGATATGTTAACCTTTCAATTAATTTCACCACAGTTCCTCCTTTAATAATGGGGATTCCACTTCTACTTTGCAAGTTGTCTTCAAAAACAATGTTTTCCTCAGAGTCTTTTACCACAAAACGATACACATCTGGACTTGGTAATCTCAGTGGCTGATCATTTTCTTCTTTCAATAAAACAGAATCTAGCATTCTATCTAGAGTACTACGATAATGAAGAGAAATAATGGTTGCCATCCAATTATTTTTCTCTTCTGCAGAATTAGCAGCAAATATTATGCTGTCTTTGGATACTAATTCAAAAGGATGTCTGCACTCACAAGTATCTTCCTTATCACAGATTTGTACTTTCCTTATGACAAACTTTTCTTTTAATCTATATTCTGCACTACTATAACCTGGAAGCGGGGTCTGGCCATGATTAGGTTTACAGCTGATCATTAAGCCATCAAAGAGAAAAATATGTCGTTCATGTTTAGCACCAGTTCTTGTCAATGGTCCTTCCATTATAAATTCATTGCAGCACTGTCCAATATCTTTGCCTTCCCATCCATCTATGTTTTTCTGAATTTCTTTCGTTTTTTTGATGGCCAGGTGCTTGCTTCTTAATTGATGATTATAAAAAGGGCAAACAGGATCCCTAATAAAAAAATGAATATAAGATTATTCAATGATTACACAGTTCTAATTCCTAATTTCTTCAAGTGAGAACTATCTCAAATCAAGTGACAAAAATATTAAGTTGGAGTGAGGGTGTAATCCAGTGGTAAAGCACACGGTTATTAGAATACATGAAATTATGGGTTAAATCCCCAGACTTTCAAAAGAAAAAATTAAACATCCAAATACTAAATTTTATATACAACATTTACTTTTTTTCATTACTGTGAAAGTGAAGTACTACAGACTATATTTCAAAATTCCTAATGCCATAAGTACTAAAATTACAAAAGAATCCTAAATTCTTATACTGATTATACAATTTTTTTTTAGATTCATTAAGTGTATCTTAACATATGATCTTCTTTCTTTTGTAAAAATTCAAGGTTGGGTTTGGCAGTCCCCGGCTGTTGCTTTTGCATCTCCCCTTTTTTCCCTACAGCAGCCACAGGGCTGCTTCCTAAATGCCATACAAACAGCCTCACTCCTTTGCTCCAGACTCTCCAATACCTTCTATCCACCCAGAACAGAGCCCAGAGCCCTCATCATGTCCTACAGACCATGGGGTGGGAGCTGAGCAGGAAACAGGGTGCCCAGGCTCCTGGACTTGTTTTCCTGGGGCTGTCAACAGAGCGGGGATCCAGACCTCGTCCTCTGGTGCTGCCCTGGTGGTGGGTGAGGTTCTGTCCTCAGGCACTGTCCCCAGAGTTTACCCTCCCATCTCAGCAGAACAGAAAGCTGGAAGCCTGGAACCTGGTCTCCTTCCTTGTTCATTCAGTGACCACCTAGCTGGAGGACTGGCCGAATGTCTTGCACAGACCAATGAGTGTTAAGTGTGCCTCCTTCCTGCACAGCAAGCCTAGGGCCTCACCAGGCGCAGAGCTACGCAGGGCCGGCTCTGCAGAGCATTTGTTTAGGAGGCAGGTGAGGCTTGGTGGGAGGGGACGTTCCCTTCCGCTCTCTTTCCCAAGTTGAGTTGGCACCTGAAAGACGTGCTTCCACATTAAAAGAAGGAGAGAGAAGGCCATCGTGGTGGTTACCCCAGCATCGATGTCCATACCCGCTGTGTCCGGCTGGTGGCAGGTTCTTAAAGTGGTCCGTGGATGTGCAATCACGCAGGATCAGGAAGCCAGAGAAAACCAAGGTCGGGAGAGGAAAGACATGGCCAAAGCTGTCGGGTCAGAGGGGCTCTTGCCTAAAACTCTCTGGACCATGCGTCTACATTTTTGCCAGAGTCTACATAAGAGTAATTTTTTTTCTTTGAATTCTCAGAAAGTAAGTTTTGTCTCATTTTTTTTTTTTGAACAGTCAGAGGTTTTACATGTTTTACCACAAAAGCGGGAGCAACACCATCAAGTCCATGGTTAAACTGAGCTTTTTGTAAGACAGAGAAACGGGAAATAGATCGTTCTAAACACACGGAACTCTTTTACAGATATCTTTTCTGGCATCTTGTTAACAAGAACAATTATGGTGAGCTGGGGATGTGGCTCAAGCGGTATCACGCTGGCCTGGCATGGATGCGGCCCAAGTTCGATCCTCAACACCGCATACAAACAAAGATGTTGTGTCTGTCGAAAACTAAAACATAAATATTTAAAAAATTCTCTCTCTGTCTCTCTCACTCTCTCTTAAAAAAAAAGAACAATTATGGTGAGGGTCTTTGTAGAAGCTTAATTAAGATGCATTGGCGGAGAAGGGGGCGCCACTACAGGGCAGCAGTGAGGTCCCCCAAGAGGTGACTGGGTCCATAGGACTACAGGACATGACAGGAAGGCACATGGCTACCCATCTATGAAGAGGTGTCAGTGGTCACTCAAGGGAAGGGAGGTTGGGGTCCTTCTGCTGATGGATTGGACACAGCATGGATGTCCTGGTGATGGGTACTTCTATCTCCAGGTGATGCTCGGAGCCTGGTGTACCATGGGCCCTCCAGCTGCGTCTGATCAGGCTGCATGGGGACATGGACTCCTCCCTCGCCTGCATCACTTCATCTGTAAAATGAGGAGGTAAGGGCCAGCTCGTCATGCCCACCGAGGACCTAAGCTGCAGCTGTCCGTCACCTCTGGTTTCAACACTTGCCTGTGTGGTCAGGATGGACCGTGCTGTAACACCACCAGGATTTGTTCCCTTTGGTTCCTGTGGTGTCACAACAGAGCACCACGTTAAGCAAGTCTGCAGTGTGCTCAGCTGGTGGCTGTGTGATAATGGATAATTCTGGGAGAAATGTCTTACCTTGGGGGATATTTATTCCATTTTCCAAATGAAGTGTGTCTCATGACCACCTTCAAGTCTTGGGATTTATTAGAAGGACTCACAAGACCAATTCACCATGATTTGCTAGAAGGACTCAAAGTCACTGTCCTGGCTAAGGTTCATGCCTGCAGGTGCAGGTGGACAGGAGGGACAGCAAGAGGTGTACCAAGCATGGAGGAGCGAGCTAAGACCTCCAGAGCCCTTCCTCAGGGAGTCACATGGGAAGTGGTTTTCTCATCTAGCCGTGACCTTCAGCAATCCATAAGAAACATTTTCACCCAGGGAAGCCCACCCAGGTCTTTAAGCCTGAGACTTTCACCGGGGGCCATGACACAGGTTCCACATTGGCAGATGACCACAGTCCAGTTGGGCAGGTTTCCCACTTTACAACTCTGGGGGATGATCATTCATATGGATAGTCCATGCAACATTCAACATGTATCATGTGACTTTCTTGCAGATTACTGCTAAGTATCTTACCAAAGAGGCAGATTTTTCTAATTTATAATTCAGTGTACCATTTGGAATAGTAATGGAGCTGGAAATAATGAGTCAAGTGGTACATATTTAATAATAAATATTAACAAAATGCTTATGTAATTTAAAATGTATATGCTCTAAGGACCAAATGTTTTTGGCTGATCAAGAGAAAATCTGTAGAATACTTTCTAAGTGATGATATTGGTTGCCCTTGGCAGTGGACTTTAGAGAGTTGGTCCTTGAGTAATTTTTATTTCATATATTTACTATGAAACATATATTTATAATAAAAGACTTAAGACCCATAAGCTTGAACCATACTGACTTGAGTGGTTTGCATTATGAGCATGCTAACAAACTTCCAACCAGTAAGGCACCTTGGAGCTTGACCTTTTAGGACCAGGTCATGGTTCCAAGGTGATTTCCAGGAGCTTCCACACCTTGGCAAATCTCCAGGGCTGGAGCAGGCTTGCTCTGACTTGCCTGTGTAAATCCAAGTTCAGGATTCTCAATTTCATAATTGACTTAGAGGCTTCTTGTCCCTGGACACCAAGGAGACGCCACTTCCCCCTTTCCTGTGTCCAGCAATGATGACTGCAAGGCTGACTCTAGGTCTTTGTGGTTTTACCCAGGTTTTACTTAAGGTTAACTGAAAGGGCTCTAATGATGAATGCCAACCATGCTTCACACTCGTGACCTCCCAGGAATTGGCTTTTGTTAGCTGCAAAAAGAAAACCCCCAGTCTATCAAGCCCCTGCTCAGATCTGCCATTAGTATCTAACAAGTGAAATTCAGTTAAATCGCGTGTCACCAGGTTTCTTGCAAAGAAAACTTGAAGTTGAATTTTGCAATTGATTCCCCAGGCCCTCCCAGAACCCACTGAGAAAGAAAGATAATGGAAATGGATTGTTTCAAGCCCACTTCAGAAGTGTAATTAGGGACGGCCTTGGGCAGCTATGGCTTCTTAGGCATTCGAACAGAGTTTGGAATTTCTTGCCAAATTTGTGAAGTCATTTAAATTTTTTTGTAAAGAGCTCTTTTGTTCAGATTCTCTGCCTTTTAAGAAGGCAGGCTTAGCTCTCATCAGCCAGGGACTTGGGCTGTTGCTTTCTGACAGTCCTCCCTTGGTCTGTTCTGTTCTTCCACTTACAGCTCCTGGTCTCAGGGGCTCCCAAATAACAGGTGCCAAGAAGGAGCCCCTTCCACCAGGCAACCAGGGGGGGTGGTGGCAGGTTCAATGAGGGGAGGAGCTGCTGTCTGAATCCATTTTTTTTCCCCAGAGAAAAACACAGAGAAGAAAAATATCTTCATTCAACATAGTGAATGTTCCCCAAGGTACCAATTGACCATCATCTCAGGTTCCACCTGCCAGGTGTGGCCACACCTGACAAAAGGCCATCTTGTCAAAGCCACCCCATGCTGCAAAGTGCAATTGACAACCTCCAGGAGAGGAGGGCACTGCACGTTCTACTCGGATGGTAAACAGGTAACACATCAATCCCTGTTTTTACAGCCTTCCAGGGAATTCTGAAGCAGGTCTTGCTTAGGAACCAGAGTGTATGGGGCTGGGGGGGGCAGCCTGATACTTAGGCTTTAAAGAACAAAACGAGTTGTGTCATAGTAGATCAATGGGCCCTCCTGAGGGATTCCTGAAGGTGGGGCTGGACCTCAGGAAGGGGGAGGGGCGAGACTCGCCATCTCTGAAGATCAGACCCCACAAGCGTGGGCACTCAAGGGCCCACCCAGGGGCAACAGCAGCACAACCACTGGAGGGATCAGCCAGTGGCAGGGATATTGGGAACATGGGACATCTGATGGTCTGTCAGGCTTGGGTCATGGGAACAAGAGACCTTCCAGAACATTCTCACAGAAGGCTCAGGCCCCACTCTCTCCATTCTGTGCTGCTCCTCTCGAGGGCTTGGGCCTTACAGGCTTTGTCTCCATTACCAGTGCTTTCTGTTCCCCTGTAAATCTTGTGTGTCTTCAATGGCCACCAAACCTATCTTCCTCCTAAACGGCCCTGGCCTCTGCACGTGCCTCTGTGCATGGCTTCTGGCTACAGGGGAGAGGATGCCTGAGCTCCAGCCCAGCATCTACCTCCCCAGCGCCTCCTCGCCCTGCTCCCCCTTCCAGCCCCTGGGACTGGGAACCTCTGGGGAGAACCCATCCTTCTCAGACATCGGTTTTCATATTTAGCAGTAACATGCCTCGTACTAAAAATCCTAAACTTGTTACCCCCGCGTCGGTCTCCTCTAAGCTGGATTATTTTTTCCAGTTACATTAACCTGCCTGTTTTGTTCTTTTATGAATCCGCATCAGGGCCAAACAGGGGTTGAAAGGATGACTATCCTAGGAAGAATCCTTGCAGGAGGACAGGAAAGCCCCATCACGAAGGGACTTCGCCACAGAGACAAGGACTTGAATTGGGTCTGCAAACCCCTGTCCCTGTGCCCTGTTGACAAGGTGACCTACAGTCCCCTCTGACAGGACTCAGGGCTTCCCTGGGATAAAAATGTTTGAGTGGTAAAGCCAGAAATGTCCCAGACAATCTGGGACCAGGTGACCATCCCTCTGCATTCAAAGCTGTGGGGACAGCAGGACAGTGGGGTAGAGGAGGGTGGATTCTGCGTGAAACTAAAAGCTGTGTTTAAAGTCCAGTTTTCCTACCACTTAGCAAGTGACTTTGCTTCTCTAAGACTAAAACTGCTGCATCTTCAACATGATATGCCTGCGCTCTTCCTGCTAGGTACCATGGTGAGGAGTAAATGGACCTTGAATAGGCCTGGCCCAGCATCAGCCCTGGGCAGCTTCTCCCTGAGCCTCATGATCAGTGCATCTCATCAGCAGCAGCTGGGGAACAGCAGATGCTGGGATTGGCAAGAAAACTTGGGCTTTCCTTGAGACACAGTAATGAAGGGGTGTCACAGACACTAGCAATCAAGCTCCAGGTCATTATAATAAATGCAGGAAAAAAATCCATGATGGACAAAATGTCAAAATGTCAAATAAGGACAAGGTGAGGTTCCCTGTGGGTCGTACTGAAGCCCGAGACCGAAGGCACTGTATATGCCTCTGCATGTGTGCTCCATGGATGTCTCAGTGACCAAAGCTTTAACAAAATTGATTTTGATGATTCAAGAGGTCAAGAAAGCAGTTATAATAACATCTGTTTGGGGTATAAGTGAAGTATTTGAATTTAAAAATATTATTACGACTTTTAAGACACCTACTTTTTAATTTTTTTGATTTTTTTTCAATTAATAGAATGTTCTGTGGAAAACTAACTGTGAAAAAAATCATGGAAATATCTACCCTTCGGATCTGGCTTCTTAAGCTAGCTGGGTGTTCCCAGGTTTGCCCATTCCATAGCACGGGTCTGAATTTCCTTCCTTTCCAGGGCTGGAGGACACCCCGGAATGTGGACGACTACCCTTTCCTTAGCCATTCTTTGGCTGAGGGACCTTGGGAAGGTTTAGTCCATGGTGACCAGCACTGCCTTGTGAGCCCCTATTTCTGACTCTGCCTGTGTGAAATGTCCAGCATATGTGAATCCAGAGGGGAAGAAAGCAGACCAGTGAGGGTCAGGAGCTGGGAAAGAGGGAAGGGTGCAGAGGTACTGGCTTCCTGCTGAATGATGATGGGTCCATCATTTGGACTTGAATCCTGATTTGGTTTCATTGGGCTGATTTTTCTTTTCTGAGGCCTCAGGCACCTGCAGGATGAGCTGCTCCCATTGCTGAGTCCTTTGGAAAAACACCTAAGCCGCCCTCTGAACAAGGGCAGCATGTGTGTGGCTGAGGGCAGCATCTTACATCTCCAGATGGTGTTGGTCACTGGTCATCATGTGGCTGTGCTAGGTATGAGCACAGTATGAGCCTTTCTGACCACAGTGATGACCTAGTCATTTAGCACGAGCAGGGTCCACTCATGGGCGAGGCTCGATGTCTGTTCAACTTCAGGGCCAGTGGTACAGGAGGAGGTGGAGATTTCCTCTGCTCCCTGGAGTTGGTTGCCATGGCAACCAATAGACCATCGCTGCACAGTCCTGGAAGAACTGGGACAGGGGAATCAGTAGGTCTCAGAACACCCCAACTTTCACCGCGCTTCAAGGTCTGACAAGCCTGTTTGCCTCCCTTTGTTTTGCTGTCCTGGGAAAGGAGCCGGGGGCATGTGCAGGCCTCCCTTCCCTCTGACAGATGAGGAAACTGGGGCTCTGGGGGGCAGGCAGCAGGCGGGGAGCCACTCAGCTGCAATCAGGCAGGTGGACATGCTGGGGACCATCAGAGCCCTCAGGGAGCTTGGGAATGCAGCCCCAGAACACTGCTTGGCTTCCGTGGAGATGGAGAAGAACAGGGAGGCAGGCCAGTCATTGCTACTCCAGTGTGCGAGTGCACTGGAGAGCAGAGAGAATTCCTGGGGAGGTGTGGGCATGTGCTTTGCTTCTCAATTCACATCGTTTTCTTGTGAACATGAAATAAGAACTTAAGTAACAGCAGGGTGAATGTGCTTATGGCCCTCGCCGAGTTTCTACAACTGAGAACACCTTGTTGTATTCGCTTCCAAGCCTCCTTTTTAATTGCTCGCCATATTCTAATTGTAGGTTGAGGGGGAAGTATAATTAGCACATCAAATGCATCCTTTCATGGGACAAACCATGAGTAAATATTTAAGTCAAGAAAACAAGTCAACTAAATTAAATGTATGAAACTGCAGATGGCTGCATACCAAGGAGCACAGGGCCACCTGCTGAGAGCCATAGCTGAGTTGGAATGACGCATGGCATTTTTGCCAGAATGGAGTGGTTGAGAGGTGAAGCCAGGGATGGTTATGTTAAGCTGTGTATACAATTGTATATTAGACCCCTGCTGTCCGCCTCAGGTGCTGGCTACTTGAGAGTTCTCTTGGGGATTCCTGGGGAGTTCTCATTGGTTGGAGAAGTGCCGGAGGAGGGATTTCCAGTTGGTATGTGGTGTGTCCCGGGAGAAGGCCATGTGCGTGGCATTCGAGGGAGAACAGAAATAAAGTTTGTTCCTTCTTGAGTGGCTCGTGATTTGTGCCCAGCCAGACTGCAGCAGCCACCAAGGCATCCTGACTGAATCTGCAGGACACCTGGGGTCACTAGGACCATAGGCCAAAGGCTTTAGCTCTTGCTGTGGGTGTTCTCCAAAGTCTGTGGGAAACTGTGGTCCGAGGTGCCCAGCCCTACAGTGTATTTTATAAAACATGAAAATCATTCCTTCCAAAGGAACAACATACGATGTAATGAGCCAGCTGTTCTGCTCCGGGGTCAGGATGTGAGGGTGGCCTGCTGTCATCACTAGGCAGCTCTGCACTGGTCCTGGTCTCTGCCTCTTCTCCCCTGCCTGTTCTCTGTCATACTCACCTGAGCAAGTGAATGTCAGCAGCAGGAAATTTATGTTGCTCTACCCTAGAGGCAGGGCTCAAGCAGACTCTGTGTCCTTGCCACCTGTGTCCTTGAGTCCCCTGGGGCCAGAGATTTGGGTGCCTGTTCCCTTGCTAACAAGGGATCTAGAGCGTGGGTGGAATAAGCCTGGTCCTTGAAGAAGCTGGCCGTGCTGCAGCTCAGGATGACCTGCAATTTGTTCCCAAGGCCCCACAGTGACACCCTGAGACAGGCATGGGCTGTCAGAGGCTCTGCAGCCTCCACCTGTGCCTACAGGGGCAAGAATCTGGGTGCTTCCAACCGCCTGAGTGACCATAGAAGCACACACAGAAAACTCAGCCCACATCAGCAAGGTCCAGAGCAAACCTGAAGGACCTTTCCAGAGTCCCCTCCCAGCAGGGTCCCACAGGATGAGCCTCATTCCTCCAGCAAGGAGCTGTGACCACTCGTGTTCAAGTTGCGTGTCAGGCTGCGCTTCAGAGGCTCAAGGTCCAGGGCTGTCCTGGACGTGGGTCACTCGGGCACCTCTGGAAGCAGGTGCTCAGGATGAACCACATTGTCAGTGACAGCAGTAGTGTGTACTACACCATCCTGCACAGAAGGGGTGCCACACTCTAGAGAACCAAGTCCCACGTGTCATGGAAGCCTCTTTCTGAGGGTGGCAGCCCCAGGCCTGCTCTATTAACTCCTGCACAGGATCCAGCACGGGTAAGTGAGCCATCAGGTCCAGAGAAACCTCAAGGACAAGGTGTCCTGGGAGTGGAGCCACAGCAGGCCTCAAAGTCACCCTGGGGTGGGGAGCATTGTGAGGCTGGGTGGTTCATGGGGAAGACATGTGCTGTAGTGAGCCAGCGGTTCTACTGCGGGGCCAGGACAACAAGGGCAGCAACCCCAGCACCTGCTGGGCAGCCCTGCTGGGCCCCCATGGCAGTCTGCTATGGTCCTGGTGTGTGAACAGCTCAGGACCCTTTGATTCAGGGCTGACCATCGCTCCTCTCAGCTCTTCTCCCCCTCCAGCCTCCTCCAGGGAGGAAGCCACACCTCACAGCAGGCCAGGGACGCTCAGTGGGTACACCTTGCCCCCGAGGCTGAGGGCAGCAACCCCAGCCTGCCTTGCCCTGGGCAGCACTCTCCTCCTTAATTATGGGATTCCTGCCAGGAAGGTCTGACAACACCCACCTCCATTCTCAGATGGCACCACTGGACTGGAGACAGGGGGGTCCTGTAAGGGGGCCATTAAGAGATGACTGTAATTTAAGATCTCCTTGATCAAGTGTGTCAATCATTTGGAAGGTTCTAGGCCAGGGAATGTTTTGGATTGTAAGGGTCCGGCGGAGCGTCGGAGAAAGAGACCACAAGTGACTGGCTTCATGAAAAACACACAAGGGGATTTTTTAATTTAGGATCCAATTCAGCACGCTGAGACTCTAGGCCCACTCAAGAAGCAAGAGCAGCCCAAAGCCCAGAGCAGGAGTTGAACAATGGTTAAGTACACCTTTTGGGGAGGACTGGGGGGAGGCTTTGCATACATCACAGTCTCCTTTAACAAATCACCTTACACCTCGGGAAAATCAAACAATAATTCTTAGACTTGATTAGTACATTTATTGGCGGGAACATGGCTGGCTGGAGTGATAGGTCTTTCCTAAGGAGGGGGTTACATTTAAATTAATTGGTTTGGACCCTGAATATCTACGTGAGGGATTGCACAGGACTCCAGGCCATAATTCAACTAAATGGCCAGTGGAGCCTTGTCCTAACTGCCTCAGGAATTAACCCATGCTTTGCAGTTTAGAAACTTTACCCTTTCAGGATTAGCTATCAAAATCTAAAGTTGGGGGCTGGGGCTGAGGCTCAGTGGTAGAGCACTCGCCTGGCAAATGGGAGGCACTGGGTTGGATCCTCAGCACCACATAAAATTAAATAAATAAAATAAAGGTATTGTTTCTGTCTACTACTTAAAAAAAATTAAAAATCTAAAATTCAGGAATCCTCATAGACCAAATTTTCAGATCCTCCTAATTCAGGCAGAACTGTGCCGTGTGGCCATGCCCCCCAGCTGCCATCCCCGGATAGTAGCAGAACCACCCCAGGGGCACCTGTCTGGCCTGTTCTCCACCAGCCCCTGCTTCCCCGGCTCTGAGGCCCCCTCGAGAGGGAAATGTGGGAAGTACATTGCTGATCCCTGCTCTTTGGGCCCTCCAGTCCCAGCCTGGGCTGCTGACCCAGCCCTGTGCCACCAGGCTCTCCTTGAGTTTCACGAGCCTGCCCCACACCTGCCTTGGCATAAGGGAGCCAGCAGATGATGCCTGCTGAGACCTCTCCTGTCTACTCACACCCATTTCCTTATTAACCACCCTCCCTTGGGCTACAGGAGTTGGGCTAATGTGATTTTCTGAACATCTATCACATTAATCCACTGGCTGTCACCTTGTTTTTTGAGCCAAATGAAAAACATAAACTAATCTTTAATTTATAACAAACTAGTGACACCTGAATTTCATTAAACCACGTGGGACTGAGAACACCTTTGCCTTCATTCTAAATGCATGGGGGCAGGCCCACGGGGCACCATGTTTTCTCAGCAGGTGGGATGCTGGCCAAGCAGCTGTCACCAAGGGAGGAAAGTTGGTCATGCCCTCTAAAATCTCTCATCTACTCCAGCTTTTATTTGAGAAAACTTTTCTCATTTTGGAAAGAAATACCCCAGTACCCTTGGCTCTGGAAATACTGTGACAGCCCTCTGGGAACACCTTCCATCACCAAGTCATCTCTGCCCCTTCTCCTTCCACAAATTATTTCATCCGACTCCGGTAGGTACTAGGAACCATAGTAACACTGGTCACCCACCTGGAGCACAGGTTGTGCATAGCCACTGCCACAGCTGGTCCGCCTGCTGGCAGGTTCTGCCTCCTCACACTCAATCCTTGGCAGAGACAAAACAAAACCAAAATGCACTTTTGACTTTCTTTTTTGACTTTTTTTGACTTTTTGACTTTCCCTAAACAACGATTTATGTAGCACATGCATCGTAGTATTATAACTAATCTGATGGTTTGAAGCCCACGGGAGGATTTACACAGGTCCTGTGCAAATACATGGCCACTTTACATAAGGAACTTGAGCAGCCACACATTTGGCTTTCTGAGGGATCCAGAACGTGTCTCCTACAGACACCGAGGTGGCGGGGAGGAATGAAGCCTGAGCTCATGTACCCCTGCGTCTGTCATTGTGCATCACACACACTGGCCTGCATGGCCACAGCTGGGAGGAGCATGTCTCTGAAAAACTCTGAGCTACTAGAGCCCCATGTCCCCCCAGGTGCAGGTAGATAGAGGGCCTAGAGGGGACATCACCTTGAAAAGGGGAGAAGCTCATCAGTTCAGCTGTGACAACCACTCCAAGCCCATCTGCCAGGGGATGGGGACTAGAATGTCCCAGGCAGGCACTAAGAGCAGGTGACCTGTGGGGGCAGCCGAAGGAAGATGAGGACAAGAACACTGGGCCATTAAGCAGCTGCGGTTGCATGGCCTCCAGCTAGATCCCCAGGGGCATGGCCTGTGTTCCCGCCTGCTGCAGTCACTCAGTGGATCATAGCGTGATGCTGAAGCCAGATTTAAAGTTAGGTAGTCAGTGTAGTTAGGTAAATTGGGTCTAATATCGAGTGAAATCCAAAATGGAGGCCATGCTGGGAATGACTCAGGGAAAACACAGGACAATTCATGGAATGTTAATGAAGTCCCAAAAAGGCCCTATGCCAAAGTCCATCCCAAAGAAGTGATAATGAAGTCCTTCCTTATCAGATTACTTCTTTGGCCCACCTGTGTCCCACCCCTTGGGCCCTCCAACCTACATTCCATCACCAAAACTATAAAAAGGGGAGACAACCGCACTTCCACAGATTCCACCTCTTCAGTCCCCTTCTTCCTCTGGGAGAAGTCTTTTCTGCTGTCCTTTAATAAACTTCTAATTTCTACTCTGACCTTGCCTCGGCGTGCTTCTTTGGTGTTATTCTTCAACATCAGGGAAGCAAGGACTCGTCACCGGCCAACAGTCACCGGTCAACAACACAGGACCTGTATACATATGCACAGGACCACCCCTCTGTGTCTGCAGGGCCCCTGAGATGTCAGTGACTGTGAGCTAATCTTATTCTGGGTTCTGAGCACCTTCTCCAGCCATCGCACCTACCATTGTAGTTTCCAATCTGGTGAAGGGAAAAGAAAGACTCCTGTGGGGGTGTGGGTAGCAGAGGGCTCTTGTCATCAAAGACCCTTTGAAAAAGCCAGTTATTAAGGCTATGGCAGTCCAGAGGGGGACAGAAGTGTGACTTCAATGCCCCTGCCCAGAGGACCCCTCAAGCCCCTCCTCAGACCTGGGTTCTGTATCATTAATTAGTTGCATAGCTTTGAGACATTTCTCTATGGATTTTAAAAAAAATGCATTTGTAAATTAAGGAGCTTGTCACGCTATTTATTTATTTGTTTATTTTATTTTTGGTGGTGCAGGGGATGAACCCAGGGCTTGCTTGCTGCCACTGAACCACATCCCCAGCCCCAGTATCAGACTTCAAGAAAAAGTAGAGCTTTTTTGATTGAAGTCCAGGGTAGGAGCAGGGGCAGTGTCCTTTCTCCACTTTTACATAGTAGCCCTGCCCTTCACAAGATCCTGAGGATTCCTGTAGAGCAGGGTTTGAAAACTTTCTTATTTATCTTTTTTTTTTGTGGGGGAGATGGTACCAGGGATTGAACTCAGGGGCACTCAACCACTAAGCCACATCCCCATCCTTTTTTATATTTTATTTAGAGATAGGGTCTCACTGAGTTGCTTAGCACCTTGCTTTTGCTGAGGCTGACTTTGAACTCATGATCCTCCTGATTCAGCCTCCCAAGCTACTAGGATTACAGGTGTATACCACCAGGCCCAGCTTTATTGTTTATCTTAAGGTACCTATTTATCCACATTCTATCTCTGCAAATAGCCAATTTTTTTCAAGCCTGGATCCTGTCCTAACTCTGAATTTACTTCATTTGTGTTCATTTAGCTAATTCAGCATTTCATTATACATAGCCTTATTTTCTTCTCTGGTTAATTATATAAGTAAATCTTGTCTCAAGAACCTTGAGAGCAGAAACCTGCTTCTAGAGACAGAATAGGCATTTAGGGTTAGGGTTAGGTTGGGTTAGGGTTAGGGTTAGGGTTAGGGTAGTTAGGGTTAGGGTTGTTAGGGTTAGGGTTAGGGTAGTTAGGGTTAGGGTTGTTAGGGTTAGGGTTAGGGTTGTTAGGGTGAGGGTTGTTAGGGTTAGGGTTGTTAGGGTTAGGGTTAGAGTTGGGGTTGGGGTTAGGGTGGTTAGGGTTAGGGGGTTAGGGTTAGGGGGTTAAGGTTTAGGGTTGGGGTTGGGGTTAGGGTTTGGGGTTTAGGGTTAGGATTAGGGTGAGGGTAGGGTTTAGAGTTTAGGGTTAGGGGTTGGTGTTAGGGTTAGGGTTGGGTTAGGGTTAGGGTTTAGGGTTTTGGGTTAGTGTTGGGGGTTAGGGTTAGGGTTAGGGTTAGCATGTATTATGATTTTATTCCTTTTTATTGGTGAATTTACAGTATTACATTGTATGGCTGTCTCATGTTTTATGTGCCTATTCACTCATTAGTTGGTTGACATTTGAATTTTGGTTATTATCAATAAAACTGCATTGAACATTTATGTCAATATTTTATGTGGACACATTCTTCATTTCTCTTGAATAAATACCTATAAGTAGAATTGCTGAGTCGTATGTTCAGTTTGTAACTTTTTACAGTAGCTGTCAAATTTTCCAAATTCGGTGTACCATTTTATATCTCTACCAGCAGTATGAAGGGGTTTTCTGTTTCTCTGTATAGCAGCATTTATTATTATTTTTTTGATTGTAGCTATTATCAGTATACTTAACTATAGGTTTAATTTACATTTTTCTAATGTCTAATAATGTTGAATGTCTTTTCATATGCTTATTTTTCCCTCTGTAAATCTTGTTTGTGAAATGTCTGTTCAAATCTTTTACCTATTTTTTAAATTGAATTATCTCTTACCTATTGAGTTGTAGGTGTTCTTTACATTTATGTGGTGCTGAGGATCGAACCCAGTGCCTTGTGCATGCTAGGCGAGCACTCTACCACTGAGCCACAACCCCAGCCCTGATTATTAGTATTTAAACAGGAGTTGAAAGCTATGCTTTTTTTTCCTGACAAGAATCCTGCTTAGGGGCTGGGGCTGGAGCTTGGGCTTATTGGTAGAGTACTTGCCTAGCATGTGCAAGGCACTGGGTTCCATCCTCAGCACCACATAAAATAAATACATAAAATAAAAGGTATTGGTTCCAACTACAACTAAAAAAATAACAAAACAAAACTATTTAAAGAAAAAAAAGAATCCTGCTTAGGTTGATAGCCACACTAAGCAAATTATATGTAGAAATATTCAAATAAAGAAACTATTACACTATAACTTCCCTGAACTCAGGGATGTATAGTTGACATTGCTAAGGGTGTATAGACCATGAATTCCTTTAAGAGTCCACATAGGTCAGCAAGAGTTTAAAAAAAAGAAAGCAAATCCAGAAAAAGGAAAATGGGCCATATTTATTTGTACCTTATCCTGCATAAGAATTCATAAAACTGTGAGACTGTGAGTAAGTGAATGACATTTTAGGAAAATATATTGTGTGGTTTCCAGCTTTGGAAGCAAGTAAGTAAATGGATGAAAATTTGACTAAGTAACATGGTGGAGCTATCTTAGCAAATGTTAAGATTTCTTGTAAGAATTTATTGCTTAATGATAAAGGATGCAGACTTTTCATAAAGAGGATAGAGACCATTGAGAATACTACTTGATCTTTAAGGATATGATTGCATAGAGTAGAACTCTTATCTAGTACTTGTTTTTTGGAACTGTGATGAACTCTCTTTTTTAATTGCCTTTTTCTAGCTAGCACTTGCTGCCATTCCTACTCCTATACCTCAACCAAAATAGCAATCTTATTTTCAAAATCTTTTGCTAGCTTTTTTCTTGCATTTTTTTAGCATATACCATAAAACTCACTATTTTAATGTGTACAGTGAAGTGGTCTTTAATGTATTCACAGTGTGTTATAACCATCACTATTGTAATTCCTAAAAATTTCTCCTACTCCCAGAAGAAAATTCATACCTGGTGTCAATCATTCTAAATTTCTCCATATCCTGGCAACCACTCATCTGCTTTCTTTCTCTATGAATTTACCTTTCCTGGACATTTCATGTAAATGGAATCATATAACATGACCATTTACATCTGACTTCTTTTATATAGCATAATCTTTTTGAAGTTCATTCATACTGTAGCTAGCATATTATCTGAGTTTCATTCCTCTTTATGACCGAATAATATTCTACTGAATATATGTACCACGTTTTGTTCATCCATTAATTGATGGACAATTTGGTTGTATGACTTTTTGATTATTACAAATAATGCTGCTATAAACATTTGTGTACATGTGCTTTGTGCGAACATTTATTTTTAGTTTTTTGGATATATCCATCTAGGAGTTGATGCAGCATACAGTTCCTCTGTATTTAACTATATTAAACTTTTCCACAACGGCTGGCACCAATTTACATTCCCATCAGCAATGCATGAGGGTTCCAGTTTTTTCCGTACTCTCCCTACGCCTATTATTTTCTTCATCTCTTTTTTTTTTAATTATATCCATCTGCATGGGTGCTAAGTAATTATTTTATGATTCTGATATGCATTTCCCTGATGTCTAATGATACTGAATATCTTTTCATGTGTTTATTGGCCATTTTTATATCTTGTTTAGAAACATGTCTAATCAAATACTGTGTCTAAAATTGGTCTTTTTTCCCCCTCTTTCTTCATAAGAGTAAATTTTTGCCTTTTACTGTCTCAGAAATAGCTTTGGATCTTCACTGTTGAGCTTGGACTAGCATCATAAATTCATCCTGGAAAACTCACTCAAGGCCTACCTGCCATTTTTAGATATGATGATAACTGGGCAAGCAGTATTTTCTGTTTTTGATTGGTGGACGGCTTTTCTTTATTTTCCATTAAAAATGTTTCAAAAGCACATTTTGATGGAGTTATTGTCATGGCTGTAATTTGGATTTGGGCAAATCTTATTGGGAAATTAATTATGATAGAATGATAACGTATCTATGGTTGATACTCTTATCGGTGCTCACTGGAAGTGTTAAAGTAGAATCTAGAAAACTATTTATTGGTTGTTTATAGAAAAAATTAGTGCATAATAAAGAAAGTTGAATTATGTGCTTTTTGAGATTCTTTTCAGCTTTAAGATTCTGAAATTTGTCCCAGTGAAATGGTATGAAAAGTATCTTATTGCATCATTATTTTGTACAAACTTTTTTTTGTAAAAGTTTGATTCTCAGGGTAATGTAGATTTGCCTTGAAAATGTGGAATTACTTCAAAAACAGAACGAAGTATTATGTACTTTATTGTTTTTAAGAGATTTAATTTGTTTTACTTTGTTGCAGTTGAGATAGTTTGCTTTCAGTCCTTAAAAAAAAATGTTTTCTTACAGATTAGCAAGACATCTACAAAAAGAGGCCCAAGCTCAACACAACAATTCTGAATTCACAGAAGAGCAAAAGGTACCATCAAATAATATCTAGATATATTCAATTCCAAATGAAATTGCTCTTGAGTCCATTAAGCAGAAAAATAAACAAAAAACTGTTATATTTAAGTAAAAAAAAAATCAGATTGATCATGCTTTGCCTAACATTAAGTGAACATTTATACTGATATATAACTTATCACTTAATGAATTTCTTAACTATTTAGGCCTTATTTAACTCTAACGGAAGTCATCCACACTTTAGTTGAAAAGCATGGGTAACCCAAAGACTGGAGTTTGTTCCGAGTCACTTGGAAAAACAGAAGGATTGGGAATAAGTGCATTCCACCTCAATGCTTAACTCTGAATTTTCATAACTCTTTATGTATCACCTCTCAAAGCAAAAAAGAAAACACACAAAACCCCCCAAACCAAAAAACAAATGGAAAAAAAATTACGTCAAGTCAAGAACTTGGCATACAGACCTGTCAGCTAAATAAACATATAAGATTGCAAAATGTTTCACTACTGTTCTTTCTTCCTTGAATTAAAATTTTTGTATGTCAAGTTGATTCCCTGATAGAGATTATGTAAAAGGGGATACTTTAAAGTAACTTATTCTAAAAGAAGAGAAGAAATGGGAAGAAACAACACCCATTTTCTCCTGGCTCAGAGTAAGTAGTGTTAAGTCAATTTTTAATCTTGTAGATAGTGAAAAGTATGTGTTAGTCTTTTCTTCATCTCTTGTTTTTGAATAAATTTTATTTTATTTTTATTTATTTATTTATTTATTATTGGTTGTTCAAAACATTACAAAGCTCTTGACATTTCATATTTCATACATTAGATTCAAGTGGGTTATGAACTCCCATTTTTACCCCAAATACAGATTGCAGAATCACATTGGTTACACAGCCACAATTTTACATAATGCCCTATTAGTAACTGTTGTATTCTGCTACCTTTCCTATCCTCTACTATCCCCCTTTTCCTCATCTCTTAAGAAAAGGCAGTGTGAAAACCCTGGTGACCTAATTCAGTCTTATTAATACTTTTCTTTTTTTGCACAAGGGGAAATGGGAGTAATTTTTTGCATAACTTTTTAATTAAACTTAAGCAAGTTTTTAATCCATAGGCCTGTGTTTATTGATTCTTAGTTCCAGGAGTTTGGGGAGAAAAAGCCCCCAGAGGGTTAGCCGTATTTCTTGCCCAAATATATTTGTATTTTTAAAATATTTAAAATCTACTTAAAAAATTATGTTACTACAATTTGAAAGGGTGTTTTTCGTCTTTCCTTAGTAAGTGCTAATATCCACAATAGATTTAAGAGACTTAGGATGTTAGTCCTGGAAAATAATTATCACAAAGGAAATAGCTGATATGCTTAAGGAAAGGAACAAAGACTATACACTATCCCACTTCTGTAAGATTTGTGAAATCTATCTAGGAACTGATTAGGAAGTGATCAGCTGGCATCATTGAATTAAGACTTAAAATATCTAAATCTTGATGAATAGAATCTTAGATATCCAGGTACATAAATTAATAGTTAATGAAGTATGTTATGAATATGAAGACAATAAAAAATGTAAAAAAGTTTTAATGATCCCATATTTTAGTCACCTATTTGCCTTCAATTAGTTAGATTTCTCCAGCATTTGTTGCTCAGGAGTAGAACCTGTGAGCCACATGGCCTGAGATTAAAGTCTTTTGACCTCCTAAAACATTTTAAAATTACAAAACAAACAGGTTAATATCAAAAAATGAACCTTGTTAAGTGATGAGGAAAAAATTAACTTTTTCTTCATTTTCTTTATTATTCTGAGACTAGAGTTGTTGTTGAGAATTCTATTGATTCTTTAATTTATAGCTGTCCAGCTTGTCTTTGGTTATAAAGACCCCCAGATCTTGTACTCCAAAAGATCCAGGAGGCTGCAGGACCTAGGGGAGAGAGCTGAGACCTAGAGTCAGAAGACTTAAGTCTTGCATCCTGGCTTTGGCTCTGGGCCTGGTTTTCCTTATATAAGAAATGAGAGATTAGAGAACTCTTAAGTGACTTTAAAAGGTCTTTCCTTCCTAAAACTCCAGTGACCTCTACCTGTGAAGTGGTCTGTACCTCCTCCTTTCCTGGAAGCCTGATTTCTGAGGAACATATTATTTACAATACCTGCCCAGGAGGCATTTCTGGCTGCCAGGTGTAACTGCAGACCATATCTAATTAAATTATATATAATTAAATTATATATAATTAAAATAATATATAATTAAATTATATATAATTAAATCATATCTAGACCTATCACCAAACCAAACTTGATTTAGAATTGGTTGTGGCATATTAGTTTAGAAGAGAATATATACTCATCTCTCTCCCACTTCTCAGCCCTTTGTCTTCTGATTCTCTTCTCTAAAACCTGCAAGGTGCTAGAAAAGGAATAATAATTTATTTAAAGAAGTATAGATCTCTTTTGTAAATTTTTTAAATTGTAGATGGACACTATATCTTTGTTTTATTTATTTTTTTTATGTGGTACTGAGGATCGAGCCCAGTGCCTCACACATGTGAGGCAAGTGTTCAACCACTGAGCTAAAATCCCAGTCCCTATAGATCTCTTATAAATAAAAATTCTTGATTTTAGTAACTGACAGTTAAAATTATCTTGGGATTTATAGCATTTTTTTTCCTACAGAAAACCATAGGCAAAATTGCAACATGCTTGGAATTGCAAAGTGCAGCTTTACAGATAAATGGATTTTTTAAATGAATTATTCTAAATTGTTCTGATAAGATATTAGACATTCATGCCCAAAGCAATATTATCTCAGAAGGGTTTTATAACAATTGGAATTGATCAGTTGAACTCACACTTAAATGATTTAGTTCATACTTTGTAAACGGTAGAAATAAAAGATATGATTCTAATTTTTTCTGTTTCTATTAGCTTGAATATTCCAAAAATCAGTTTGGAACTTTTCATTTTCTACCTTTAAAACAAGAAATATATTTATTTTAAATATTTTATTCTTGCCATTTAAAAGACATAGGGTGCAGTGAAATCTTTGTAATGAAAAGATATAATATGCATATTTTAAATTTAGTCCACACAGTCCCAGGAAGAATTTAAACTGGAGGACCTGAAGAAGCTAGAACCAAGTAAGTTTTGTTTTATATTTTTTAGTGATATTTTTTTAGGAAGAGAGTTTTATCTGTTGTGAATATTAAGATTGTTTAGCACAGAAAGTAATTGGATTTATTTCTCTTATTTTTTGGTGCTTTTAAAATTCCTACAATATTTGTATTTTTAATTACCATTTGGATTTAATCTTTATTATAGAATATATATGTTGTACTTCATCTAAATATCCAAATTAACCTTTAATTTGTCTTAATGGCTTTAATAAGATTATAATTATTTTGATAAACATTTTCAGTAGAGTCCAGTAGAGAATATAAGGTTACAGTCATTAATGCCCATTCACATTACATGTTATTGAAAACTACAGTCTGAATGTTGGGAATGCATTACAAAGTGTTTTTTTGTTGACTCCATTTTTTTCCCTTCTTCAAAATTTTAAAAAGGAAACAATTCCTTCAGTTATCTTGTTGGTTAGGATATTCCCAAATAAAGCCTTTCTGCTGTTTCAAATGATTGCTCTCTTAGAACTGTCTGCAGTATGGGCAAAGGCACAGTGTGAATAACTGAATGAATGTAAGTTAAAGTAGCCTTTTTAAAAAACCTTTTTTAGTTGTAGACAGATACAATACCTTTATTTTATTTATTTGTTTTTATGTGGTGTTGAGGATCGAATCCAGTACCTCACACATGCAAGGCAAATGCTCTGCCAACTGAACTATAACCCAGCTCCTGTACTCTTTTTTTATTGAGATAAGATTGCACATCTCAGTGCATTTATGTGACTAGGGAATAGTAGATTTTATTTATACAACTAAGTAAGATTTTTAAGTGGGGAATCATAAAATCAAAGCATTTTCAAACAGAAAGGAGTCTCAGACTTGTGATCACATTCTCTATTGAGGAAAGAAATGAAATGATTTGTTTGTCCTGTTTCACTTCAATCTCCAGTAACTGAGCAGGGCCTAAATCTCAGAACATTTGTCAGTGTATCTCAGTTCACACTAGTGCAATCCTTTTAATGTAAACATGTTTTGAGTAAGAGATAAAATATTAATTTAAGAACTAAAGAGAGCCTTGCACAGTGGCGCATGCCTGTAATCACAGCCGCTCGGGAGGCTGAGGCAGAAGGATATCAAATTCAAAGCCAACCGTAGCAAAGCAAGGCACTAAGCAACTAAGTGAGACCCTGTCTCTAAATAAAATACAAAATAGGGCTGGGGATGTGGCTCAGTGGTCAAGTGCCCCTGAGTTTAATCCCAGTACCCCCTGCCAAAAAAGAACTAAATAGAATGTTCCTATAAATTCCACAAACTGCCAATATCTAATTCATTATAGCAATTCTAACAAAGACATATATTATTGAGATAGCTGAAATGTGATTGTATTGCAGATCCAGGATAGAAAAAGGATTCTCAGAGTATACTGAAGGGGATCTGATTTTCTGTTGTTTGGGTTGGAAAAGAGAAGTTAACAACAACAACAGACAACAACAAAGGAATGCATAGAAGATTTGTTGTGATTCTGGTGGCTTTTCCACAGTTTTAGATGATCATATTTCATTTCTTCAGGACACCATCCTTCTGAATATGGCAAGAATTCTGATGAACTCTGTAATTTTAATAGTTTTGGTTTCTTTATGTAATCCAGATCATAAAGTTTTGTTTTCTTTGTGGTTCTGAGGATCAAACCCATGACCTCACACATGCTAGGCAAGCGTTTTACCACTGAGCTACATCTCCAGCCCTAGATCATAAGAGTTGGAGATGTTATAAGAGACACAACTTATATTCAGAAATAGTTCTTATGCCTATATCCAATGTATATAAGGATACTAATCAATGTGATATTTCTCACAAATTTTAGGGGTTTTTTGTACCTAAAACTTTATTTTTCAAAAGCATTAATAAATACTTTGTATAAGATTGAGATATAATTTATATAAAGCACAATTCACCAATTTAACATATCATTCAATTTTTTTAGTAAATTGGAAGAATTATGCAGACATCACCACAATCAATTTTAGGACATTTTCATCACCACAAGAAGAAACTCTATTCCCATGAGCAGTCATTCACTTCTTGCCATCCCCCTAAAATCCCTTCCAATTCCCAGCCCTAGGAAACCATTAGTTTGATTTCTGTCTATAAATTGTCCTATTGTAGACATTTTATTTAAATGGACTCATATGATATATGATCTTTTATGACTGACTACATATAAGATTATTTTGAGAAAAACACATTGATGGCTTTAAATAAAAGATTGCAACAGTTGTTTATACGGTGGTTCTACTGAAAATTATGTTTGTGTGTGAGTGTGTGTGTTTGTGTGTGTGTGTGTGTGTGTGTGTGTGTGAGAGAGAGAGAGAGAGAGAGAGAGAGAGAGAGAGAGAGAGAGAGAGACAGAGAGAGATGATGATGATGCTGGGGATTGAACCAAGGGCTTTGGGCATGTTAGACAAGTTCTTTACCATAAACTATGTCACCAGCCCTCAGTTTTTTATGATAAAAATTATTAGGATTTTGGCTTCTTATTCAGTCACTATTTCCTATTAGTTGTTTGTTTCCAAACAAAATTTAAGAATCTTATAGATACACAGAGTGGCCGTAAAGACTGTGGATGTTTATTTCATATATTTATTATCTCTTCTCTTCCTCTGAGCATACTCAAGTACTTCTATTGCCTCACAAGATCTTTCATTAATTGCCTTTTTTTTTTTTTAGAATAGCATCTATATGCTAAGCACTCGAATCCTCTCAGTAAAATTCTGCTAAGGACAACACTGACACTAGCTTGTAAATCCCAGCAATGAGTTTTAGGGTCACCTGGATTGGTTCTTTCACTATGCTGTTAGTAATACCTGTAGTGGTGCTGTACTACATCATTCCTAAGTACAGCTCTCCAGTTCAAATTCCTAAGAAATTATTGACCCATGTATTAGTCGAAGATCAGGTTAAAATCTATTAATTTTTTGGCTTTTTAAAAAAGATTTGGAATAGAAATGGAAAGAGTATTTTGGAGATTCACTTTATTATACTTTATATAATGTTTTTCATTTGTACTTTTCCCTTCTTGATAGTTATCTTTTTAGATGATTTTAATTTGCTGTTGCTTCTCAAAGAAACATAAGTGAGTATTCTGTATTTCAGTAGGGTAGACTCTGTAATTTGGAATTTATCCAAGCAGGGCACTTGTTGTGAGTTAATTATTGAGTTGGAATTAAATATTTTCTACAAATTGGTATTTAGTAATATTTCAGATTAAGTATACTTATTCAAGCTTTCTTTTTAAAATGTTAAGCCTCTTCTAAGGAAAATAGTGAATTCTAACTTTTAATATGTTGAACTTAACTGGTTTCCTTTCTTTTAAAAAAAGTTTTTTTTGAAAATTTAATGCGTGTGTGTGGTTCTGGGGATCGAACCCAGGGCATTTCCCATATAAGGCAAATGCTCTACCAGTGAGCTACATCACTAGCTCTTGGCTGGTTTATTAGGCTGATGTATTCTTTACTTGAACATTTTGAAATCTTTTAAATTCTGCTGAAAATACTAAAACTATGATTGTGAAAGTCTGAGCCATTTTTCTTATGTTAATTGCAGTAATGTACTGCTGCTTACTCAAGCATATCTCCCCACCACCACCCTGCAAAATTCCCTTCTGTTAAGCCACCCTTCAAGGCTTCACAGAAATCCCACCTCTCCCTGAAAGCTTTCTCTGCTGTCTCTATAGAGGCATAAATAAACTCTGCCTCCTCTCCTGTATAGAATCATTTTAACTATCCATTGTCAGATTCTCACATGTGTTATTTTCACTTGTATTTGTTTTAGTCCTCAAAGAGATTTGAATGAACTCTTCCCCCACCCCAGAGCCTATTGAATGCTTTAAGTGTAGTATGAACTTGGCAAGATTGTGTTGAGTTAAATAGATTTGAATGTTTTGAAGGAATCTTTTCCTATAATTTAAAAAATAACATTTCAAAATTGAGGCAGCTGCCCATTTTCCTACCACAAAAATGAAACACGTCAGTCACCAAAAGCAAAATGCATTTTGATATTTGCCTGTGTGTCATCTTTTGAGGGTTAGCTTCAGGAGGTTGGTAGGTCTGTGCTCCAAGAGAAAGGCTTGGAGTGCTGAATTTTCCATGGTGGAGTAGCATCAGATGTCTACCATGTAGTGATCCAAAGTGTGTAAGTCCTACCAAATCAGCCAATGAATCTCCAACCCATGACATGCTTCATACTTATGATAATGTCTTTTGTAAAATTCAAGCTCCTCTTGAGATCCTCCTAAGACATCATTGCTAGTATTGGTAGAAAGAAAACTCTATGTAAAGTTTAAGCTATTTTAAAAGAACAATAGAATCTGTTATTCCATAGTTGTTGAAAATGTAAACCTATAATACAGTTATAGAAAGTAAAACAGAATTTGTTTTAAAGCTATTTAAATTTGTTCTAAAGCTATTCACATAAATTAAATGTTTCATAGTACTTTAACTTGTAAAAATAATATAACAAAGCTATTATTCTAAAGCAAATACTTCCTCTTCAGAGCTTTGATACCAAAGAAATGAAAATACTATTTAATTATTCTGTTACAATACAAATGCAAGATAACCACTGAGCCACATCCCCAGCCTTATTTTGTATTTTATTTAGAGACAGGGTCTCACTGAGTTGCTTATGCCTCACTTTTGCTGAGGCTGGCTTTGAATTCTTAATCCTCCTAAGCCTCTGGGATTACAGGTGTGCACTACCACACTCAGCCAAGATATTCTTAATAACCAAGATATTTTTCAACTTTTTTGTTTGTTTTTGACGTACTAGGGATTGAACCCAGGGGTGCTCTACCACTGAGCTATATTTCCAGTCCTTTTTATTTTTATTTTTTAAAACATTTTTAGTTGTAGATGGACACAATACCTTTATTTTATTTATTCATTTCATGTAGTGCTAAGGATTGAACCCATTGCCACATGTGCAAGGCAAGCACTCTACCACTGAACTACAACCCCAGCCCTTTTATTGTTTTATTTTTATTTTGAGACAGGGTCTCCCTACATTGCTTAGGCAGATGAAATTCTAGTCCTCCTGACTCAGGCTTTTGGTACCTGGGATTACAGACACATGCCACCATAACAGGATCAGCTTTTAAAGATTATTGTTATATACATTTTTAATGGTTGATTTTTTTGCTCATTTCATTAAACTCTTATTACAATATGATCATTTCTGTGGGTTTGTTTCTGGTATGAGTAAGACATGATCTTTTTGTTACCTGCTCCCCATTCTTGGTATCTATTCCATTGTTGTGTAATTGATCAATATTTATTAATATTACTTATTAATATTGAGTTGATTTAATAGTTTAGTAACAATGATCATGCAGAAGTATAGAAAAGATGTTCTTGTATTAAAAAATAAACAGTAATTCTTAGTGAGATAAGAAATATTAGGATTCTAGTCAACTAGATCAAAAAGGTCATGGAGAGAGTGAATGTCCATTTTAGATTTTCCCTTGCCATTTTGTATACATTTATTTAGGCTGTAATTCTCTCAATAGCCTGTAAAGGAAGTAGCATTCTCATTTTAGAACTGGGGAGATTAGAGTATTTATGTAAATGTTCAAGTTATTGTTGTAATTGTAGGGCTGGGTTTTGGTTTAAACCTTCTACTTTGATCTCCTGCTGCTTCCCCTTTGCTTGTCAGACTTAAGTTCCCACAGTCCTTTCTGTGCCTTGAATAAGGCAAACTGTTTCCTACTTGGAACCTTTGTTGTTGCTCCAGCCTGTTCTTTAATACCTGGGAAGCCTTATGCTAGAGCCACTTATGGATGATTCCTCTCATCTCAGGTCTTGGCTCAAATGTCTTCTTACAGTTTAGTTTTGAAAGGCACCCTGTCTACCTTAGCTACTCTACCAGGTTCTCTCTGCTTTTACACAGCATCCTGCTTGTATCCTTCATACCACTAATCACATCTTACATTATCTTGTTTATTTGTTGGCATATTTATTGTATACTTTTCCTTAGTAAGGTCTAAGGTCCAAATATGAGTTCTTGATTACTGTTTATCTTTAGCACCTAAAACAGTGATTGGAACATTGTGAGTACTCGGTATGCATTTGTTGAGAAGAAGAAAGAGATAAAGAATGAAGAAGAGCTAAAGGGAGAGAGAATAAGAGTGAGTAATGAGAATCTGGGTACAAGTTTCCAACTTCTTTCTCACTGTATGATTGACTCCTATTGGAATAAGTTATGTAATTACAACCTGTTCTTTTTGAATTTCCTTATTTAGGAACCCAATATGCCATACTCCTTTTAACTGAAATCTGCAAGACTCCAAAATTAAAGTCTGAGTAATTAGAGTAAAAACCATGTGTTGCCCAATTAATAATGCTAAATATTCACCTTGAAATAATTGCAGGTAGTCACTAGGAACCCATAAATTGGGAAATGAAACAATAAATTTCATAAAATACTTTTCCAGATACAGATAGAATTGTAGAACATCTGCCTGTAGGCTTACATGCCAGAAAGTAATCAACCAGGACACAAGAGGTGATAGCATTATGTTGTTTGATGACTTCCCTGAGGAGAAAGTCTGCTGTGTGTGTGTGTGTGTATGTGTATGTGTGTGTACACACGTGTAAATATATATATATATATATATATATATATATATATATATATATATATATATATATAAACAAACACATATATACATATGCATGTATATATGTGTGCACACATATACACTAAATTTCATCATAAAAGGAATATTGGAATTATAACCTTGTTGCTACAAACTTTACCAGTGTGATAAGTATTGAGGGAAATCTATTTAGGATAAAGAATAAGATGTGATTATCTATTTCTCTTTAATTAGTCATCTTCAGTATCAATCTTTTAATTAAAATACTTCAGGAGAAGTGGTATTCTCTTTCACTGGTACCCCATATCACCTAGGACCTTGTACATTGGAGAACTATTTTATGGTTCATTTTCTATGAGGGCTCTGAGACTTTCCTTGGAGATCTTACAGTACTCTGAAAATACTGGTACCTGCAGTCCACTATGGACATTTTTATTTTGCTAAGACACTCAGTAGTCAATTGCAGAGTCTTAAAATGATAGTGAAGCTCGGAATTTAAAATACATATATTAATGTGTGCTTAATACACTATAAAATACGATTAAAAGTATCAATTTAAGATATAAAATATAAGACTAACTAATATATAAGACTTACATAACATGTAAGACTAAGATATAAGACTAATGTTTGTCTATGTCTTTATTCTAGTCCTAAAAAATATTCTCACATATAATAAAGAATTTCCATTTGATGTTCAGCCTAGCCCATTAAGGTAAATAAATAAGCATCCATATTTTGTCTTCTGATTTTATTATCTACTTTATGCCTATTTTTCAAATATTTCTGTATTTTTTTCCCTATCAAATTTGGTATTGGTGATATGACTGTTACCATTGGTAGCAATGAGATGATTGACATTGACATTTATATCAACATCAACCTAATAATCAGCATCTTATCTGGGAAGTTAGTGGCTATGAGGGTTAGCTGGTGTATTAAGTGGAGTAGCTCACTAACTTTTCTGTCCTTTTTTATATAGGAGAATTTTAGCCCCTGGTGAGGAAGAGCATTTGGAATTTGAAGAAGATGAAGAAGAAGGTGGTGCTGGAGCAGGGTCTCCTAATTCTTTTCCTGCTAGAGTGCCTGGTGGGTACAAAAAATGTACATTATATAATTCAAGGTCAGGTGTTTGGAACTTACTTTTGTACTTGTTAGTGGCGGGTAAAACATCTCCAGGTTTGCCAATCTTAAGCAAATTATCATGGCCATTCTGTTAGCGGTAGCTATCGGTTTATTGTGAAAGTATCTTACTATTTGTGTCAGGGATCCTCAAAACATCCCATGTTTAGTGATTGGCTAGGAAGACCCACAGGACTCAGCATATAGCTGTACTCACAGTTGTATTCTGAGTCATTACAACAAGAAAACACAAGAACAAAATCAGCAAAGGGTAAAGGCACACAGGCAAATTCCAGAGGAAACCAAACTTCTAAGAGTCCTCTCCCAGCAGAGTCAAATATGTATTTGATTCTCTCAACATTCTTTCACACCTGTGAAATGAAAAAATATTGTCTATTGGGGAAGCACTGTAGAGATTCAGTGCACAAGACACTTATTGGGGTTAGCATGAACCAAAACTACAGACTCCAGGAAGAAAGCAAGTGTTCAGCACAAACCATATTGTTTGCATGGACGGTTTAGGCACAGTGATCTTCTTAACAGGGCATGATGGGAATCCTGCTGAAATCCAGGTTCCCAGATGCTAGCCATAGACCAACATTGTAAGTAGGCTTTCTAGAGTAACTGTTTGCTATGTTAATTTTTTTCTTTATATATCTAGCTGTTCTTTAAATAATCATATATGATTGTGAAACCTGGACCTGGAGGAATAGATACTAAACAGTTGCCCTTAACAGGGAAATAAAGAATACATAACAAGTCCTTTTTATTTTTGGAAGATCTTGACAAGGTTGTAAAATACCCTAGTCAAGCACCCTGAGTAAATTATTTGCCTCTTCTACTTCTATACTTTCTTCTGTTCTTTTACAGTGCACAGTTTTTACTTCTGATGAATTAGTTCATTTTTGGAAGTGTAGAAATAGCACTATACTATTGTGATGCATTTTTTTAAAAGACTCTATGCTTTATGGTATAATTAAATATAATATACATATCATCCAGAAAACTTCATTATTAAAGTCATATTCCAGTAATTTAAATACTCTTTGGTAGAAGACGTTTGAAATATAAACAGTATAGGCTTAGACCAATAACATACCTGCGCTTTTGAGTCTAACATCTGCCAATCAGTAGTTAAGTGACTGTACTTAATTCTTTATAAAAGGAGATGTTGACAATGTCTAATTCATAGGGTTACAATGAAAATTAGGCACCACATACAAATCATTTGGCATTATACTTTTCATTTGCTGGGGTAGTGGTGGCTACTGTATTTTCATTATCACCTATAAATGATGCTAACAGTCCTACACCATAAGATTATTAGAAAAATTACAATCACTATAAAATGTTATTGTTAGTGTTTCTTTGGTACAAGGTAATTATTTCCAATCTGCTTGTCTTTATGAATAAAGAGCTATATTTTACTTGTTATATTTGTAGGAAATTCAAGATTGCTGAGATGATGAGGTAAATAAATTTTCTAAAATTTTTCTGCATTTTTTATTTCCTTTTCAAACCACATGCTGTAATTGAAATAGATTCCAGTTCTATAAATTTCTGGGTTTGGTTATTTGTTCACTAGTTATACTTCTGTAGCAAACAAGATCCTTAAAGCAGATGATGTAAGTCATGAAATGGACAGGTCTTTATGGGGTTCAGGTTGCTGAGTTGAAAAGAAACTCTGTAAATTAAGTCTATTTGCTATGAAAGATTAAGCCCAAAGTAATTAGATTTTTTTATTCTGACATAGCATTTTGGTATTTTATTTCATAGATACAGAAAGCTAACTAAACCTTTCTATTCCATGAATTATTTTCCTCAAAGTAAGAAAGAGTACATATAGTTCAATTGGCTATATTTGATTTTTGATCATATTTTCCAGGGCCTGTGTCATTATAAAATTGAAAATGTCATTGAAGGACAATTTGACCTTTAACTTAATTGTAGAATGGGAAAAAAATTGTTATACTGTGGACATCCCAGATTTCATTCGTGATAAGGCTGTTGTGTCTACATTATCATGGCAGGGTGCTTCTAAGAATTATAACATTTTTATTACCTTTATTTTATGTAATTTATATAATTGTAAGTTTGTTGTACTTTTTTTTTTTTTTGGTACTGAGGATTTAACACAGGGGTACTTTACCAGTGAGCCACATTCTCAGCCCTTTTTATTTTTTATTTTGAGACAGGATTTCACTTAGTTGCTGAGGGCCTCACTTAGTTGCTGAGATTAGTCTTAAACTTGGGATCCTCCTGCCTCAGCCTCCCAAGTCACCTGGATTCCAGGCTTGTGCTATAACATCTAGCTTATTGTGATCTTTTTAAAAAAAGATTTATTAAGGTGTCCCTTACATATATAAAAGGCATCTTTTTTAATGTACAGCTTTATAAGTTTTGACAAACACACATGGTAAACACTACTACTGTTAAGCTAATGAGATAAAGTATAATATATGAATATGGTATGATCAAGAGTAGTTTATTCCCATTTAAAATCAAAAATGGATTTTTATCCAACCTTTCTTGAAAAGAATAAAAAATTGTTGAACCTTTCTTTGACATTATTATCATTTTCAAAGCCTTCAATTCTCATAAGACAGTAACTTTTTTGTACTGCTTTAAACACTAACTGGCTTAAGTCCAAATAGTAGTTTAATTTTCTTAAGGTAATCTCAGTAGATTTCATTTAAATAGAGGATAAAAATTTATAACCTATTATTTATTACCTGAAAATTTATTTATCATGTTGAATATTAAAGCTTCTAAATGATAAACCAAAGTAATAAAAATTTTAAAAAAATAGCTGGCCAGGATTATATGCTTATAATCCTAGCTACTTGAGAAATTGAGGCAGGAGGATTGCAAGTTTGAGGCCAGTGGGGGCAACTTAGAGAGACTTTGTCTCAAAATAGAAAGAACTAGGGATGTAGCTCAGTGGTAGGGTGCTTGCCTCACCTGTGTGAAGCCCTACATTCATTTCATAGTACCACATGCACAAATAGCCATGTCACAATTTTAGACAAAATTTAAAAAAACGTTTCTGAGTGACCTAATCATAAGCCTAGCAATCTCAACATTATTCTAGATTTGTATTGGTTATTCATCTTTTATATAGTCTTAGATATGTACAAAAATGTTTTTTTGAAACTCAAAATGAAGAGTGAATCTTACTTCTTTAATATCAAACCTGTACTTGTTTCTTTCTTGCATAAATATTCAATTCTGAGTTGAAATTGAGATTAAGCAAATATGTATTTCATTTTCAGCTAAAGTGCAGGTTTTTTCTTACCCATGCATATAGGAAGTTGAAAACTGCAACAAAATATTCATTGCTGTTCCATGAATATTAGGGCATCCTTATTTCACAGAATTTCAGAATATATTTAGGGTTAAACAGTAAATACCACCAAAGTGTGCAGATAGACTCTGGCTCTCCGAGCACATCCTTTCTCTCAAAGTCTCAAATTCTCAGACTGAGCCAAACAGTCAGAGCCAGAGTCCCTCATCCAGTCATGTACTTATATTGAAAGGAAAGAAAAATACCATTCAATGTTATCTGGTAGTTCTCCTAGCTGTTTTTCAATAGTTTTAAGGCTTGTTAATATTCTATTACTCTCAAGCAGTTTTGAAAGATTTCTTTTTTATAATTTGTTTCTACATGTTTGTTTGTAGTACTGGGGATTGAAGTCAGGGATGCTCTACCACCTAGCTACATCCCCAGCTCTTTGATTTATTTTTTTATTTTGAAACAGGGTTTTGCTAAGTTGCCCACGCTGGCCTCTCTTGCCTTAACTTGCCAAGTTGTTGGGATTACAGGCATGCAGCACTATATCTGGCTCAGTTTGTTTTGTTTTGTTTGTTTTGTTTTTTAATCCATGAATCTTGTCACTTGAAGTCAAAAGGTTTTCTCCAGAGCTTTGCAGAAATTGGTTCATAGGAAATGTCTATTGAGTAGGCTCTTCATCAAGGCTCTTAGCAACATCTGGCCTGCTTTTTCTTTCTTTTTTTTAAAAGAGAGAGTGAGAGAGGAGAGAGAGAGAATTTTAATATTTATTTTTCAGTTATTGGCGGACACAACATCTTTGTTTGTATGTGGTGCTGAGGATCGAACCCGGGCCGCAGGCATGCCAGGCGAGCGCGCTAGCGCTTGAGCCACATCCCCAGCCCCAGGCCTGCTTTTTTTTGAAAGTCCTCTGGCCACTCAAATTTTTAACCCAACACCTGTAGTAACTCTTCCTTGCATGCTAAATGGCATCTGTGTATGAAGCATATACCCACTGATTCATCTTAGGTTTTGTGAGAGTATTTATTATTTTTTTCCAGATATGATGGTGACACTTAAGAATTCAGCCATTATCCAAATCACATATTTCTGAACACAGAAAAATACATATTTCTAGTACCAGTCAATAAAGAAAATAAAAACAAGAATATACTCATATAACCTATATACAAACAACTTTAATAAAGTATAATTTTTGACGGACCTAGAAATATTATTGTTTGAATGCTAATGACCCCTAAGATTTTTATCAAACTTTTAATATAATTTCAAAGTGAATAAACTTCTTATGATTTTACTCTTTATCTTGAAAGGTTGGAGCAGTTCCTCAACTACTAATCAGTTACCAACCAAAAGAAATTGTGCATGTGTTTTCATATTTTCACACAATTTGTATGCGTGTACAAATTGCAGATGTGCAGTACAAATTGCAAAATTATTCTCTTGCTAGATTTTTAAGACCCATTTCATGTTTTGTGCCATTTACAAAATGTTATGACCAAATAATGATTTGACAATACCATTATTTTAAATTATGTTAAAATTATCCCAAAATAATAGAAAATATTATTTTATATATATCCTTTTTATTGGATTTTAAAATTACAAAGAAATGTGCACTTAAAAAATGTGTGTGACAGACTTTGAATTGGTAGTATCAAACATCTGAATTTAATTGCAAGTATGATAAATCTAAAACAAAGAAGACATAAATATAGAATCACACACATATGATAATGCTTAGTTTACATTTTAGATATCAGGTCCATCTCTGTCCTAAAAGTATGGACAACAAATTTTGTACTCCTTATTCATGACATTTAATTCACCAAGCACCAAGGCAAAATGAAGACTGACTCACCTCTTATTGAAGTAAATGCCTGTGACAAACATTTGTACAATATCATGTAAAAAGCAAATTCAAATCAGTGTTTTAAAAAAATATAATCTTTGGTAATTTTCCTCTTTTAATGTTCTTACCTAGACAATAATGTACTATTTTGGAACAAAGACTGTCATGCCATTTCCAATTTTGGACTAGAAATTGTCCTTATGGTATGATATGAGATATAAACAATAGAAATTTTTAAAAAGCAAAAATAAAAAGTTGAAAGAAAAGAATGACTTCCTCTTCTGCATGTGAGGACAGGGCCTTAAGGATCCCACTGACCTTCATATCCATGTCACTCCAGACTCATCCTCGGGTTGGTGGTCCTTTCATTGTCTGATTCTCCATGATCTCTATGGCTACACAGAGACTATTGAATGTGAGGCCATCCTACTTGATACTTAGACCTTCATTTTTCTCAGCACCCTCTTGGACAAAGAAGTTATGGGCGGGGGGGGAGGTGAGGGGCTTCAGATGTTCTCCCATTGTTTTTCTGTACCTGTTGCAGGTACAGTGGTGTTTCATTGCTCGGTCTGTGTCAGTGCTGTTGGGTGCCCAGCAGAGGCAGAGGCCTTACTTGCACAATTCCCTTTCCTCTCCACAGTGGCAGTGGCTGTAACATTCTTGGCTAGGTCAGATGTTTTTACACAGTTTTTAAAACATTCTTAAGCAAACTTGTCTATGTTTAACAAACAGCCATTTGGGGGATCCATAGCTACCTTCATAAATTGTTTTCCACAGATGAAGCACAATGAAATAGAGCAACTTGAGTTTTTACCCAAGTACCACCTGTTAATAAACAGTTTCCATCAACAAGATGGACTTTTTGGTATCCCCTATTACAGTAGTGTGGTAAAATGGTTCCAAACCTTCCAAATCATTGTCATTATTTTATCAGAGTTGTCTTTAGGTTTAGGCTTAGAATCTTCCTCTCACAGAAAATCACACTGAATTCAGTAATTCCATCCAACTCTTTTTGACACCAGTGAGAGCATGCTTACTCTGGTTGGTGCATAAGAGGTGGTTGGGGGCAGATAAGTCAGAAAAAGACGTGCTTTCTGTGTTCAGTACAACTTGGGGCTCACCAGCTACCAACGGCTTCCTTTGTCTTGCAGTAAAAACTGAAAGTGGAATTAACCAAATGAACACAGTCCTGCTGCTCACTGCTATATGAGTGTTAAAGACCTATCATATTGCTATCTGGGCTACTCAGTCTCTGTCCATTCCTGTGAATGTGCACTGCTCAGTGTACAAAGTTCAAATGTTAGTATTTTTTAATCAATCCCTTACTTGGGAGTTCTTAGTGACAGCTCAATAACATCCCTGGGATGTTATTGAAAACTTGGTTTGGACAGCTGTAGCAATTTAGAGTTTTCCATATTTAAAAGTATGAGGCACAAATAGTGGCCTCACAAAAATGTCTATATTCTAATCCTGGGAACCTGTGACTGTTATGTTTACATGGCAAAAGGAACTTTGCAGAAGCTTGAGATGGGGAGGTTCTCCTGCAGTTCCTTTTAAGGCTTTAGGGACAATTAAAATAAAAATATTAAAATGAGACATGATGGTTAAAAGCATGGACTCTGTAGCCAAACTGCTGTGTGATTATGGATAATTTGTTTTTCTATGCCTCACTTTTCACCTCTGAAAAATAGAACTAAACTATTGTTGTGAGGATTAGATGAGAGGAGTAGGATAGTATGTGGCACAACACAAATACTCACAAGTGTTAGCTATTTCTTATTTACATAGCAGTTCCATGTGGAAGAACATTTCTTCTGATCTTTGCTCTAGATCTGAGAGCAGATGATCTAGCTGGAATAGCACAGTTTACACTGGATTGTGTGTAGTGATTTCTTTCTTATCCTTGTTAGTCTTCGAATTTTATGAATGTAGTTGACTTGTTCTCATATTACACTATGTAATTGGATATGTTAATTCTTCACTTAGAAATCTTCCTTTTAATGCATTGGCTCAATTTACAACTATCATGGTTCTATCTTTGATATTATCGCAATCAGTGTATTATTGCCAGTACTGACCCCTGCTTTGTGCCAAGTTGAGCTAGGTCCATATAGTAGTCTAGTGCCCTCTTGTGGCCTCCAAACTAAGAATCTTGATCTCCTTTGTAGAATTGGGGCTATTTATGGAATCATCAGCCTTCTTATGAAGGCTATTGTGAGTTTACTCATGTCTTCTTCTTTCTTTCCATTAGTAATACTATCCTGCCCCACAAAGCACAATAACTGATGGTAGATCCCTCCTTCTCTGAGCAAAGGATAATTCTTTGGAATGTGGAGTTTAGTTCAAGGTTGTAGTATAATAGGGAACTTCAGAACTTAGCAAACTGTGAATATATGGTATGTGACAAATAAATGTTGATTGAAACCTCTTCACCAATTTGGTGGAGTTTCCAGTTTGTCCACTCACTCTTAGACTTACACACTCCTTCTACAATTTCTACCATGACATGGTTTCAAATAATTTGATATATTTAATTTGAAAGCAAAAGAAATATGATGATATAATAAGCAAACTCAAAATTTCAAAAGTTGATCACGTGAACAAATTAGGTATCTGACACTGCTCCAATGAAGCACAAATTAATTTTATAGATGTTAGTTTAGTATGATAAGGGAATTTTGAATAATCATTGTAATTATTTGACATTGGAATATGACTGGAGATGAACTTCCAGTTCTTTGATGGTCAAGCAAGGATGTGTTAATTTTTTATATAGAAACGTTAGAAGGGATTCTTTCGTTGGACTAAATGATCTTTATAAATTCTAAAAATGCAAATTTCTTTTTTATCGGAGTCCACAAATACATCCAAGAAAGAATATAGCTACCTTTAGTCAAAGGATTATGTTGCTTCTATTCATTTGGTCTATTAAATAGTTACCCATAGTTAGAAAATCCTCTCTAATGTCCAACACGGAGCCTTTCCAATGCATGCACAACTTTATGTCTACCGCTGCCATTTCTAGGGAACGAAATGTGTGTGTGTGTATATGTATGTGTTCATCCAAGCCCATCTTTATAACTTACCAGTTTCTGATTTTCTAAATTGCAATAAGACCTTTGGCATTTTCTTTCAAACCTGAAATTCCATCGCTTAGCTACTTTTTGATTGTAGCAAACCTCTTATATTTGTGCCTAATTGCATATGACATCAAATTTCACACTGGAAAATTTTATGCCTATTTGCTTAATTGTGGTCTTAAGACCTTGTGATGAGTAGATCAATAAAGTACATATGTATTAAAAGTGTATCTCACTCATAGCACTGCAAAGAAGAAAAAGAAGAGTTGGAAACAATTTGAGAAGATGATGACTAAAAAATAAGAGTTTCATTTTGATGCTCCAAGTATAATGAAAATCATTATCCTTCTATAGTTTACATCAACTTAAACTGAGAGCAGAGGAGATGAATTATCTTTCTTTCTTTGTAATTCCCCACTTCTTAAAGAGGTGGGATGATTTCAGAGGTGTAGATGAGTTGGGATTTTGTTGCTTCTATTCATTTGGGATTTTTTTTTATTTAATCAGTGCAATAGTCTCTGTGCTTGTCAACCTGTACCATTAACCCTTAGAGGGGGACACAGATAATCCACTATGTCTTAAAAAGGACTAAGACTCATTTCAAATTAGAAGCCACTGAGTCTCGATCCTTTGAAACTATAGTTTGAAGAGGGTTTAAGAAACTACTTCCCCTTGCCTTGCCTGTCCACCAAAGGCCTTGTCCTTCTCTGCATTGAGATGGGAATGTGAAGTGGTTTAAGGGTTTTCCATGGAAAAATCTGCTCTATCCTTACAAGACCAAAACTTCAAAGATCTTGGGCTTCAAGGGAAGTTCTGAAGCAGGACCTAAGTGGGTTTGAAATTGCCCTTCCTTCCTCCTGAAGGTAGTTGGTTCCCTTCCCTTTCATCCTGGCAGAAAAACCAATGAACTGTGTCTTAGACTTTGCTGACAGCCCCAGGCTATAACAGAAGAATTCTCACCCGTTCCCATCTTCACGAAAGAGACACACTGAATTTTCACCAGCCTGTGAAATAAACCACCCACCTGGTCCGTGGAACCATTTCAAGGCCAGAACAGCCAACTATCCTCAGCTGTGCCATATGGGAGAGAAGAAACAGTGTTTTTCTCCATACGGATTTGTCACACATTAGTAAGAGGAATTTTTTCTGTCCTGGTCTAATGCCTGGATTGCTGAAACATAGGAGATGTGTTTGACTAAACTTGCCAGGAAATTGGATGTGCGCTTCATAAATTGAATCAAAACTAAAACTCTTGGGTCATTCTGTCCCTACCTCATTGGAGAGACATCCCTACAAATGGACAGCTAATCTCTTTAATGAGCCAAATACCCAAAGGCTCTTCTGGGAAAAGAGCCCAGTTTTTAACTGCCTCTTGTTGCACAGCTATAGAACACAAGATTTTAGAGCAGGAGAAGATCTTATAGCTCACCCCTGCCCCCATGGTGGCCTTTTCTTTCATGTGAACACTGGGTCCTTAAGAGGGGAAGTGACCACTGTGTGCCGGGACTATGGGACTCACATCCAAGGTTTTCACTCTTCTTTCCTCATATATTCACGATCCTTCCTTCCTTTCATCACTCTCTCTTTCTTTACCTCCCTCCCTTCCCCTCTCTCTCCCTCCCTTCCTCTTTCTCTCTTTCTCACTCCCTTCCTTCCTTCCATTACAGCACATTTGCGGCTGTTCCCTTCCCTAACTTATCACACAGCTTCCACAGTCAATGGGTAAAGGATTGTGATTTCCTTACTATCCCTCAACAATAAAACTTGTATTTATGGCCTAAGTATTTTTTTTCCTTTGTTTTCATCAACTTGGTTCATCCTTATGAAACTAGAATATAGGATGAATCCTAACATAGGTAGTAGAGATCTGGGTCCTGTCCCCAGATTCTTTATTACATGACATAAAAAGACACATCTGTTAATTAATAGCAGAAAGAACAAACTGCCAAGTTGGGTGATACGCATTTGACTCCTTTCTGGTATTTACGTGTATGAAAGAATATTGTGTCATTCCAAAAGGCATACTAAAATCCCTTTGAGAAGGGAAAGAGGCACAGCCTTCATTGATATGATCTTCTCTTGGATGCCAAAGAGAACTCCCTCAAGTTCCCTTTCAAATGCGGTCCGTAAAGACTAATCTATAAATGCTTCTTTGGAATCAGAGACTCTGTGTTTGGATGTGCTCATAAAGTAATATCTATAATGAGGAGATGGCCTGAGGCTCTTCATGTCAAACCTTTCATTTGAATTTATTTTGCTGTATATAAAAGACTGAGCCCCACTTTAATCATAAAATAAGGATAACAGCATCCTCCTCTGAAGGTGGTTGTGACTAAAGGAGCTAGAACATGAAAACACAGAATAACTGCTCAAAATATGCTATCTAGCATCCCTTTCTGCATTTGAGAGTCATCTAATCCTAATTGTGGCTTTATTAAACATTTTTCTTTATTATAGAGACCCAAATGAACCATCACAGAAGGAGGCCTGAACTCCCATGAATTTTCCTAGAAAATTCATTATCTCTGGAGTTATTTGCACTTGTTCTGAGTTCCTACAGTAACACCTGCAGGAAGGTTAGTGAAAGAGGGAGGGAGCCTCTGGAGGCAAAGAGAGGAGAATCATGGGAGTAGCAGTAAATACTACCTCCCAAAGTCAGGGCTATCTGTTGGCAGACAGGTCTGTGTGTGTGTGCATGTGTGCTTCCTGTGTGACATGCACACACGTGAGCAGAAGTACCTGTGTGCATACGTGCTTCTCTCCTGCTTTGCTTAAACTTACTGTCAAACCATTTTCCCCTTTTATTGCAATATGTTTAGCATCCACTAAATCAATGTTAATGGCCATTCTCAGCCTCCAGGAAGAGTTGGAAGCATTAGCTGATTAAATATAAATGTTAAGTTTCAGATGCTCAGTCTATTAAAAACCTACGAAGATAAAGGATGGAAAACATAACATGACACCGAAGTTCAACCTGTGGGAAGCAGGACTGGCTGTCCTAGTGTCCTAAGCTTAGGCCTGTGATTCCCTGGAACCTCACCTCCTCCTCACTCCTGCTTCCTTCCACTAGGAGTGTGTGGTATCCAGAAGGGCAAAATGAGATCCTGAAGCAAGCTTTGAGGATCCAGAATCTCCAGTTATAAAACCAATGTCTTCTGAAGGAGGCAGCACTTTCTATTCCATGTCCCAGTGATGAGACAATCAAAATAGTAAGTAAAAGAGACAGAGAGAGACATCATGTCCAGCTCTTTGAGGTGGCACTTCTAGTTTTCTTACTTGGGGTCTTCTGTAGGGGCTTACCAATGCCTGAGGACATTTCGCTGTTGATACAGTCGGCAGAGGATTAAACATCCAAAGGGTAGCGGGGGTCTGGTGTCCATCAAGGATTCCTTGATTGCTAGCTGGGCCCTCACTCAAGTGGTACTTTCATTTATGAAATGATTAAAGCCCATTATTAGAGTTTTGTCTTTGAATCAGAAGAATGAGAAAATTTCAGTGCCCAAGTTTTCATATTATCTCTGCTTCTGTCCCTTCTAAAAATGAAGCTTGAAGAGATTAAATAAATACCTTTGTCTAAGGCCACATGGCTCATTCAGAGTTGCAGGGTGTCTCCAGAGCTGTTTTCCTCTGCTGCTTGCAAAGAAAATGATACATCAATCAACTTAAATATAGGTGCATTAATTGAACTAGGATGAATAGATAGTTTATAGGTGGAAATAAATGGAAAGAGAGTTTGTCTGGAGTCCAATTTTTAAATACATCCTTTCCCCCAAAGCTGCAGGGAAAAGACTTGGAAAAAAAAGGGTCCAAGATAGCATTTGTGAAATTTTAAGGTGCATAGGAAGCGCCTATAGATTCTGATTCAAAGGTCTCCTGTGAGGTCGGAATTTCCAACAAGCTCCAGAATCATGTTGGAGCTGCTAGTCTATACTATACACTCTAAGCAGTTAGGATCTTAGTATTTAAGGTGAAACTAAGAGCATGAGAGACAGAAACTCAGCAGGGCACAGTGGTACACACCTGTAGTCCCAGCTATTGGGGGGCTGAGACAGGTGCATTGCTTGAAGGCAGCAGTTCAGAGATAGCCTGGGCATCATAAGAAGACTCTTTGTTTTAAAAAGGAAAAAAGAAAGGAAGGAAGCAAAGAAAAAAGGAGGAGGAAGAAAGAGACAGAAGATGAGATAGTTCATAATCACTGCAGAACAAATCATTCTGGGGCTGTGGGCCTAACCCACATGGTTTATTTTGTCGCTACACAGGGCCATGGGTAAGGCACCATATTGTCTTTTTCTCCCTTTGACTGACCTCCAAGTCATTGGGCCTGCATCCTACAGAGAGATCAGTCAGCCAAAACTGAAGAAAGATCACGTTTCTACTTTAGGGAACTGAACCTTGATCAGAAATTTTTAAAGATGATGGTTTGGGGAATGTCAGTAAAACTATACTTGGCTTGATCACCTCATCTCCACTGGTAGGCAACAGTAGCAACCATGATTACCATCATCTTCATGGACATTAGACATCTATAAGGGGCTGGAAGCAGATAATATATTGAGCTCCTTTTGTTCACAGTACCTGACAGACAAGATTGTGGACACCTGTGAGATATTGCAGGACTCTTGACTAAAATCTTAGTCAAAGATGAGAGTTGTGTCTCATGAGCTGATGAGATCCAATGATCTCAGGTGACTTATTGAAAAACAGAATAAAAAAGAATTGTTGAAGCACATAAAATATAATTTTGACTGTCTCTGAGTGAGGATATTTTGCATGTATCTTTCCATAAGATTGTCTTTTGCTGGTGGCAATATAAATTGACTAAGCTATTTGGAAAAGGTTTTCTCTCTCATCAAACCTACTCCTTTATATCTGAAGTCCTAGTTGTTTCTGCAACACCTCATTCTGATGCTCATGAAACTAGTGCAGAGCAGCAACATGATGCTGCCTGAATCTATGCCTGTTCTTAGAAGCTACAGAGCATCAACTGTTCATGGTTCAAGGTCCATCAAGGTTATGGAGTTCTGAGAGTAACATGATACCCACTTTTGTTTTCCTTTCATGACCAGTGGAACCTCCTATTAGCTTTCAGGTAGAAAAACACAGTGACATTTGCAAAGTCAGGAAGATGTGAACTAGAAGGCTTATTCCATCTCTTTGTACCTGCAAAAACTTCACATGGCACTTACCTCTCAGAGCTAATTTCATGTCTTAGTAAAAATTATAGCACATATTATGCAGGATGCCTGTAATGAAAAACTCAAATAGAGGGTTTGACTGCATCTGGAACAATCCTTGACTACATGAAGTATACCTGGCACAGCACCCATCTGAGATCTTAGGGGATGTTTTTGAAGACTAAATGACCGTGTGCTTAAAGACTAAGAATTGACTCCTTCTTGTTATAGTTTTCTCCACACTTTCCCACACATATTTCTTTTCACTTGTTAACACATATGTTCATTATAAATAAACAAGATAGGAGAACTCGATGTAATAGTGAAATAACTAGAATCCATGCATTCATCAAACATGCAGGCTAAGACCTGTTCCCTCGCACTGTTCTTTCAACATGTCTTTTAAAAATATTTAATAGTGTCATTTGATAATGGCACTTTTGAAAAACTTAGATGGTTCTTCCCCCTCTCATGTAGTTTTTGACAATTCACAGTGCAGAATGCCACCATATTTTTCTTATTGTTTTAAGCTTTTCTGGGCAAATTGATTCTGAGACTCGTCTTTAGAAAGCCCCTCAAAAAGTTTAATTAGACAAGGAGTCTCACCATAAAAAATAATAAAGATGTGAGGTGATGGATATAAAAACTTAGTTTATCATACTACAGTGTACACATGCATCAAAACATCATGTTGTATATATATACCATAATTACATACAATATTATTTGTCGATTAAAAATAACAATAAAAAGTTGCTTCAGTGGTGATTTACCCATCTGTAAAATAAGGAAAACATAGTATCTAACATACAGGATTGTTATCAGCTTTAAAAGATGTGACATGTGTAAAGCACTCCACACGAGGCCTAGTATATAAGTACTATGTCAAAAATCATCATTGACATTATTTTGTCTGTATGTCTTTTCCCTTTTTAGATGTCAAAAACTTTGAAATCTTTAATGCAAGATTGCACCTTTTTTTAAGTGTTGTTGCTTATAGTTTCAAGCAGTTTATTTAGAGAAAGTTCAGGCTAGGCTCGGTGAATTGCCACAGAAAATACAAATATGGGTAAGTCTGTGTTTGCTTAGTCTGATAGCCAGTGTTCATTCCAACTTTCTGTACTCACTGGGGTAGTGCGTCTATCTCTGCTGTCAAGTTCAGTGCTGTGTCCTTCACCACTACATGATGTCCATCAAAACCTTGGGACGTTTTTCTTCTCCTTCATTATCTTCTGTATTTTTACTTGTTTCAGGCCTACTCTGTAACACATCTGTTTTTAATTACTGACCTATAGTTCAGTATAAATACACTTTAATTTTTAAAAGGTAGACAGATTATGACAGTAAAATGACTAAGAGTGTTCTACACATATGAGTTATCAAGGAAATCATCAGGTTAGGAAAAGGAAATATCCGTACACATGTGACTATAAATAACACATTTAAATCAAGCACAATGCTGGCAGGAAGTTGAAATGATTTGCAAAAGCCAATTTTTTTTTCAGTCAAAAGTAAGGGAAAACAAACTCCAGTTTGTATGATGAGAAACTCCGAATGTGCCTGGATATGTGTTCAAATACACAAATCAGCTGAGCAGGCACATCAGTTAGCTTTTGCTACATCACAAATCTCCCCAATAAGAACGATTCATTTAGCTCTTGATGCTGGGAGCTGGTGATTTGCAGTGGGCTCAACTGGATGGCCCTGCTGGCCTTGTTCTGCAACTTTCCACAGCAGCAGTGATGGACTTCTAACACAGTGTCAATATGGAAGCTGTTGGGGCTTCTCGGTGGCTGGACTTGGAAGTTTTATGTCATTACCTCAGTTGTGTCTCACTGGATAAAGCAAGTCATAAGCCAATCCAAGTTCAATGTGGGAGGGGGCTGCATGAGGACATGCATATCAAGAGACACGGTCCATTGGGGCCACTTTTGGGACCAAGGATTATGTTTCTATATGAAGCTAAAACCCACCCCACTGCCCTTATTTTTTATTCATTCTGCACTGCAATCTGTGCTGCACAGAATAAATCCATTTTGTATGACAGGCTTTCAGATGATTTGAAACAGGTCTTATGCTTCTCCTTATTCCCAAATATCCAGGAGAAATACTTTCAGTTTCTACTTAGCTCTTACTAAAGGAGTGATGCAGTTTTGAATTTTTGAACCACTGTGGTCACTTTGACAGGGATCTGCCCCGATTTATCAATGTCCAGCTAAGACAGTGACACTCAGCACTGAGCAGAACAGTTCAGATGAGAAGAAAGTGGGCAGGAGGCAGAATATCACCTCCCCCAAAGATGTCCATCTCCCAAACTATGGAACCTGTAGAAACATTGCCTTAAGACCTTGAGAGGGGGTGATTATTCCAGATTATAGATAGGCACAATATAATCACATGGGTCCTTAAAAGCAAAAGCCCTTTCCTGGTGACAGAGAGAGAGAGAAATGTGATTGGAAGAGGACCCAGTTTATCCTGCTGCCTTGAGGATGGAGGAAGGGGGCTGTGACCTCAGGGGCGTGATGGTCTCTAAAAGCTGAGAAGGGGTCTCCATTTATAGCCAATGAGAAAACAAGGACCCTGGTTCTTTAAACCCAAAGAAGAGAATTCCAACAGCAACCAGAAAGAGCAGGAAATAGATTCTCCATCCATAGAGTTTCCAGCAAACAATGAGTCCAGCGAGACCTGTGCTGGACTTCTGAACTCCAAACTGCAAGAAAAAATAATTTTCTGTTGTTTCAAACCAAAAAATGTGTGGTCATTTGTTATGGTAGCAATAGAAAACCAATACGGAATGTTAGGATCACTTTTGAACAGAAAGATATCCTGTACTTTTGGAGAGAAATGTGACGTAGGCATGTCTTTGCATTTTTGGAAACAATACTATTAATTAATAAAAACTCACATTCAACACACATTGCTGTTTTCTTTTCTCTTAAGCAGCTGCAATTTTGAATGTTTTTCCCTTTAATAATCAAATGCAAAATGGTACAGTCATCCAAATACTTCAGCCGTCTCCTCCCTGTTCTGAGATGTTGGACACGTGATCAGCCCATCAGTGTGAACAAGATTTCAGGGCCCTTCTGTCACCCTGAGGTGATACTCTTCTCCCCTTGGGAGGTACTTTCACCTCGTTCACCTTCCTGCTCATTGATGACCTAGATGCTTTTCAAGGTGCAGCTCAAATTCCATGTCACTCCAAGATCCTTGTCTGAGAACATCAATGATTGGCTCACCATCGGCTCCATACAGGTTTCCCAGTCATGATGTTGATATGGTATGAATTCACTTAGATGGTAACTTTCTTTACTCTTCAATTGTAGGCCATTTGAAGACAGGAATTGTCTTTTCAAGTTTTATATCCACTACATTTGGTGGTAGGATGCCTAACATCAGGTGTTTTATGGAAAACAAAAATCTACTTAGCAGGTCTTAATTGAGCCCAGAAGTAGAACTCTAACACACCCATTTTTTTACCTTAAATGGGTTAAGAGAAATAAAGATATGCAAGCAAGTATATCATTGCAAATAAGCAATTTGTCACATAAAGAGGCAGAGATTCTTCAGTGGGAAAAGTTCTGACTTAGAGAAGTATACGTAGACTTTATTGCTTGTGAGAATGCAATGTCATATACTTGAAATTGTGAACATACTAGATCTTAGGCTCCTTGGCAAGAGAAATTGGGTCTTTAACTCAAAGCACTTAGTATGATGCCCAGGGCAGACAATGCCTTTAAGATCTTTGACAATTCGTTCATCTGATTTGTTATTGTTTATTTAAGTGACACCAATTCAGCCCATCTGTCTCACATTCACTCATGTCCTTTCAATGCTTGATTGTCAGCACCAGTGTCAACCATAAATGGATAACGAATCAGTAAGGATGGCACTGGCTGCCACCTAGGGAAGTCCCCAATACAAATCAAGTCAGCTTCTGGGACATTTATGTATCAACCAAAAAGGAACTGAGAAGGATGGCAATTTCAGAATTGGCTCTTCAACCACTCCATAATAACATTAGGGCCTCTTTACTTTTATCCAGAAGAGTCTTTTCAGTTTTCTGATCTGCCATCCTTAGGGTAACACCTCTCAAGGTCACAAGAAGGCTGCCTCATTTCAGCCATGACACCTCCCCACAGAAATAGAGGCTGCATCTTGAAGCAAGTGAAGGAATTATTTCCACAAACCTCCCAGAAAACTTCCTTTATATATCTGCGTCTTGCCAAAAGTAGGGGCACATGCCCACTCCAAAGCAGTTGCTGGCAAGACCCTGGGATCACCATGCTTGTGATGTGAAACAGATGGCTTTGTGGAGAATGGTATAATTCCCTATCCACAGTGGGGTTCTCTTAGGAAGAAGGAAAGGGGGGAAATTCTGGAAAGACAGCCAACAAAATCTACAGTCTTTAATGCCAGTAACTAAACCAACACTAAAAAATTCTCATTTTATTTTCCTTTAAATTTTCTGTGGTGTTTCCTCCTCCAAAATCAGCCATGCTTTTCTTGAACTATGTTAGAAATCTAAAAATCACTTACTGCTTTCATATCCATATTATTTACTTTATACTGAAATGGAAAAACACACAAATACACACACATACGCACATGATTGTCATTTGCCAATCCAACTCTCACCATAGTTTTTGAAAATAAAGAATCTTTGTGAGTTGCCAACCTCTTGAATTTCCATCCTGTGTCAGAATTTGCTCCTCTGCCTTCCAAGTAGAGAATGATGGTTTATGGCTCAGATGAAGCCCTTGAAATTGGGATTGCTTAATGGAAAAAGACATTTCCCCTTCCAGACAGAGTCAAGATGTTTATCGCACAACTGAAATTTAACTTCTTTTTGCAATTTTCAAAGAGTCTGCAAAATGGAATGTGAGTACAGTACATTTTCTTTCCTAGTCAAGAAATAATTGCAGGAGATTCCTTTATTATTTTTTAAATGTCTAAAAAGTAGATATTTTAATTTAATTTTCAATCAACACTGAGCCAGTCTTTGCCCTCCTTAAATCTTAACTCTAGCTTACCATTTGCAAGCACATTTTATACTTTTCAAATCATTTTTACATTATTTACATTTGGTTCTTAAAGTGGTAGAGTCAGTTTTATCCTTATATACAGGGAAACTAAGATGTTACCTGACTTGCCCACAGAGCAGGTGAGTGGCCAAGTTTGTCCTGATGGTGAGGAAACAGATGTCATTCTTTAACTTCACACCCTTGAATTACAAGTAGCAACTTGTTAATGTGTTCTCTCCTTTTGTTTATTTTTTCCAAACAATTTAATGAAACAATTACATGGTAGTAAGGATTAGGAAAGCCCACAGTGGATTATTGAAGGTGTAGAAACTATCTTTCCTGTTTTAGGTCTGAATATTGAAAATAGTCACCTAACAAAGAGAAGGTAACTTCACTCCTGTTTGGAGGGAAAAGATAACCTTTATCAGATCAGCTGACCCAACTGAAATTAAGATTACCATCTGAGTAAGATGAATGCATCTTTTAAGGGAGGGTCTTTGTCGGGCAGTTTCTGGCACTTCCTGTGAGACCACAGGCATTTTGGAGTTTTGCATGGTACACATTACGGTGGGTGTTTTCTTTTTTTCTTCTCTGGTCTGATCATTTCCTGGCCATGTGTGAAATCTGAAGCCACTTTTACACAGCAGAGGTTCAACCTGCAGACCTGTGGAAGGAGCCTCCAATTCAGCTTGTGAATCTCATCTCCAAGAGTCCTTGGTTCATTGACCTTAAGTTATGGTTTCCACATGAAGTCACCAGATTCTCAATGAGAGACTTTCCACCTTAATTAGCTCCCCATTCACCAGATAACACAGCTGCTCAGGAAGCCCTGTTGATCCAGCATGGGTCTCAGCACTGCAATGGCAAGCACATGCTTCCTTACTGTATCTCCAGGCAAACACATGGATCCACTTTCTTTCCCAGAAGCCAGCCTGGATACAGCGTCCTGTTTCCCAGGACCTGGAATGGGCTGGCAGCACCGAGTCGGATATTGTTCTTGGTGTCTCTTCTCTTTCTCCTCCCTTTTTTCCCTCCCCATTTGCTTAGAAAACATCACATCATGAGCAGGGGCTTCTCTTTCCAGACGTTTCGGTAGGTTTTATCATTATTAATATTAACACTTCCCATCTTGGGCAGCAGTTGGCTCTGGTGACTTTTTTATATATATATATTTATTTTTTAGTTCTCGGTGGACACAACATCTTTGTTGGTATGTGGTGCTGAGGATCGAACCCGGGCCGCACGCACGCCAGGCGAGCTCGCTACCGCTTGAGCCACATCCCTAGCCCTCTGGTGACTTTTGCACATTTGAGGAAGCAGATGAGCAGCCAGGAAGATCAACCCCACCTTACAGAGGAAGAGGGACTTAGGATGGGCCGGGCACTCTGAATGTCACCTATAGGGCACTGGTCTGGATATGGTTCGAGGCCAAATGCTCACAGGTGTGCCAACCTGATTTTGGATAGAGTGGTTCGCAGAAAAACAGACTGAAGACTGCAGTCACCGAGCCAGATTAGGAGGCATGTGGAACTGAATTCAGATCAAGAGAAGGGAAGGCACCATTCTCTGATGGAAGTTTTTGTGCATGTGACAAAGGGAGAGTTTATTTATAAAGTTTATTTATCAGAGTTTATTTATAAAGCACAGTGTGCGAAACTAATCAGTGAAAGTTTAAAACACCACAATTTCCTTTACCTAGCCCTACAGTCTAATAGGTCGCAATAGTGGTTGAGCTCTACCTTCCTCAACAAGGTCTTTCCTGGGCTTTATTCAAATAGTAGAAACACAGTCCTCTTCTCCTGTCCTCTCCCCTCCTCATCGCACAACTCTCCTCCTTTCTCTCCTCCTCCATCCTCCTCCTTCTACTTCCTTTTCCTCTCTTCCCTTTCTTCTTCTCCTTTTTCCCCTCCCTTCCCCTCCTCCTCCTCCTTATTTCTCTCTCTCTCTCTCTCTCTCTCTCTCTCTCTCTCTCTCTCTCTCACACACACACACACACACACACACACTTCCTCTGTTTTGAGCATGGAGTAGCTTGGCCACAGTGCTAGTGCTAATAGTCATGAAAACAGCAAAAGATGTATTTACTTAGAACCTAAAGGCCTTCAAATTACTCGCTGAGCCAAAAATCCTATGGAAAAAATCAAAAGGTGGCAGATAAAAGGCATTAGATCTTTCAGCCTCATTTCCAATAAGCTCATGTCCCTCGTTTTTAACAAACCTCTAGTCAAAGAATGCTACTTCTAATGATTTTATAATTTCAGGTATTCTAACAACAACAAAATAGCCAGACCATGACAAGAAAACTGGTCATAGAGCAAGTAACAGAATTCAACTTGGCACATTCTCCCCATTTGAAAAAGTGTAAGTTTTAACCGGTCAACTTCCTCCTCTGTTCTTGGGTTTCCTCATTTCTAGGAGGAAAGATGACTAAAAATTCCCTTTTCAGTCAAATAGTCTATGTTATAAGAAAGGAAAGAGGACATGGAAGCGTCCCCATCCCCAGCCAACTCTTCCCTTTCTCCTGCCCCTGAGATGGGACATTGCTTTATTTCATAGTTTATGGTTCATCAAATGAGACATATTCTTGCCCCCAAGCCATGAGCATTCTCCTTTTCCAAGTTCAGTTTCTCAAGGATTGATCCTATCAGTATCAGTTTGTATATCACTTTCTCTGAGAAACTTCCCTTGACTTCTTGACTGAGGTTGGGAGTCCATGATTAGGTGACCCCCATAATATTTTGTACTTCAATAAAGCATACATCTTACTTTATGTATTTTTCCATTTAATTTTCTGCATACCCCTTTTATACCCCACCTCACCCAACTAGAAACTCTAGGAAAGCAGGAATACATGTTGGGACTTAAAAATTGACACTTGGATAATTAATTAATTGATGAACACATGGCATTAACCACACACACACACACAAAATAGTGTACTACTGATGATCATTTGCTTCTAGTTCAAATTTTTACTTTAGATGTTTTTTCAATATTTTTCCCCACTATGAGACAGATGTTCACATCCATCATGAGAGAATCATCAGTGAGAAAGGTCATTAATTCCACCAGGGATAAAATGATGCTGACTGCAGCTTCAACCTCCTTTGACCTTCCAAGAATTGCTCTAAGTGCATTCTGTTTTCGAAGATCAGTCTCTTTCTTGCTTCCAAAAGCCTGTCCCAGATTGTTTGGGTCATCCCTGGCCCTGGTTACTGGGGGGTGTTGAGTCCAGCAGTTTCTGAGCCAGTTCTAGCAGAAAAGCAGGGATTAGGGAGGCTGGTGGAAGCAGGATGTGAGATTCTTGGCCTCTGGATACTCCCTTATTATTATTTTTTAATATTCTGAGAACAGATTAGAATGAAGCAAATTAGGGAGAAGTCATGAGATGCTAGCCATGCTCAACTTCTCTTCTTCAGGCATGACCTTGGAGCAGAAATTGGACACATCCTTCAGTAAGACTTGGGTCTGCTGAGCACAGGCAGAACCCAACCAAATGCAGCCCGTGAACTGATCTTCTCCTCCTGCCTCCACTTACTAATAAAGACTGTGTTGATCGACATGGGTAAGGAGGCCTGACCACTAAAGGCAAAGTGAGTTTGCCATCTCTCCTCCAGATACTTACACCAGCTTTACTTACATGAGTACTTAGGATTCTGTGCCAGAACCAAGAAGGATCCTGCCTTTACCTCACACTGGAGGAATGTAAATGTTGAATACCTAGATCCAAGCTTTGAAGTTTTGGTAGCAAAGGGTGAATTCCTGGTGTTAATTCTTTATGTTGACCATAAGAGACACCCCTCAAAATCATCAGGTGAGTGCTAGACGTGGATCAGAGGTGAGAGAACTCCTATTTATATGGGACAGGGATGATCAGTTTATGTCTATCATCCAGCATAATTATTAATAGTGTCCATTTTTCTTTAAAAAGTGTCTTACTAGATGATTGACTTTATAGCCACCCTGGTAAAGACCTAGTAGAATTCATTTTCATATTGCTTCCTTGAGGGCTTTTCTGAAATAACAGGGAACAGACATACTTCTTCAAGAGCACTCACTTGCTGCTCGTCTTTCTGTCTTTCTGTTCATCTCCTTTTCAAAAGCCAATGGCAATCTTCCACTCTTGAGCCTCATTTGTACTGGAAGAAACACATTTAAGACCAGAAAGAGGGGATATGGCAACCAACCTATCCCCAATCCATTGGTCAGATCTCACTTTTATCCCGCCCCCCCCCATGTTTCTTTCTAAGGAAGTCGTTTATAACCATTCAAAGTTCAGAACCTTCCAGAGTGCTCTAGGGAACAAGTGAATATGTGAACCAAGAAGGAAGAGCATGGTAAATGGCAGCTTCCTGGAGAAGCCAGAGTGGCTTCCAACACCACACGATCCAGGCATGTATGGTGAGCCCACAAGTTCCCAAGGCAGACCCCCCAAGTTAGGGAAGCAGCAGCATCCAGTCCAAACCAGCAGAACAGAAAATGCCTGTACATCTGTCCACTGAAGGGCTCCAGCCTGCTCCAGGGGAACTTTTTTTTTTTTCATGGCTTAACATTTTTTTTATTGGTTTTTCAAAACATTACAAAGATTGCAGAATCACATCGGTTACACATCCACATTTTTACGTACTGCCATATTAGTGACTGTTGTATTCTGCTACCTTCCCTATCCCCTACTATCCCCCTTCCCCTCCCCTCCCATTTTCCCTCTCTACCCCATCTACTGTAATTCATTCCAGGGGAACTTAAACAGACAGGATAACTGATGAGGAAACGTATATTATCAGCAGAAGAAAAGAGGAAGAAGTAGACAGCAAACATTTTAAATTGCCCATGACATGCACCTCGAAGGATGGAGAGATACTACTGAGAGAGGCCTGAAGGCTTTGCTTATCCAGGTTGGAGGGGGAAGTGCAGGTGAGTTAGTCAATCGGAAAAGGACAGCAGTCAGCAGTCTGATCACCACTTTCAGGACCAGTCTCCCCAGCTGCTGAGTGCTGCTTCCTGAGAGGACCCAGGTGATTTCCAGAATTCTTCACCTGAGGTCCCATCACGGCCCCCAGTGCCTGGTCCCCTGGCCTTGAGGTGGAGCGCATCCTCAGGACCGCACACATCTCCAGCTGGGGTTGGCTGAGGCTTTGGTGGTAACTGCTCTGTGGTTCACTTTCTCCTGCCCTGCACTGCATCCCTCCATCCCCCTAGATGTTGCTCTTGAGCTCCCTCCAAGGGAAACTTGCTCTTGCCACTGAAGTCTGTTTCCCAGAGAGCGAGATCTGCAGCAAAGGGATATGTGGGGAAAGAGAGATCAGAAACCAGGATTCCAATTAATAAGCATTAAATGGTGGGAACTTTAGCCTGAAGGTGCCCCTTGAGCATCCGCAGGAGGGAAAGGATAGAGGTGATTGGAAACCTGCCCCTCATTACTTTCATCTCTAAACCCTCAGGACAGTCCCCAACCACCTTTCTCCAGCTTCTCGCCAAAACTTTCAAATTCATTTCTTTTCTGGAGACTTAGATGTATAATTTCCAAGACTGGCAACATATCAGAATCACCCCAGGACTTTCAAAAACATATATAGCTTTAGAACTCCACTGAGTGCTATTCAGTAGTGCTCTGTGGGAGGGCCTCTGAAAAATTCAATATATATTACTGCTTTACTGTCCAAAATACACACACTTTCAAGTGCATTTCTCATTTGATTCTCTCCCTCTGTCTCTTACACACACACACACACACACACACACATTGTTATTATTCCCCCCCATTTTAATAAATGGGTAAGCTGAAGCTGAAAGAAGTTTAGCAACACATCTTAGATCAGTCAGCAAAATAGGAGACAAAGACAAGATGAAAGATCTCCAAGGCCTCCTGATTGTCTCTCCACAGTGCCACACAGCCTCTTGCACATGTGTCTCCCTTTCTCCCTGCCTAGGCTGAGCTCCTGCCTCATCCTATCCCACTTTTCTCCATAACACCAATACTGAGAGGTCGTCAAGCCCAGGCCCAGGTGTGTACAGGGCATGTGCAATGCTCTTATGCACTCTGGAGCTGTGTGGGGTCCTGAAGATGCATTCCACCACGAGGCCAGGTACCCGGGTACCTGGTCACCTGCAGCTGCCCAAGTGGGTTTGTCAGCGTGGTGCTTGCAAAGTGCTCTCAGGCAACCTGGGACCCCAGGGGGGGCTCCTGATTTACTCATGTCCTCTGGGCCCTTCAGTCGGTGGTCATGCTCAGCTCCTTAGTTTGAGTTGTATTATTATTATTTTTAAGTGTTTTTTTTTGTCCTATTTATCCAACCAACTGGAAACTCTGAGAGGAAAGAAGCAGGCCATGAGTACAATTTACCAAAACTTTCTGGCCCCTTCCGGCTGTCCTGTCCTGTTCTGTCTCTTCCTGTGCCATATACCCTGGCTAACCCTCACTCCATCTTCTCTCCAATTGGAGATCTAACATTGATGTCAGTCTGAATTATTATATCTCCCTATTCTGATTCCCAAGACTCTTAGGATCAATGCAAAATATTAACCTGGTTCTACAAGGTTTTAACCATTTTGTCCCCATCCCATTTTTCCAACTTCATCTGGTTCTTTATTTCATGTCCTCTCAATGCTTTAGCTACACTGACTTATTTCATGTTTTCTTATGCCACATGACCTTTGCACATGCTGCCCCCTTTGCTGGGAACGCTGTTTCCCATTACCCCTACTCTCTTCTCTTTCTAGGCTCTGTAGAATCATCATTTCCTTAGTGAATCTTCCCTGAGATCTTTTAACAAATCCACAACTCCTGTTCCTGTGTCTATGATGGTTCCCTCTCCTGCTACTTAGCAGCATCTACCACATTATACTTTCACATTTCTTTAATTCTTAAAATCTCTTCTCTTACCTTACATATATTCAGTTCCACAAGGGCAGGGCCTTTGTCAGTTTTTTACCAACCAGTGGATTCCCAACGCCCAGCAAAAGTCTGTCCAGGGAAGGCTATACAATATTTGTTAGGCAAATGAATGAGAAAATCAGGAGCTGAATGAATGGATGGATGCATGCCTAACACTCTCCAGGGTCTTGGGCATGACAAGGGGGAGCAAACCAGGACACAGTTCCTACCTTTGCGGAGCTGCTGGTGTACTTCTGGTTAAACACGAAGATTGAAAAGTCAAAAATGGCTATTTGCAATGTGGACAGACTCTCCCCTGACCCCCTCATCGTACTTCTGGGGGTGGCTGCTTCCCTGTGTATGCATACATACACAAAGTGGAGTGGTAGTTGCAACAGAGACCAGGTGGCCACAAAGCTGGAAATATGCACGCGAAAAGTTTAAAAACCCCTGTTCTAGAGAGTGAGTCACGATACCTAAAATGTCTACTGTATGTGAATGAGTAATTTCTGTGCATCTAGAATGGTACTACACAGCTGATACCCTTGGGAGACTTGAGAAAATAGTCACATCACTGTCTGGGGCTTTATTTTTTTCATGTTTTGATTGAGAAAGGCTTCTTGCCCCTGAGGAATCCCAAATGGTGCTCTGATCTAACTTCCTAGGACTCTCTGATTCTGTACAACAGCTTTTTATTATTCTATCCAAGGAAAATTGTTGGAGGTTGAACTGGGATTAGGACCCCGGAATTCTAAATCTCTCTGAAACTCAGTCGCAGCCTCATCTTCTACACAACAAAGAGATTGGACTAGGACTTCTCAATTCTCCTGCAACATTCGGTAATCCATCTAAACAAAGGCAGAGTTGACCAGATGTACAAACACCAGTAAGTGAAGCAATTCTGAAGTAGAACTTAGAAGGGCCATCTAACATTATGTACGATGGGGAATATCAGGAAGGTGTATGTGTATGTGCGTGTGTGTGTGTGTGTGTGTGTGTGTGTGTGTATGTTAAACAGAAGCAAATATTCACAGTAGTTCAAATACTATCTTGTCTAGAGCCTAGAGAATAAACTAGATTGTCTACAATGAATACAATTATTATGGAAAATAGTATGGAACTCTCTCAAAAAATTAAAATTAGAGCTATCACATGATCTAGCAATGCCATCCCTGGGTGCATATCCAAGGGAAATGCAATTGTTGTATCCAAGAGAGGCCTGCACTCTCTTAGTTATTGTAATACCTGATATGATATTACCTAAGGTGTCTATAAGCAGATGAATGAATAAATGTGATGCATACATACACAAAGGAATATTATTCAGTCATAAAAAGAGATGAAATCCTGTTATCTGCAGCAACATGGATGGAAGACATTATGTTACATGAAATAAGCCAGGCACACAAAGACGAGTGCCACATGTTATCAATCATTGTGAAAGTTAATCAAGTTGACCTCATAGAAGGACAGGGTAGAGGAGTGGTCATTAGGATTATAAAGAGGAGGAGAAGGTGAGAAAAAGCATAGAAAAATGATTCCTGAAAATACAGACAGGGGGAACTGTTTTGTGTTTAGAGACTCAATAGGGTAGCTGTAGTCCATCATAATTTATGATATACTTCAAAGTAACTATAAAATAAGAGTCTGAAGTTTCCCAACACATAGAAATGATAAATGTCTGAGAAGACAAAAATGTTAATTATTCTAGTTTGATCATTGACTATTATATGCATGTATCAAATTATTTTACTGTACCCCATAAATATGTACAAATACTATGTCAAATAAAAATTCACTTTCTGTGGTTTTATCAGCACTACACAAATCATAGAAAGGGTGTCTATGGACACTCTTTTTCTTAGAAAGTGAACTAGAGATATAGGACAGCTTCACCTATTTATAATATTAAAATGATAGCAGGTTTTTTCCCCCACATTTTTTATTGATACGTTGTGGTTGTACACAATGATGGGATCTGTCGTTTCATTTATGTACAAGCACACAATATAACACTATAATTTGGTCAACAGCAGTTTTTAAATGAGCACCAATATGCATACAACTCCAAACTACATCTGTGGTTTTGTTGTTCTTTAAGACACCATTTATGCCAGTCTCCCCTTATCTCCTTCTCTAATTCCAGCAATGACTCCTCAATCTACTCAGTAGCAGAACTATATCTTGAAAGATGTCAGAACTATATAGTATATCAGAATTATATCTTCTCTAATCTTCACTCCATCTCCTCTCCATACCTAAAACCTGTCCACACTGTGGGTGGCGAGGGGGGTAGAGAATGACCATAGCAGATTCATATGTGATCAGCATGGTTTTGTAATACACCATGTATACCCTAAGACAAACGGAACAATACATTCCCACCCTTACTTTTCACCACCTAAATTGGCCAAAATAAATGAGGTTAGTGCAACCATTTGCTCACATTTGGTGGTCCACAAGATGTGTGGACTCAGTCAAATTTTCTTAGGATTATATCTTCCCTCTAACTCTATAGCCCATTGCTCCCATTTCTTCCTACCCCCTCCTGCAACTTCCTGATTTAACATTCTTGTTCTCCTCTCTTCCTCTGTTTTTAGCCTCCATATTCTAACTTACTTAGATTCCAGAAAAAAAATTAATCCATGTTTCCACCATTTTTTGGTCTCACCCAAATTCAACAAATAGTCATTAATATGTTACCACATGGAAACTGGAGAAAATATAAATTCTTTTGACCTAAATATTTGAGACATACATTCCTGGTAGACATACATTTTCCATAAAAATCTTCACCTCGTGTGTATTTCAGCAGACACTGGGCGAGGTTGGGTGGATTGAGAAATCTTTGCATCATACTTTGGGGAAAAGCTACTAAAATCCTATCAACAGACCATCTGGGAATTCAGAGTAATATGTACCATAGACTAGAAGATCTAAAACTTGGACACCAGAGGATCAGCCACCACTCTCCATGCACCTATCAGAATGCATATGAGGACAATTATTTCCAGAGAGAGGGAAGATGGGGCAGCTGGCTGGATTTACTGAGACATCTTGAATTATTTTTTGAATGTTTGGGGTTTGGCAAATAAATGTATTGTGCCCCATGCACCTTCCCCCCTTCATTTAAAACGTATGTGTATTGGAAAGGAAATCCAATCCTTCTGGGCCTGATTCACTTAAACTTAACCCATCACAATCCAACTAGGTGTTAACTGTTGGATGTCTGTGAGCCTTCAGAACCTAGTGTAATAAACCACTGAGAGCTGTCTTTTCTTTTAATCTCAGAGACCACAATGAGAAACTATTTTTACTGGCTTTGGTAAGGGGAACAAGATGGGAGTTTGATTTTGCCCTCATATTTTCACCACAGACAACAAATTCTAACTTTGCTCAGACACATTTATCATGACTCATGTTTAGTTATGGCCAATAACGTGAGGTTCAGGGACGACTGTTTTATGAAAAGTCAACAAATATGAACTGCTCCAAATACGGGCTTGTCCTCCTCAGCAGTGAGCCCCTCCTTTCCCTTCCCCCCATGACAGTCTAAATGTAGAGGAGACACTGTTCATTTGTAAAGGGTAGCAAAAAAGGAATGAAAAGAGAAAAAGATCAGGAAAAAGAATCCTGTAAAGGCAGAGAGCATTATAACTTAGACATCAATGGCATGGATGATGTGAATATGCAGAACATGACCCAAGTTTTCACAATCCATAGGCACACGCCAAGGTGTATCTTCAGACTACCTCAAACCTCATGTGAAAATGGACATCACACTTGGCCACCTCATTTGTCTACACCAGTCAGCAGAAGATGAAACCGTCACAATTAAGATGCCAGAAATTAATACACAAAATTTGCTTTTTTATTTCTCTTTAACAATCCTGGGCAAATTCAAACATCAATCTTTCTCTCCTGGGCTTGAATCTCACCAATATATGGGAGGCAGAGGCAGAGGACAATTTACTTATAGTCCACTCTCCCCTGGTTTCTTGCCCAACTGGATAAATGGTAAAAAAGCAGTCGGGTAACTAACCACCCACAAGTAATCAGGAGCCAGCTGCTTTCCCGCAGCAAGAGCCAGGGCTGAGAATTTCCTGACTGGTGCCTACCGCAGTTCCAACCTGGAGCTTCATTAAAATCAGAGCACTCATAAAGGTCGCTGCGCTCACATTCCCCCTGCCCTGAAGGCACAAGCTGTCTTTCCTCCCGAATCCCACAACAGATGAAGGAGAAAAGAAGGGCAGGAGGGTGCTCGGCCACATTGCCATTGAGACGCTTTGTTATTTATGCCTCTTCATCCAGGACCCTCCTCTGGGCTACCTGGCTATTAAGCATTCATTATTTAGAAACTCACAAAAGTACTATTGCCAGTGGAACAGTGCCTTTTATTAATTCTGCCTGTTCTCTGTGCAATTTGGGCCACAAAAGAGAAAAAGGTCAGAGGTTTCTCTTCTTGATTTCCAAAAACTGAAAGAAAAAAAAATGATCATTGAAATCCAAAGGGCAAAATGAAATTTAAAAAAGAAAATTGCTGGCTTGGAAGAAAATTCTATCCTATCTGATCAGAATTAAAAGGGATAGGCCGGGTGCAATGGTGCCTATAATCATAGAGGCTCGGGGGGCTGAGGCAGGAGGATCATGAGTTCAAAGCCAGCCTCAGAAAAAGTGAGGGGCTGTCAGTGAGACCCTGTCTCTAAATAAAATACAAAATAGTACTGGGGATGTGGCTCAGTGGTCAAGTTTGCCTGAGTTCAATCCCTGGTACCCCCCCCCCAAAAAAAGGGATGTGGTAAACTCAAGAATGTGAATTCCTCCCACAGCATCCTGAACAGGAGCCTCCATCCTGAATTGCTTCCTTCCAGGAGGGCTCTCTTAGGAGGGCTATTTAAGGCTTTGAAATAAAAGCCTTGGACCTGGGTTCCAGCAATAGCTCTACCTTTTACTACCTATATCTCCTCATCTTTCTGATTGACAAGATTTGTCAAATCAACAAGATGTGTCATCTATAAAATAGGAAAATAAATACTTTCTTCATAGCATCATCATAAATATTGAAAGTGTAAAAGTGACAGAGTAGAAAATTAAAAATTGATAGCTATTAAATATCTACTTCACAAACCTTTCTGTTTTCCTACAATTTTTATTCATTGCTCCTTCAAAATTTATTACCTGGAAGAAATAACAGTACCCTCTTTCAGTGGTTACCATCTCAGTGTACAACAGTGTGGAGCATAGCTTTCTCACATGATAGAGATACAAGAGAGGTAGATTTTAATAACTACAAGGAAAGGGGAAAATTGGAACATGGTAGGTTAGAAAATAAACTCAAGTGGGCACTAATTGTTGAGACTCCATGAGAGCAGGGTACTAAATGAGAGTAGGGAGCCAAAGGAGAGGAAAATGGCAGAGAAGATGAGAATTTCTGCATAAGAAGAAATTTTTCAGTTTCTTCTGGGATCCCAGGAAATAATCAAAGCCTGCCACCACTTATTTATGTTTGAGCCACTCAGTATTACCTCTCAGAATGTTGAAACTGCATGTTCTGCTACTCTGCCTGGAGCTTAGTTACTTCGTGACGCTCCTCATAGCACTGTACAAGGCAGGAGAAGAATAAATGGGTGGATAGTAGTGAATGGTGGTGGTTGGATGGTCCAGGAACCTCACCCAAGTTCTAGGCCTCCACACTCTAAACAACACTCCCAGTCCTCATCAAGAAGTCTTTTTACTACTCTTTTGTGTAAAATACAGAGAACTAGAGTTCCCATTCCGAAACCTTAGATCAGTCACAAAGTGGCTGGTTGAATCTCACTACCTAATAAAGGAGTATTGTCCTTTACATCTGCCTATTCAGGATGAAGAGAAGAGGCAATGGGAATTCTTCTAGAGCACTGGTCTATTAAAGGGCCTGGATAAGTGGTATGTTAAGGATTGTGTTTCTGTGCCTGATAAATTTGCAGTCCACATTAAAGTTCAACCCGTCTCAGAACTTGCACAGTGCCAATATCCTCTGGGATTGGAGGCATTTGTCAAAAACACTTACCTGCAAGAGTTTCAATATAGATGCAAAGTATATCAATCAGTGAAAGAGAAAAAAATTTTAAAGAATAATTTGGACAATGAGCTGTCTACAGGGCCTTGAAAAAGCTCTAGCATTCCTGGAAGTCTGTAAGTCCACACCTGTACATAGTGCTGTGTACATGCTCAGGAAAGACCTGAGAAGGCCCTGGATGAACTTGAGGCTCTGTGCAGGCAAGAAATAAGTGGAAACAATCCAAGAAGAAATTTATAGATTCTTCAATGAATGAAGGGATAAATAAATGTCAACACAATGGAATTTTTTTTCCTTGAAAGGAACAAACTACTGATAGGCACTACAACATGAATGAATGAACTTGAAAATATCATGCTAATTGAAAGTTGAAAGATACATAGTGTTTGATCTATTCCTATGAAAAATCAAGAATAATGCATTATTTTTGTCTAGAGAGACAGAAAGTAGATTGGTAGTTTACAAAAGCTAGGGAAAGAGGACAATGAAAAACCTGCTAAAAGGTAGGGGGGGTTCTTCTTTGTACAAGATATTCTCCACCTTTCTCCCTTCTTTTTAAGAAACCTATTTGATCACATTTGCTCCCACACAAACCTTCCCTTAACTCCTCCTTGCCCACAAAACACATTCCAAACCCTTTAGGAAAGCTTCCAAAGCTGTCCCAGGCTGACTCTGGGGATGATGAAAGTGTTCTGGAATTGGATAATCGTGATGGCTGCACATCCCTGGGAGCAGACAAAAAGCCACCTAGTTGTAAACTTGAAAATGATAGATTTCATATCTCATATGCTTTTAAGTGTGGAGGCGATAGAGGTGGAAGGGCTCCTCCTCCCCCAACTCAGTTTTCATTGAGGCCTCTCTGGCCACAAGATTATTCTTCTTTCTCTTCATTTCCTACTTGGCAATCTCTTCTCCATAGCCGAGTTCTCCCAGGCTCCACTAACATTACTTGGTCTCCTTGTCTGTTGGTCTAGAAGTGGGTTTCCCACTGGTGCTATTCTCTGGGTGCCCTCAGTTGTTCTTACCCCTGTTGACACCACTGAACGAAGGAGTTTCTTCGTTAAGGTCACAAACCGCCTCCATGAGTACTGCTTCCTGCTGGAATCCTGACTGATGTGTGGGCACTCCCAATTTTCCCAGTTGAGAGTGAAGCAATGTATTTTGAACTCTGATGGTATAGAATGAGCTCCAGATCATGACAACAGGATTCTCAAGATTACTGGTTCTTTCTAACAGCATGTTCTCAAACCCGCTGTCATCTCTCTCTCTACCCTTGGGAAACATCATTTACCACAATGGCTTCAGCTATCACCTTCGTACCTATGGCTACTCACCTCAGGATTTTGTCACTAAATGGATTCCTAAATTCTACACAAAGCTTTCCAATGATGTGATTAAGGTTTCCCCAGGAACATCTAGTAAATAAGTAGGAACACTCTTCTCTATTTTAGTGAATGGCACCAGTGTTTCTTCATTTACTCAAATTAGACACCTCAACAGTGTCTTCAAGTTCATGGACTCTTTGTCCAAATGTACTTCAAATTCTCCTTAAACTTCAGGGATACTTGTGAGAAATAGGTCTTTCAATTCACCTGCTCTTATCATTACATTCAGACTTCTAGAAGTCCTCTTTTCAACCAGTATCCTCTTTGCCTGAGACCTTCTCCACGTTTCTGCCATCTTTGAGAGAAGCCAATTTGGTCACCTTGCTCCTCTGCATGAATCTCTTCCTGACCCTCCATTTTTAATAAGCCTGAACTGCCCTGCCATTCACTCACCTTAACAGATGCAATTCTCCATTCATGAACACTTTCTTCTCTTTCATTCCTTCATTTTGTATTTACCATTGCTTCTGAGTATAAAAGCTTCAATATTTCTTATTAATCTGATGAATAGTTCACCCTGGGGATCTGAAACAATTCCACTTACTCATTCAACAATCATTATTTTCTGAGTCACGGAGGTACCAGGGATTGAACTCAGAGAACTTGACCACTGAGCCACATCCCCAGCCATATTTGTATTTTAATTAGAGATAGGATCTCACTGAATTGCTTAGTGCCTCACCATTGCTAAGGCTGGCTTTGAACTCACAATCCTCCAGTCTCTGCCTCTCGTGAGCCACTGGGATTATAGGTATGCTCCACTGCGCTTGGCAACAAATAATTATTGAAAATACAGAATGGCCCAAGCAGTATGTTGGGTATAAAATGGTGAACCAAACAGACCTGGTGTCTGCTCCTACCATGCGTGATGTCCAGTGGGGAAATAATACGTTAACTCAATAATCTCTTCAATCATTCCATAGCCATAATTGTGAATAAACACCAGGAAGGAAAATTATAGGGTGCTATATCAGGTTTTCTCTGAAGCCCGCTGAAATCCCCCAGGCTAAGGCTAGTCTTCTCCTCTGGACTCCCACAGCACTGTATTTAATTAATATTCTATCATGTCTGTCTCTGTAGATGTTGAAGCAGACACTCTAGGTCATATTTGAATGTTCAGATTCAGACAACATTTTTTTTACCTGATATAGGTAAATAGTGTATGCATAAGGGATGACTAAATGGATAAACAAATAAAAAATCGATAAATAAACAGTTCTAGACAAAAAAAAAAAAAAAACTGACCCTGAAAATAATGACAGCAAGATCCTAAGAGTTTTCACTGAATCCAAAGTTTCTTCACTAGGATACAAATATTCATAGTTTTCCAAGGAAATATATGTAGCAAGAAATTGTGTTAGTGGATTCATTGTTCATTGACTCATTATTATGCCATTTCCCCATGAAAACCCCTCATAGTGTTTCCATTTTCATTTGGAGTGAAATATATACAATGAAGGACAGCCAACCGTAATTCTGGGAAGGCTATTGTGAACAACTGTGGGATATTTCTCTATGGATCACTCCACATGTTGTCTCTGGATTAATTCCTTAGGCCTATCTTTCTCACCTATTTTTAGAATCTTTTTTCCCTTTGTATGTTTGGATTAATTTTTCTGCTGAACCATTGGGATCAAAGTTATAGACATCATGACACTGCATTTCTAAACATTTCATAATTTATCTTCTATGAACAAGGACATTTTCCTATATATCCACAATATCATTACCACTCAGAAAAATTGACAAAAATATTATCTAATAGCCAAAAATATTAAACTTTTCTCAATTATCATAAAAGTGTTTTTATGAATTTCTAAAAATTAAATATCAAATCTAATATCATGAATTACAGTTATTTGTCATGTCTCTTCATTCTTTTTTAAATTTTTATTATTGGTTGTTCAAAACATTACATAGTTCTTGACATATAATATTTCATACATTTGATTCAAGTGGGTTAATTAACACTTTCTTCACTTTTTTGTCTTAAATTAGTGTGAGAATTTCATAATATCCAGGCCACTTCCACAAATTTTGAATTTTTTCATTCTCCTCTCAAATTTCTTTATTTTTGTAGACAGATAAATATTGTCCATATTTATCATGTATAATGTGTTTTTTTGAAATATGTATCCATTGTGGAATGGCTAAATTGAACTAATTAGCAAATGCTTTACCTCAAATGTAGTGATAACACTTCAAATCTACTCAAGGCAATTTTCAAGACAAAATTACCTTGCTATTTACTACGTTCACCCTATTGTATAATAAAGCTCTTCAACTTATTCATCCGATCTAATCAACATTAGGTATGCTTTGACCAATGTCCCCAAACCTGCATGGCCTTGGTTGACATCCTACTTTCTACTTTTCTGAGACCAGCTTTTTTTTTCATGTCAGGGATTGAACTCAGGGGTGCTTAACCAGTGCATCGCCAGCCCTTTGTTTTATATTTTATTTCGAGACACAGTGTCACTAAGTTGCTGAGAGCCTAGCTAAGTTGTTGAGGCTGATTTTGAACTTGCAATCCTCCTGTCTCAGCCTCCCAAGCCACTGGGATTACAGGAATGTGCCACTGTGCCAAGCTCTGAGTCCACATATAAAGGTTCTCATTCAGCATGTCTTTTCTGTGCCTGGGCCGTTTCACTTGAAAGAATGCATGCCAGGTTCAACTGTGTTGTTACAAGTGATAGGACTGCCTTGTTTTTAAGGGTGAATAATATTTTCTTCCATGTCTATATCACATTTTCTTTATCCTTTCATCTGTTGATGGACACTGAGGTTGCTTCCATTTCTTGAATATTGTGAACCAATACTGCAGCAAACATGAGGATGCAGATGTCTCTTTGACGTGTTAATATCATTTCCTGTGAAAATGATTGCTAGGTCATATGACACATTTCTGATTTTAATTTTTTTTAGGAAATTCCATACTGTTTTTCATAATGGTTGTATAGCTTTCTCATATCTGCATTATGATTGAATACATTCAGCAAGTATACAATATAAGTTTTTCTGTGTCTCTCTCTGCATCACATCAGGAGGCAGATCAAATAATCTCATTTCAGATAAAGCTGTAGATTACTGCTTAAAATGGGGTCCAGTAGGTGCTTCCAATGTGGATTGCCTTTTCATTTGCAATTAGCAAACAATGTGTGAGGGTGAACTATGAGTACCTTGACATCCGACAGCTTTCACCTCATCACTTCAGCATCTTCTGTGTACTTACCTAATCATCACTACGTCAAGGATGACACAATGGTTGTTTCTGATTCCATCCTTCCTTTGCCTGCATCCTGCTAGTAAAATACTTTTCTAGAAGAAAGAACTCTCACCCTTCCACCTGAGTTGGATTTGCTCCTCATTTGGTTTTTAAATAACATGATTTTTTAATTCAAAGTGCTGAAAGGCATTATGATCTTTGCTCTTTTTGATACTCAATTTGTCCCTAATTTGGCTGGTAGTTCCTGAACACTTTCTAGTTTTCTGGAACAATACCATATTCCCTTCAAATATTGCTTTTCTTTCCTCCTACCTGGGATTTTTTTCCATGAACAGAGCTAAGAAATTCATGTGTTGAGACCATAGTTCGCTCTGATACCTCCAAGTGCAAGACAAAGGACCTTTCAGCTTCTTTCCTGGTGGCTACAAACATCCAATATTGACTCATTTCTCTAGCCTACAATTTGCACAAAATATTGTGTGAATTACTATACCAATACCACAACGGACAACAAACAGGGTGAAGTTTAAATTTCTTTGCAATAGTATTTAGCCCACTAAGCATGCACAGTGAGAGCGCTGTGTCAAAGTGAGTTCATTTTTGCTTTCAATGTGTTGGTCAATTGGCTTCTATTATTGATTTGCTGTGTAATAGGGTTTGTCTATTTCTCTGTGTTCAAATTAGGGCCTTTTGTCCTATTGTCCTTTATGTTGCTTCACTTTGCTTTTGAAATATCAAAAACTTTATCATTATTCAAAAGTCAAAGCTATATAAAAAGGCAGAAATCCACCCCTTCCTCATTTCCTCTTTCCTGTTCTCATTCCTACCCTAAACACATCATGCAGGCAACCATTTCATCAGCATCTGGTCTATTCTTCCCATGTTCAGTTTTTGCAAAAATTGTGTGTGTCTGTGTTCTTCTTTTTTACTTCTCTTCTTTTCTTACATGAAAAAGTGACTTAATATATGTACCCCTTTGCATTGAGATTTTTTTTTACTTAAAACATATCCTAGAAATAACACTAATTAATAGAGTTCTTCCCTAGTGTTTTTTTAAATATTTAATTTTTAGTTGTAGTTGGAAACAATACCTTTAGTTCACTTATTTATTTTTATGTGGTGCTGATCTAACCCAGGGCCTCCCATGTGCAAGGCAAGTGCTCTAATGCTGAGCCACAACCCTGACCCAAGTTTTTCCCTTGTTTTGATTGTTGAATAGTTACTTTGATGTGTGGAGGTACCATAGGTACCATAATAGATACATCCAATATTTTATATGCTGGTATTAGGGTGGTTTCTGTTATTTTACTACTACAGGTCATGATTTGATGATTATTTCTGTGCATATGTTTTTGTTTGATTTATGCTGGTTTGAATGTTTAAAGTTTTAGCTTCCGGAAAAGGTTATAGGAGTCAGATTGCTCAGTCAGAGGATAAATGTTGTATATATAATTTTTAGAGATTGCAATATTTCCCTCCAAATTTTTAAAACACCATTTAAATTTCCAAAAGCAATATATGTGTCTGTGTTATTAGAAGAATTATGCTCCCTCAAAATTCATGTGTTCTGCTGAGCATAGATAGAACATGCCCATAAACCCAGACACTCAAAAGACTGAGGCAAGAAGATCACAAGTTCAAGGTCAGCCTCAGCAACTTAGTGAGACTGTCTTAAAATAAAAAATGAAAAAGTTGGGGATGTAGATACATGATAAAGTATCCCTGGGTTCAATTCCTAATACATGCCCACGCCTAGGAAAAAAGAACAAAATCCTGTGTTGAAGCCATAACCTCAGGTAAGTACTTCAGGACTTCAGGATATGACTATGTTTGGAGATAGGATCTTTAAGAGAAATGATTAAGTTGATCTTGAACTTCTAGAATCCAGAACAGTGAGAATAACGATAGGTTATTTAACTCCTCAATCTGGGTGATTTTGTTACAGTAGCCCTAGAAAAATAACAACCTATTGTGAATTTTTCCAAGTTTATCAATGATAAAAGTACAGTATTATTCTTTGTAAGTTTTTTAAATATAACTGAGAATATTTCCACATTTGAGGATTATTTTGCCTGTACTTGTGTGGGGTTCATGAGTTTGGTCCTTTTCTCAATTTTTAAAAATGTGTTCTATTTTAGAGACATAACCATTGATCTCTCACACATGTTACAAATATTTTCTCTCTGTGAATCACTCATTATTCATTTGATTTTATTCTTTGTTGCACAATTCTTTCTTAATTTCATGTAGTAGAATCTATTGATCTTTTTCTTTATTGCACATGAATTTTGGGTCAGATCTAGAAAAGCTTTCCTAAATATAATTTACAAGAAGCTCATCCATGTTTCCAAGTTTTCTTCTAACACTTTATATAGTTGATATCTTTTATATTTTTACATTTTAGGTTTTTCATTCTTGTAATTCATAGCATATGGTATGAGGTGTGGATCCAGTTTTCCCTTTTTCCATATGGGTATCCAACTGTCCCAACATTACAGACTAAAAAGTCCATCTTCTTCCTGGCAATTTGAAATGCCAACATTTATTAAGTAATAAATTTTTATGTTACTAGAATCTATTTCTACACTCTCTCTTCTTTCCCTCTGGTCTCTTGTTGTGTGCCAGTAGCAACTGCCTTCATCATCAATAGTTAGCGCACACTTTGTATCTGGTGAGACGATTCCCTTCATTTCTTTTCCATTTCCCCCTGCTCAGGGTTATCCAAGCTCTTCTTGGATATTTATTTCTCTACATGACTTTAAAATTAATTTCCTCATCTCCAGAAAATAAAACAAAAACTTATTGACATTTTTCTTGTAATTGAGTTAAATTTAATGCTAATTAGAGAAGAATCGATACCCGTACCATGTTGAGTATTTCCTATCCAAGAACAACTCATGTCTTTTTACCTAGTGTTTTTAAGGATAGTTTGTAAACTTTTTTTCCAATTTTATCAATGATAAAAGTTTAGTGTTATTCTTTGCATAATTTTTTCCTCATTTACATTTTATGTGCTTATTTTAAGTTTCAACTTTTATTTGCTGCAATTATAAATGAGTCTGTTTATCTTCCATTATATCTTGACATTGGTTATTTCCTTGAATATATGAAGGCTATTGATTTTTATAAGTTAATTTATATCCTACTATCTTACTGAATTCTTTATCTAATTTAGTTCTTGTGAATTTTCAAACTTAACTGTTATTTCATCTGTATATAGAGCTACTTTTTTTTGCAAGTCCTTAGACTTTTAGCTAATTGTATTGATGATACAATGAAGATGGCATCCTTCTGTCATTTTTGGCATTAACAGAAATGCTTCCATGTTTCTCAAATAAATAAGATCCAAAATTTAGGTCAGAAATATATCTTAACTATATATGTGTACATGTGTATATGTATGTATATATATATACATACATATACACATGTACATATACACAAATTGTATAAAGAAATCTCTCAATTCTTACTAAGTACATTTTTCAAGAATGGATATTGACTAATCTTGGAGGTCTTTTCCTGGACATAATCATATGGCTTTTCTCCTTATTTAATAATAAGATAAATTATGTTAATGAATTTTTTATTTAAACTCCTTACAAGAGCTGGGTATGTAGCTCAGTGGACAGTACTTGCACAAGGCCCTGGGTTCAATCTTCTACATCAAAAAAATAATTAATTAATTAACTTAATTAACTTCTTGCATTCCTAAAATTTGCTATTGATGTTTTCTTTTACTATGTAGTGCTGGTATTTTTCTGCTAGTGTTTTATTTAATTTTTGCATCTATATTTTTAGAGTATATTCTTAAAATAATAATAATAATAATAATAATAATAATAATACTTATCATAATTAATCCTTATTAGGTTTAGGTATACTTATATTTACTTCTTAGAAATAATTTCAAAGTTTTTTTCCATTTTTTATACTTTGAATAACTTATGCAACAATTTATGGAGCTTTGGATTATCAGATCTTTGTAAATTTGTAGAATTTCCCTGTGAACCTTGGAGATCCGGCACTTCAGTGTGGAATCACTTGTTAGTAACTTTCTCGATCTTATTTCCACTCTTGAGAAGGGTCTGATTAAGCTTTTATTTTATGGAGTCTGTGTTGGTAAATTTTATTTTCGTACAGTGTAATCAATTCCATAGTTTCCAACTATACTTGCATAGAGTTTTGCAAAGTAGCCTATTTTTGCCTTATTTTCCTTTTCACAGTGACTATTTCCTTCTAGTTTTTACTCATTTCGCATATTTGTAATCCTCTTCCCCTTTGTTTTGGTGATTAGGTTATTTCCTGGTGTTTTGTTTTTGTTTTGTTTTTTCCCTCTAAAAACTCAGCACTATGATTCTTTATTAGTTCTATTACATTAATCTCTTCTTTTATCTTCATTATTTTCTTTGTATTTTTTTGGTAATTTTTCTAGATATTTGAGTTGAAAATTAGTTTAATTATTTTTTAGTGGTTTAATCATTTAAGGCCATGCATTTTCCTCAGGTCACTGCTTTAATTGCATAACATAAATTGTGGTGTCCATACTCTTAGAAACTCTGCCATTTCAGTTTATACACCCCTTTCATCCAAAGGTTGTCAGTGGAGAGAGAGTATTAGATGGTAATAGTGTTCAGTTCCAGATGCAAGTACATTCCAAGGTTTCCTCACAAGTGCTAATGCAGGGCACCTTCTGAATCCTCAAATTCCATGAAGTTCACAGGTCAATCTCCTAACCTCCAGGCCATGGCCCTAGGGGTGGAGCTTTAGGAGATGATTAGGTTGTGAGTGCTCTGCCTTTATGAGACTCTTAGAGGGACAACCAGTACCTGTCATCAGGTAAGTAAACAGCAGGAAGGAACCATCTGTGAACCAGAAAGAGGGTTCTGACCAGACACTGAGTCTCTGGCATCTTGATCTTGAACTTCCCAGCCTCCAGAACTATGAGAAATTAATGTTGGGTTTTTGTAATCCATCCAGTCTGGTCTTTGTTGACTTCGTTGGTATAGCAGCCCAAGCAGACTGAGATAGAGACCCAACTTTGGGTCAACAAAGACGTCAACTTTGGTGAGCATTCTATTTGTGCTTAAGAAGAGGGTATATTATCAAGGTCTAAGGTTTGATATATATCCATAATTTCTACCTTATTGATTATATTTATTAGATCTTTATGTCCTTAATTGTTTCATTGTTTCCATTTATCCAGAATGCCTTTGTTAATTGTCTCTTTTTTTCTTTCTTTTTTTAACAACTTTATTATTTTTTAATTTGTTGTCTCTTTATTCTTAGCTTTTCTTCATTATAGGTTTGTCTCATGTATCTCATAGAATTGAGTTTTGCCATTTGAGATAATTTGAAAACATTTAAGTAGGAGAATTACATAACATATTAGTAAGAATTACTGTTAGAATAACATAATAGATATAATTTATAAATGATTTATGTGCTTAATCTCAACTCATATTTTGTATAAAATTGACTCCGTGCTATTTCTTTTTCAATGTGCTTTGCCTCCTCTGCTCCATTTTATACTTCTTTTTGTATTTAGGAAAGCTAAAATTACATTTTTTAACTAACACTTCTTATAATACCCTTAGTCTGTTCTTCCTTATTTATTCTGCTACTTACTGTTTTGTTTGTTTTAAACAATATCCTTCACTCCCAGCTATAACCTATGCAGAAATACATTATTTGTTTTCTCAGAACATATAACAGTATACATGCTGTCCTTCTGCCCTTGTCCCCAGCATTGTTTATTTACAGATTTACATTGAAATACATGCAGTGTTCACATTCCAGGTCTTGGTCCTGTCTGTATTCAATATGCTCATCCTGACATCCTCCCTCAGGGACAGGTAGTGACACCTGCGTCCTCTGGGGTCTTCTCACAGTATCATCTGGATAAGAAATATTTGTATCACACTTCCTTTGTTTTCCTGAAAATGTACTGCACTGTTATCCTGATTTACAGAAGTCTGAGTTTCTCTCCACTGTAAGCTACCTGGTCTTTTTGTCTGGAGATTTAGAGAATGTTTTTCATTCTCTTAAAAACCCAATATGTTTCCAGTCTATGTCTTGGACTTTACTATTCTAGGCTTCTCTTCCCTGCTATACTGAGTGTCTTTTAAAGATGCAGATTCAAATAATCTTATAGTTTTAGAAACTCTGTCTTAGTCTACCATTTTAAATACTAGTTATTGGCCATTATAATGTTTTCTTTTCTAGGCTTTTCTAAGGCTTTCTTCTATCAATTATTTTCTAATCTTCTCTGTTGTGTTGTCTATTTTGTCTTCATTTGCTTGACTTTCATGACTTTCCCGAATGTGGTCAATATTTTCAGTCAAATCTCTTGATTTGAGTGCTTTGTAAGTTAGCCTGGATTTTTTAAGGTGATTTTTGCTTTTCTGAGTTCACTCAATTCTTATTTCACATTTTCTGGGGATTAATGTTGGAGAGGAACTATTTTTGTTCTAAACCTTAGAACTTCTGATTTAAGGTTTTTGTTTCACATTTTAAAATGCTTGTTTGGGGCTATTTAATTCAGTTGGAGTATTATGCTCTTCTGCTTCGTGTTTGATTTAGGAAGAAGCATTTTCATCTACTGAAATGTTTTAATTCGACTGTTTTATTTTCTTTGTGGCCTCGGATGGATGCCGTCTGCCATTTTCTGTTCATTTTTTAAGTTTTACATTATTTACTTGTCCATAGGTTTCATTCTGGTTGTTTGGGTGACTGACAGCATTTCTCGATTCAAGTGCGCCCTCTTCTGTTGGCATAGGAAACTGTAGTTTCTTCAGTCGATGGCCCCCGGAGATGGGGGTTGGTGCAACATCTGATTTTTGATTCGTTTTTGTTTGGCAGGACACCCTTACTTGGTTATCTCCCTTTGCTAACAAACCTCCAACTGCCTCTGCAAAATGGCATCCACTTTTGCAGACATGGTGCCTTCCCCAGGCTGCCAGCCCGGCCCCATGCACCATGAGCCTGTCCATCCAATTCATCAGAACAGGGCTCTCAAGCTACCTGGCCCCAGAGTGTGGTTATTTTTAATTCAGGTGTGAACTTCTTTTTGGGAGGGGGCTTTTTATCTGTGGTTTTTACCACTGTGAGGTTTTCATACCCTTTTCCTGCTTTCCACTGTCTTCTACCTGATTCTTTGCTGCAGCTACAATTTTGAAGTTGTTGAATGGGGAATGATGTCATTTGAAGTTCAGAGTATTAAATTATATCGTAGGTAAGCCTGTTTGTACATGTATGTGTGTATGTTTATCTAGAAATACACATATACATAAGAGAGAGAGAGAGAGAGAGAGAGAGAGAGAGAGAGAGAGAGAGAGAGAGAGAGAGAGAGAATCTGAAGTCGTTATTGATTCAGGGAATTCTTGACTGGTTTGATTGTAAAAAAAAAAACCCCAATTTTTAGAATTGCTAAAAAAATCTTTAAATTAGAGTTAGATCTTTTGGCTTTCTGGTCACTGTTGCCACTAATACCACATGTGGACTTGGACAAGTCATTTAACTTCTCTGGATGCCAATTTTCTTTCAGTGAAAGAATATCTGTCTTTCCATGGATATTTCAATGCATTTAGAGTCTTCCCTTTCTTTCCATCTTTGTTGTTCCATTTCATATTCTTTTAACTCAGGCCTCAGAATTCCAAAGAAAACAAGCCCCATGTTAACTGAGTCTTGGCAAAATGTAAATATAAACTTGCTTCCCAAGCTGTTTTAAAGAGAACTGATGTCTCTGTTAATTTGAGTTGCAGCCCTCTAAGGGACAGGGGCTCATCTGGGAGCTGCTGTGCAACCATGTTGGGTTTCTTTTGCAAGGTCAGAATGTTCCCTCTCAAACTCGCAGTACTCACCAAGCTCAGGGAGAAGCCCAGTGCTGCCACCTCCTTCCCAGCTCAGAGTCCTGCCTCCAGATTAACTCCTACTCTATGAAATATCTCCCTCCTGGCAGATAGCATAGTTTTAAATAAGCCAAAATGGGGAAAGAGCAGGGTAATTGCAAGGGGAAATATAAAAACACGCAAGGTCACAGTAACAGCTCTTGTTAAATCATGTGCATCTAGGCAGTGTTCTCAGTTTTCATGTGGCTAAAATAATAATACATACTCTACCCATAGGGGCTGAAGAGACAATGTAACAGGTGATGCATTCCAGAAGGGTCTTGCAGAGGTAATCTTGGCAGTGCCTTCACTTTACATCAAAATGACTCTTGCCTACTATAAACAGACACAAGTATTGAGTGGGTAGGGAGATTTTCCCAAGGTCAGAAGATGAGTCTGCCCCCTCAGTCATCTGCTCCTGGGCTCCCACCACTTTGACATTCAGGAAGCTAAGCAGAGATAGACTTCCTTTTTCAGTAACCAATCTCCAACACTATTCATTGAAAACTCTCTCTGTCACTCATAGGCTTTCTATCTCTCTGCATCTGCATCCGGAATACTGGCTGCAATGGTGATAATAATGGCAGATCAGCACAAACCCATAAACCTCCCCCCCACACACACACAGTAGGTGGGATCTCAGAGGAAAGAGGAATTTGTGCTGAGCTCAAAGATATTCTTGGAGAAAGGACCTGGATGCCAGAGGCTGGAAAGAACAGACTGGCACTACTTTCTGAGCACCCCAGAGCACTGCAGAAACTCCTCATCTACCAAGCCAGACTCACCACAAGTCCAAGAGGGTCCTTCTGAATCTTCCCAGCTGTCCCTGGTGGTCCTGAGTGCCTGGGAAAACAGAACAACATACAAATGTGAATCTGAGCCTCTATTCTCCTGCTTAGGATCATTTTTCATTTTCTCATTTCTAAGGCCTGCTAAGCTAAGACATTTTGATGCCAAATGGGTGTCAAATGTGATAAGAAGTTAGAGGAGGGACCCCCTCCTAAGGAAGTGGAAATGGAGATTCTTGCCAGCCAGAGAGACCCAGGCAGGGTTCCATAGGGAAGGTGGGTTCCAGAGCCCTGAAGGAGCCATAGAAATACAAATATGTCCAGGGACAATCTTTTAGGAATAGTTAAGTGGCTAGGCTGCACTGTAATAGAGCATGAGAGTGGGGAGGTGGGGTAGGACATACAGTCATCAGAGGGGTAAGGGGGGGCCATATTGAGGAATATTTGGAATGTCAAACTTGTAACAATGAGCCACCTTTCTGGCCTCTGCTATTCTCTGAGGTCACCAGGTTTGGTATCTAGAGCACTCATCAGTTACCACCAGCCTGGTAATATTTTATACATTCAAATTTATAGCTTTTAGAAGTATTTCTTTGAATTAGAAGATTAAAAACGACACAAATATTTCATCTTTGGATACAGTATGCTTACTAGGCCTCATCTAACCTCTGAGTGGATTATTCTGATATCTTCAGTGAGGTCCAAAATATTTTCCAGTCTTAAAGAAATACTGACAGGCTCAGTTGAAGATCGGAATGTTCCTCTCCATGTAGGGTAGAAAGAGAAGGAAGTTCCCTACAAAAAGAGGCAATGAAAAACCATGAAAGTCAGCCTGCAAATGGTTAGCCTGTGGAAGTACTTAGGCTCATTGATGACTAATTTGAACTAGAGCTTGAGCTAGTTTGAACTAAAGTAGAAAAGCAGATGTAGTAAGATGTCATCTTTAATATCATCAACTCCAGTGCCAGGAAGAAAGTGGCAGAAATAAGACTCAAATCCAAGCCTAACTGCAAACCTGGGAACTTAGATTACTTCTTTAAGACTCCATGTTTTTATTTATTAACTATCGATATTAGGAGTAGCTACTCCTTAGAGTGACTCTGAGGATTAAATGTGATAACACACATAGAGCTCTGAGGACCATCCCTGCACATAGACAGGGCTCAATGAATATTCAGTGACTCTTGTTGAGTGAAAAATTCAATACATATAGTCTAATAAAAGTTACTGATGATGAATAATTCAATAAGCACTATTAAGGAAAAATAACATATAGATGATACCATTCTTCATGGCTCTTGATCTTGTCAAGGGTAGAGATAACTGTTTAGAAGAAGTAAAAACCTGCAAAAGCAATTAAACATCCCAAGCAAACAAAGGCCCAGTGGAACCAGAGACAATGGTGAGATTCTTTCAGGTGGCTGAAGACTAGGAGGCAAGACATCCAACTAGCCCAGACTCTGATGTTAATTAATGTGTAGGCAACACATCACTCCTCCAAGCCAAGGTGTATTTTAACTTTAGGATAGCCTCACCTGGATGACTGGCCTTGGAGTTTCTTTAGCTCTTGGGCTTTCTCTGATGTCACAATATAGAAGTTAACAATGTCTAAAGATCCTCCAACCCCAATGGCTCTAGATTAAAAGTTTGATTATGTTCCTGCAGTCTGGGCAGAACACTCAACTAAAGAACCCAGATAAACACCTTTCCAGCCAAGATTTAATACTTCTGGAAGGATGGAAGTCACATTTGTTTTAAGAGGGGTCAGTACAGCAATGACCTTCTATAGAAAGTAGAAGCTATCAAGATGTGGTAGCTCCAAATTGCAACAGGATTGCGAATCACCTCCGAGAGAAGAAAAGACCTTAGAAATACCTCTCTTCTCCTCCTCTTCCTCCTATATTCCAAGGTCCACCCTTCCCCAGAGATGTCCAAAAAGTTTGGTCACAGATTTGGGAAATATAGTCCTACTCTTCTTCCCCAGACTCAAGGAAGCCTCCCATTTTGGAGTTGATATCTTCAAAACCCAGCAAGGGGCAGGCACTGGTGATACACAGTGGTTGTTTCACTCAAGTTTTTTGCTGCTGTGACTAAAACACCCACAAGAACAACTGTAGAGGAGGAAAAGTTTATTTGAGGGCTCATAGTTTCAGAAGTCTCAGTCCATAGAAGGCCGTCTCCATTCCTCAGGGCTCAGGTGAGGCAGGAATAACATGTTGGAAGAGTGTGGAAGAGGGAAGCAGCTCACATGATGATTAGGAAGCAGAAAGAGACTCCACTCTCCAGATACAAACTGTATACCCCATGCCCATGCCCCCAGTGAGCCACTTCCTCCAACCACAGCCCATCTACCTCCAGTTACCACTCAATTAATCCCACCAGGGATTAATTCACTGGTTAGGTTAAGGCTATAACCCAATCCTTTCTCCTCCAAACCTTTTTTCATTCTCTCACACATGAGCTTTTGGGAGACACTTCACATCCAGATCATAATAGTAGTGCTCAGTATGATTTAGAGCCCTCAATCAAGATACTGTGTAAATTAAATTGCACAACAGAAGCCCCATGTTTAAACAATCCCACTGATCCCCTTGGCTAACAGGACCTCCTGCCCAGGAATGGCCGGCAGGGCTGCCCCATGAGCAAGTCCCAACATTACTCATGACTTTAGTCCATTTCCATTTGGGCATTGGGAGACCACTCTCTCAAATTAGAGCCATTTCAATCTAATTTCCTCTCTACATCCCAAGGAGAATCAAGAGCCAGCTTGGGCACTCATGAAAATGTTCTCAAATATATCAAAATAAGTGGAAGAAAAAACCCTGGGCCCCTTGCTATCCTTCAGGGCCTGCCATCTCTGACTGGGGGACTCTTCTGGCAGTGGCTAGGTGGATCTCCAGCACTCTGACTCATTATTCCTCCCCCAACACAAGGTGGCAGTCCTCAGGGTCTGTACTTTCTAGGCATAAAATTAACAAGAGCAGTTAAGCTGTATCAAATCCAATTACATATGGGGCAAACCAGATAAGCTCAGCCCTTGACCACTATGAGGAGGAGGAGTTTAGAAAGTCCCCTTATAGGGGGACATCTACTGGGTTCCTGGTACCAAGGCTGTTTTTTAAACTGACCAGCAGATGCTGGCTGCTCTGAGGGGTCAGGTGGCAACTCAGATCTCCAGGCTCGAGGCTTGGTGTCTCATGTATATTTCCTGGAAAGTGTCTGCAGCTAACTCCAAGTGGGCAATGGGTGTGGAAAGACGCCAAGGGCAGCACATCTCAGTCTTCTAGCCTAGCCCTCCCGGGCTGCCCAGCACTAGGTTTCATGCAGAAAATAATGCTCCTGAGCTTTGGTTTCTTTTTAGGTTGTTCATTTGCCACTTTTTCTAGACATAGGCTGAGGAAAACCAAGGCTTTCTGTAGTAGCTATCACAGCCTCTGAAGGAGCAGAGCTTCAAGGACTGTTAGGAGTCCCCTATCCCATCACAGTACCAGCCCTGAGTCTCATTTCTGCCCCACTTCACATTGGCTTAACAACTAAGGTGCCCTTAAACTCTAATGTGTTGCCCTCTCTGAACTGTCTGAGAAAAAGTCAACGTTTGAGGGCTTTGTCTGCTGATAAGGATTGAGAATGGGATGATAACCTTCAATAGCTGAGAACAGAGCTGTCATGAGACCCAAAGACAAGACAGTCTGGATAGTGTGGGGGTGTATAACCAAGGAGGGCAGCTGAAAGTAGATAATTGGGCTAAATATAATGAATACAGGTATCAAGCACACCAAAGGGCTAAACACCGCATATGTGTGCCTGGTTAGTCCTTTCAGTAAAGGTATAAAGAAGGGACCAAGACAGAGTAGTAAACAGGCTGAAATGGGTTCTAAGATCTGCCCAAGGACACATCTGATGAGAAACAGAATCAGGACCCAAACTCAAGGCAGTATGATACCAAACAGTCTGCCTCCCAGGGAAACCTGAGTGAAAAGGTAAGTTATCATGTCCTGGAGCATTCAGAGGACACTATACAGTGTAAAGGAAAGTTCTAGATGGGATGGGAAAGTGGTTCTCAACCAAGGATGGTTCCCCCATAGGACAATGTCTGGACACACTTCTGATGGCCATGAATGGTCATGAATGAGGGAGTGATGTTGGTATCTAGTGGACAGAGCAAAGATACTGATAAACATTTTACCAGGTGAAGGACAGTCCCCCACAATAAAGAATCATGTGACCCAATAGGTCAACAGTCTTGAGATTGAGAAATTGCAAGAGTGATTGTAAGATCTTTTCAGAATGAAATGAAAGGACTTAAATTTTCCCTCTGGCTGCATAGATGGAGTTCAATTCCATTACACAGTGTTTCTCAATGAGAGGCAGGGAGGGGATGAGGATGTCATACCCACGTCGAGATAACCCCTTTAAAAACCCTTTGTCTTGTCATGCAAAAAAAACCAAAGAAATTACCTGTATGTTGCCTCTTCTTCCTGAATACCTGCCAATCTCATGCTCTTGGTATGAACCTACACCTTTGCAGCTAGCTACCGAATCACAGGGTCCTGGGGAACTGGGCACAGTGGACTCTACAGAACTCAAAAGAAGAGGGTGAAAATGGGTGCAATCTGGCCAGTTTAATGAGAAATCACTGCAATGAATGTCCAATTGGTAAAAGTGAATTCCCTGAAAGGCCAATTTTCTAAAAGCTAATACCCAGGAAACCAGTGCTTAGATCAATTTGCTAAGTGCCCAATTCACTAAATTCACTAAGTTAATATGTTGGGATGTTTAATGGAAACATTTATCCATTTGATTTGTGCATGTAATGGAAAGCTCTTTGGCACAGTCTACTTTTTAACAGAATTTTCTTCTAACTAATTCTGATTTCTTTTGGATAGTTTTGAACTGGAATTAAAATTTAAATTACACTTTCAAATAATGTCATTTTACAATTCTGTTTTATTTCAATTGATTTTTTTAAGTTAGCTTATTTTAGTTTTGAATTAAAGTTGATTGGAAATTTACATCAACTTCTCAGAAGTTTGCAGAAAGGTCCAAATGAAAGGGACTTGAAGATGCTCAGAAGAGATTCCCCACACAGGTCAGGAAAGGATCAATTTAGAAACTACACGGACAACATCACATTTGAAAGTGTGGCTACTAATGGCTGGAAAAAATGAGCCAAAGTAGATTGACTATCCAAACAGAAAGCTAAAAATGCAAAAAGATCAGCAAAACAACAAAGGTGACATTTAAGAAAAGATTTCTAGTTGCTGAGCTGATTTATCAAAAAGGGACAATTTCACCTTTACTGCAAAATGTGGATTTTTATGTTGCCATCTCCCAAGTCAGTAGATTCTAGTCACTCTTTTACAAATACAATGCCTCAACATTTTTAAGTAATGAGAATTTTTAGCCACTTCTGTTTCTTATCACATTGAAATACCACTTGCCATCTTTTAAAACATTAAACCTTTTTTAGTTGTGTTTGCCAATTCCTCAAACAGCATATCCACCTCAATTATGCATTCCTGGCAATTCAATATTTAAACTTAATTTTACTTTTATATACAAAAACATTGAAAATATATCAGAATTTCAAATTAAATTTCAATTTAAAGTAAATCTTGAACACATAGAAAAATCATTCATTTATATTTAAATTAGAAAACAAACTCAATCAGTTTTTGATTAGAATAAATCAGGATTTATATTCCAGAACACACAAAGAAATTCGGAGGTAGCCATCAGCCCCAAAAGTTCCATATACATATTAGCATTGATTGAAAAGTTATCAAGTGAAATGCCAGAAGTTTGGTACTAATGATAAAATGTTTCTGTTGAGGGTGGGGGATTCCAAGGATTGAACTCAGGGGCACTCAACCACTGAGCCATATCCACAGCCCTATTTTGTATTTTATTTAGAGACAGGATCTCATTGAGTCACTTAGTGCCTGGCTTTTGCTAGGCTGGCTTTGAACTCATTATCCTCCTGCCTCAGCCTCCTGAGCTACTGGGATTATGGGTGTGCACCACTGTGATCAGCAATAAAATGTTTCTTCATGTCATATTATTAGTCAGAAAATGAGACATTCATGTTATTTGTTAAAAGATTTCTTGGTAAAGTGGCTAAATGATCAAATGTTACAAAATATCCAATTTTGGTATAACTTGGCATATTAGTCAATTGATTATTTTGCAAATTGGCTTTCTAATAAAGGCTCTTCAGGAAATTGATTCAGTCTTAAGAATATTTGAAATCTGGAAAGAGAGGAAATTTCAGGACCAGGGCTTAAACCTTGGTGGCAGATCTTGGGGAACAGAGTCACTTGGATAAGCAGCATTTCTGAAGTTTCACATCATACATGAACAGCATGCTGGGTGATTGTGCAGAGGCAGAGGTACAGGGTAAGTTCCTGACTCCAAGCCCCCTCCTTGTGAAGGATACATCAAAACTACCAAGCTTCACCAATGCAAGCTACCGAGTGTATGTGGTGGCGGCAAATGATGAATACAGATTACAATTACCAAAGAAGTTCAAAGGAGCTACAGACAGACCAGTAACAGCCATTACATCACCACGGAAGAGAATGCACCTAGATCTCATTCCCCTCCTCGGTTGAATGTATTGGTATTTGGTTCATCAGAGGACTAAATATGGCACCTCCAGATTACATGATGTATCAGTTCAACCAGGAAAGAGAATTTTCCCAATTCAGTGGATCCATGTTGTAACAAGGACTAAGGGTTACAGTCCAGAGGCTGGACTTGCCTCCGCTCAGCCAACACGAGGTGCCACTCCACAGCTGCAGAGGGGAAGGGGACAGCCAGGTCCTGAGCCCTCCCAGGGATACTGTGCTTGACTCCTTTCACATGTCCTCTCCTTTGCTCCTCAGCAACTCTATGAGTAAACAACTCACAGATTATATCCCCAGCGCAGACTCTTCCATGTCTCCTTTCCAATATCCCATTGGCAATGCTGTGTTCATTGCCTTGCAATGTTTGTTCCCCACGTGGCCTTCCCTGGCCTCCAATAACAGCCCTGGCAGCATCATGTATATGCTGTGTCAGGATGCTTGACTTAGCACATAATAAATCATATGTGCCGCAGCCCGGCTGCAGCAAACTAGCGGAGGGTGAGGAACAACTTGTGTAGATTGATACAGCAGGAGAGGGAGCCGTTTATTGTAGGACAACAGAGGTATTTATATATTCCATACAGCTTATCTTAATTAGCATAAACTAGATACATCAGTCAACCAATAAGAAATCTCCACACTTAATGGCTCACTGGCCTTACTTCACAAACCACCCCCTCTGGCAAAATGCCAGGCGCCATCCAGACTTGTTTACAGATCCTAACACATATGGAATCAGAGGACCAGGGTAGGTTTCTGGTTTTACTAGTCACTATATGTCAAGCACCTCACACAGATTATATAGAGCCAAAATACAGTGTTTGTTCAATGATGCAACTAATTACTAATTGAAATACTTTTGTAAGTATCATGATCTTTCTTCAGAAGATCATAAAACTAAGGAAAAGAGATTAAATAATCAACTCAAGGACATACAGTTAGTAAGGGTTTGAAACCCAGCCTCTCAGGATGGTTCCACTGTGCCATATGAATATTTGCTGAGCACCTACTGAATCCTAGGCACACTACTAGAACCCATATAATTTTCCCAACAGTTCTGTAAGACTATTATTTTCACTCACAATTTAGAGATGATAAAATGGAAGAACAGAAGCCAAAAACAGAGAGAAGTGATGGAAAAGGAATTTGAATCCAGTTTTTTTGACTTCCTGTCATTCCACTATATATTAATGATAACATCATTACTATATAACACATATATTTTAGACAGGAAGAGATATCTCATGTTTTTGTTTAATTTACGAATGGTAAAGATGAGGTTCTGAGAAATTAAATAACCTGTCTAAATCTTCCTTCAGAAGATAATAAAACTAAAGAAAAGAAAATCTCACAGCTTGTCAGTGGCAGATCTTAGTGAAGGCTTAGCCTGTGTCATCCAATACGGTGGCCACTTGCCACACAAATTAATTAAAATTAAGTAAAACTTACAATCATATATTTAAGTTAATTGTTAATACTGTTGAAAAAACAAGAACACCTGACATCAAGGTCATTGGAAAATTGGGTAAATGATAGATTTAATGATAGAATATTTCTGGAAAACAGGTTGACTAGTCCTGCTGTCAGGCTCAGAGGGAAGATTGTTAACAAGCTTTGTTGCAATTGTTCATTTTCTCATTTATCATATGGTACACAGTAACATATTTGTATTATCGTTTATTAATACTTTTCATTTTTCAAATAAAAATTCTGTCATTTTAAAAAAAATAAGTTTCATGGACTCACCAGCCACATTTCAAGTGCTCAATAGCCACTTGTGACCACCATACTCCAGAGCACAAATATAGGACATTTCTACCACTGCATAAAGTTCCACAGGACAGTGTCAAATCCTTACTACTTCAGAACAGCAGCAGAGGATGCCCTAGGAGCTTATCAGAAATGCAGACTACCAGGTCACACTCAGACCTATGGAATCACAGTCTGCATTTTGACAAGACCCCTGGGAAATATGTGTGCACAGTGAAGTTTGAGAAGCACTGACTTTACCCCCCAACATACTCTTCACTTTGCAGATGAGAAACTGAAATCCAAAAATACAAACCAACTTGGATAAAACCACATATAGGTGGAGCTGGGGCCAGAAGCTAGGACTCAAGCCTCGGCCATTCTGCTTGTGAGGGGGGTGAAAGGAGGGTGTTGTATTCAAGAATGCAGGGGGAGGGGGTTGGAGACTTCAGCCTTATGTTTTTGTCATTTCTGATTTCTCAGGATGGGCTCAATTTGGGGGCTGGCCTGAGAGAGAAGTGGAATGAAGAGAACAAGAGGGCAGTATAGGAATGAACGCTCTGATATTTCCCCCTGGCTTTACCAGGCTCTCACCTTACCTTTGAACCTAAGAAGGGGTTTCTCAGAGTGGACAGAGCCTCAGGACCCCTCTGGCACTGGGATTTGGCTTAACTTCTCTTGACTGCTCACAACTTAAGCCTCACTTTCTCTGAAAAACTAGCTATGCCACTTTAAAAAGTCATGGTGAAGATTAAATAAGATAATAGGGTCTAGATGCCTTAGCAGAGCACCTGAGCAGAGGACATTCTCTGTTAACTCTCTCTTCCCTTTCCCTTCTCACCACCTTCCTTCACGTCCTCTCAGCCCCAAAACAGCCAGAGAAAAGCCACAGGCAGAGGACAAGTTGCTGCAACACTAGTTCAAGGCACATAATCACCATGAAGTCAACCTTAATAGGTGATTTTTATTTTGCACCTGTCTTGAAGAGCTCGACTCCTTTCAGCTGGATGACTTCACTCACTTCAGGAGCAGTTGAGTGAGGTCAAAAGCAAAAGCACCTTTTATGTCCAGCTCAATTTAGAGAGCTGCAAACTAAGGTAAATGATTTGCCCACAGCTGTTCATGTTGAGCAGTGACCGAAGTGAGGTAACCATGGGTTATTCATCAGGGACAACCAGAATTTTCAAAGGTTCTTCTGTCCCCCAAGGAAGAAGTGGGCTGTATTCACTTTGTATCATTTGCTGAGACCATCGTCCTGCATGCATGTGTGCAGGATTCCAAAGGCTTACTGAGAAAGTCTAGCTCCCAGAGCTCCACACAGCTAGCGAGTCACAGAGTCTTGGGGAGAATGTGCCCCAAGGCAGAAGCTCTCCAGGGATGCAGTTTTCATTCACCCAAGAACCACTTCCCTGCAGCCTGGCTATTAGACAATGACATACATTTGGAATGCCCAAGCGCTTGTAATAGATCATTAGTAAGTAAGAGTGGATGATGATAATTAATTATGCACCATTAAAAAGAAAGTCCCTGGAGCAAAAGCATCAAAGGCAATATTTTACTGAGTTGACAATTTCTTTGGCTCTGCAACAAGATGACTCCTTGTCCTGCATCTTGTGTCTGCTCCTTTCTCTCCTATTCTGGCTTAAGGAATGCATCTTGACTTTGGACAACTTCTTTTAATTCCCACCTTTCTCCCCATACCTGATCCAGTAATCATTATTATTAAAACTTCACACCAGGGCCACAGACCTATTTCACAGCATGCTTTGATGGATTCATTTATGGTTACTCTCCTATTTTACCTAAGTCTAAATCAAAAGAAATGCACTTAGAATAAAAAACAAAATCTCCTGCCAGCTCACATGGAGAAGATTGTAGAAAGCAGATCACCAAAGACATAATATATCTCCTCCTCAACAAACCTACTAGTGGGGAGGAGAGGTCAACCAAGGAAATAGTTTAGGGTTCCTGCCTGAAGAAATCAGAAGTCCAGACCAGAAAACCCATCTGAAAACCCCTCCAAACTTTGTCTAAGATATACACCCCCACGTCTTTAGAAAATTTTACTTCATGATTCTTTGGCAATATCTTTTCTTGTCCTGTAGATCCTAATCAGTAGATTTGGGACAAGGAAAGGTCTCTGTTCACTGAGTAAAGCTGACCACAGAGAGAACATAGCAGAATCTCATCATGGTCAATCTGAGAAGGAATCTATGTCCGCATCTAGCAAAGAGAGTACAGAGGCTGTGGAATCAGGGAGCTGAGAAGACTCTGCACTTTCTGGCCTTGTGACCTGGAATCTCTCTAGATATTAGTCTCCTTATCTATAAGAAAAAGCAGAGAAAGAATTCTTACCAAATGGGGTTCTTGGGAAGTTGGGAGGAGATCATTGATATGTGTCTGCACCTAGCTCAGCTTCTGGGCATAGTGCCTTCTGCCATATTATATAATCACCATCTTGTAAGGATGGAGAAAGAGCCATGAAACAAGTCAAATTCCATTACATCCTCATACCCAGAAAACTGTCTGGACTTTTGTAGACACTCAATACATATTCGTTGAATAAATAAATGCAATCACATCTTCTTTTTTTTTTTGGCTGGAGTATTTAGAATGTTGGTAGATTGACATTGGTAAGAGCCATCTGGATATATAGGAAGTGCTTTCCCATTGGCAAGTTGCAGAGATCTCAACAATCCACAGATGACCTTTTAGGATTGGTTAGTACTCAGACTTCCACAGAATAACCTCAAAAAACATTGTGGAGAGTTGACAAGACTGGATGGAGATAGAACTCCATCAGCTTATTCTGGAGAAGTGCTCATGTGCTTGGAGGGTGTCTCCAGAAACCACCAGCCCAACACTATCCTATTAGTCATGATGATTATTGATAGTGGTTGGCATGGGAAAGCTCTTAATCTCCATGTTTTAGCACAGTGAAAGCTTAATTCTCACTCACTCAAAATCCAATGTGACCTGGAAGGAGTTCTCCAACTAGTGACTAGCGTCCAGCTGTCTTTTCCACCTCAGCATTGCCTGTCATGGTTGGCCCAGCAAGGTAAAGAGAGATGGCTGTAGCACAGTGGCTTTTCACTACCTGGACACTAAAGTGCACACGCCATTTATGATCAAGCCATTGGACAGAAGTGATCATATGGCTCCAGTTCAACTGCAAAAGGAGCATGGGAACATCCCATTAGCACTGTCTCCTCCACTCCAGGAAACTCAGCAGATGGGGATTCTGCCGTCTCACCACACTGAGTGCCAGAGATTGTGTCCCTCCTCTCTCTCCTTTAATGCTTTCACTGGAGGGTGCTAAGGAAAGCTTTTAGATAAGATTCACAAACACAGGGGCCTAGGGATCCCTGGGAACCATTTTCTCCTTTGCTGATTATTCACATTTTCTCCTTTTTTCAGATGGAGAATGACTTTCAGAGGGGTTGCTGATACAATCTTTCTGGTATCTCTGTGGCTGGTTCTCTTCCCACTAACTCAGCTGAGAGTCAAAGACCACAGGAAACCCAGTTCCCCTCTCATCTCAGTTTCTCTGGAAAACTCAGGCCCCCTTAGTTTCTGGAAAGTATAGAGACAGCCAGTTACAACCTAAATTCTCCTTCTGTCAAGACTGGGGACAACTCCCATCAGTTTGACAACCTCAGAGACCTTTATCACTGTTCAGAGAGGCCACAGCCTGCAGGTGAAAGTCCAGTTCCTTGTGTCCAGCTTCTAATTTTCTGAAAGAGAGAAAATAAAGCTAGCTTGAGGCATCTAGGGGGAAGAAACATGCAATTTAAAGCCCTAGGGAATAAAAAGGTAGGCCTATATTTCAGGCTGTGACTTGGCCAAGTTTTCTCCATGAGCGTGAAGCTCTGGCAATCCTGAATGGCCCAGCCCCTTGCCTGTGGCCCAAGCCACACTTCTGTTACCTTCCCAATGCACCCCTTACCATCCCCAGCTCTCTGACTGCCTTCCATCTCTTTGGCCTCCCAGAGACCTAGAATTTTACTGCAGCAAACACATCAAGAGTCTTGTAAAAATTGAATCCAAACAGAAGAAAAGGAGAGATCAAGCTTATTAAACTCCCCTTCAGCTGGCTGCATGGATTCTTTCAAGTCCACTGTTGGATTTCTTTGAGGTCTCAGTACGTGCTGATTTGCATGGCTGGTTTAGCGGACAGGGGAAGGAGGTAAGAAAAGCTTTGCACTGGATAAATAAAAACCTCTTTGTTAATTAAGGATCCACTGACAAGGCCATGGCCTATGTCAGGCAGCCTACACAGAAGGCTTGATTCTTCTGGAACTGAAAACAAGGAAACGGAGACACTTCCCCCATCACACTGCATAACTTTGTTCAAGGGCTGCTAACTTATTCCCTGCTACTACATCAGCTGTGAGAGCCCTGTGATGTGTTAGGGTTAAAATAAAACTCAAGCCCCAACAGGTATTTCAAAAAAATAAGGTGTTAGTTTGTCTAAAACAGTTTCTCTCCTACCTCTTCTCCCTGGGGGTGGGGTGGGGGGGAGAACCCAAATCATTAATTTTCTATTTAGCCTTTTTATACTTTATTCTCCTGTCCTGTCCAAACAGTCTAATCTGAATGAGGTTATGAGCAATCCACCCAAGATACTTGAGAATGTTGATTGGAAAAGGACCTAAGGTGACACCCAAAGCCCAGACATCCACAAGACCTTACATATGGCTCCACCTAGGTGATAGCTAGTGCTATTTTGCAAAAGATCTTTGCATTCCAAAGTTTATATCAGTGACCATGTCCCACCCCACAGCCTCCCTGTACCATACTCACCTGGGCTTCCAAATCAGAAAGGCTAGGTCAGAGTTCCAGGTCTTCCCCAACTATAGACAGCTTATATAACTGCCTAAGACTCTTTTTCTTGTATGTTTGATGCAAGAAGACTATTAAATATTGGGGGTTAAATGCAGTAGTATGTAATGTCCCTGACACATTCTAGATAATCAGTTAATAAAACATGAAAGAAGAGCATCATGAAATCATGTTGTCATTATTCATATCATCTCCAATTCCCTCTTCAGATCCCTTGAACAGAGCCAATTTATCCTCAAGGGACCTTAGCCCTCTCTAAATAACCTAAGAGGTAAACTAGAATAATTAAACTTTCCAAAGAGATGTGAATAGGACAAGAAGAATTATGATAGCCTGAGGTCACTACAGGCTCAAACTAAGGCCCTGCCTTACAAAGAATTTCCCCTCTTTCGTGCATTTGAGTTCATATGTATGATCATCCCTGTGCTAAGCATTGCTCTGTACAAGTTTTGTGTTGTAGGAATCACAACTCTGCTGTTTACTGGGACCCTGACTGCCATAGTGTTTGCAGTCTATCCCCTGAGATTTGGTCACTATGCTGATGTAAAAACCTCCATAACATTTCTAGTCTCAAAACAGATGACAGGCTGGGTGTGGTGGTGCACACCTGTCTCCCCAGCAGATCAGGAGCCTGAGGATGGAGGATCACGAGTTCAAACCAGCCTCAGCGATGGCCAGGCACTAAGTAACTCAGTGAGACCCTGCCTATAAATAAAATACAAAATAGGGCTGGGGATGTGGTTCAGTAGTTGAGTGCCCCAGAGTTCAATGCCCAGTACCAAAAACAAAAACAAAAACAGATCACAGAACCTCTTAGCCCTGGGCAGACACTAGGCTTGCCATTTTGGAGCCTCACAGAAATCCACACCATCGACTTCTGGGTAATAAAGAGCTCCAGTCAAGTTACCCATCCTGCGGACCCTCCCATGAAACTGTGCTTGACTTAGCCTCAAAGTTTCTCCTACTGGGTAGAGGCTGTCCTTGAAGGAGCCTGGCCTGTATACCAAATCTGTTAACACAAAATCCATACACCATTGCTTACCCTCTCCTACATTTGCTAATTCCCAATGGCTATCCTAAAGTTATCCTGTAGTCTTCCTCTTTCTATATCACACTAGTAGAGGGATATGTCTGATAGTCAGCTAAGGATCCTTGTGAGGCTGAGAATGTGCAAGTTGAAGGTCCATGGATTTTGAGCAAGTACTAGCAAGTAAATGCTAGCATGTCTAATTTTTCTATAAGCTTTGTGCTCATTTTCCTAAACCCAGAAAACAGCATGTTGAGGCCGAGATGCCAGCTTGCTTGATCTCCTGCTTTCAATATTTATGTGTCTAAAGCAACCAAGATATATGCCCTTATGTTCTCGCTACAGGTATCCCCTGAGATCCCATCTTTTCTGTCCTACTCTATCCTGATGTTTTGTCCCTTGACATGCCCTGGGACCACTGCATAAGCCCAATGCCAGTGCAAGATTCAAGTTTTCAATTTTTGCTTCCATTCTGACTCCAAATTATTTTTAGGGCTTAAAGTCTGCCAGCCCACAAGAATGTCAGCCTTAGAATTATCAAAGAAGACAAAAGAAAATGGAGGGTTCAGGAGTCAGACAAGTCCAGATTTGAATCTTGCTTTCACTACTTATTAGTGATACTTGCCACTTATCCTTAACTATGCAGTTTCCAGGAAATGGAAGGAAGACTGTCTCGTGTGCCAGATGCTCTGAGTGCGACAAGCTATCAACACTGGCTTAACAGCAGAGAGTAACAACAACTCCATTTATTCAGAGTCTGCTGTGCTCTAAACACTATCCACTTTTCATCTTTGTATTTTCAATGGTCAAAACAACTCTCTGAAGTTTATTGCTCCAAATTTACTAATGAGAAAGTCAAAGCTCAGAGTAAGCACAGCCTTTGTGGTCTGCACACTTTCTCCAAATCCCTGCCTTGTCAGCATCGAGGACTCTTCTCAGGTGCAGCCTACCAAATATGTGCCTTGGTTTGCAAGACCCTCCATGTCCCTTGCTAGCTGTTCTTCTACCATTCTCCTTCCTGACCATGTTCATTGCATGTCCCCCTCCTTACTCTCCTTGAATACACCAAGACCTCGGGGTTTTCACTCTTGAAGTTGCCTTGAGGGCTCTCTGATTGCAAAAGTCTATTATTCCAATCTTCAGAGACTATGAAGCTAACATTTTTTCATATGTTTGCTTTTTCTTCTACCTTCTTTGAATGGATTTATATCAGTGTTTCCAAAGGCCAGTCTAAAAGTTCTTAAGGTACAGGAACTGTGGCTACCAAGATTTGTTTGAGGCAATTTGATATTGATAATTCCAATGACTTCTTTCCTGTCATTAATGTGGCCTTGGTATCTAGAATAGTGCCTGGGATAGGGTGACTCTCAGTAAATTATTATAAGATGGTTGAATATGAAAGTGATAAAAATAAGAATACAAATCATAATGCCTACTACATCTTTTGTTATTCTCCTTGTTAGGATTTCTTCATAACTAAACTATTTCCCTTGGAGTTTAAGTTAATTATTTGAAAACAAATGCAAATAATGCCAAAATTTTGTCATTGGCTAGTAGTTCTAACCATGTATATTAGAATAAAACCCTGATTTGTTAAAAATAAAACTTTTAAAAAAGTGGCCATCCCTCTAATATGCACCCCAACAGCATGCACCCCTCCACATTGGGTCTGCCTTCAAATTTTATGGTCTTCATAATTCTTTGATTTGAATAGAAGTCACCTCCTATCTGGTGGCTTTATTCCAGATTATGTATATTTTATTAAAAGCTGCATCCGGGAGGCCTTCCAAAATGTTCAACAAAAATTTCTCCCACTAAAGTTAAGGAAATGAATAGCAGTATTCAAATTTCAGAGGGATTATTATATGCAGAGAGGAAACCAGTTGTTCTCTATCTTTTCTGAAGATTTAACAAGAGGAAAAACTGCTGGATTCACAGCAGGCAAGATACAAGTCGCATAGGTAGAAAAACAAGATTAAGACAAAGGGTAGGGAAGTTATGGAAGAAGGAAAGATTGAGTATGTCTTCCCCCTGGATAATCTGAAGTTGAATAAGGCCAACATCAGTTTGGGTTGATGTGGCCATAGGTCACTTTGAGGACAGAAGGAATACTAGAACATGACCCAGCTGTCCCAGAGTCACTTTGGACATCACAGAATTTTCATCAAAACCTAAGTGTTGTTTTGTATATGACAGTAAGTTTTGTCTCTTTTATAATTAGTTACACATTCTGTTTTAGGAAGAGGAGTCAAGGATTGGCAGGAATTGAAATCAATAGTTGTCACAATCTAGGATTCAGAAGTTCATCTCTCTTGTATCTTATTTGATGTCTCTTTCATCTATAAGCAATAATGAAGGAAACCTTTCAATGAAAAAATCGACCTCTGTTAAAATTTGACTTTCCTAATATTAAAGTGTTTTTATAGCTCTCATTATAAATGGACAAATAGTTTAACAATATAAATGTGTACTGTTTCCTAAAGAAAAGAGGTTTTAGGGGAATAATCCTTTTAATCAAATATGTAGCAATGGCACACAGGCCCATAATGATGTGCTAATTAATCCTTGTTCTTGGAATCAAGAGACGCAGTTGACTCCACCATTGGCAAGTCACTTCACTTTTCTATATCTAAATTATTTTTTTATTATACAAATTACTTGCCTTCTTTTATTCTGCTTCTTCCCCTGTGATTATAAAATTTGAAAGTTATTATTTCATTAAATGAATGAGGATTAAATACAATAACATAATCCAAGTCCTGATATATAGTAAGTTTTCAATATCAGTATTTTTTCCCAAGAGGTCAAAAAAATGAATTATTTCCCTCATTTCTAATTGCAAACAAATACCCAAGTCTTAATATTTCTTCTCCCAGTGACTTATGTGAAAGACAAGGAAACACTGACTTTCAGTTTCAACTTATCTCAGAACAAAGCCTAACCGAGTTAAATGGATTATTCTAGCTTTCACTATGAGGAAGGTCAGTGCCTTTGCACTGTGTGCAGGTCTGTGAAAACAATTCAAGAGGGATCCCTGTGTGGACACACCAGGGAGATTTAGACCCTGGGTATACCATGAGTATCCAGCCTCCTCAGAAATCCCCATATTCTCAGTGATACAAAAATTGTCTTATTAAAAAAGTCACTGGGCTCTATAACACTATCAAGTAACACCGTGAAGGAATGATGGGCAGCCCTAACCAGAGCCGATCATTTCCTATGACCAAAAGGGGCCCCTCTCCAAAGCTCTGGTGCTCATAAGATCCTGGGACCCTGAATTCTGGAGCTGGAATTTCTCAGCCACCAGGAGCAATTAGGAATCAAAAGTTGTGTTTATACTGACCAAAAAAAAAAAAAAACAATATTTCCTGCATACTGTAGTGCATGGGCTAAGAGTCGTGCCTATCATCAATAGCATACCCAGGAGTACATGGTCAGCCCTACACACAAAAGGCCTGAAAATTTCCTAGGATTATCCAAAGAGGTAAGGTTATGCCTGGAAATCTGGGAAGGCTCCAAAGAGAACTCTGAGAGGCATCTGACAGGAGGGGAAAGAAACAGCATAGGAGAGAACAGTTCAGAAGGGAATAGGATATACATGAGATTCATCTCAGCAAAATAAAGTCAGGAGGCATTTAGCTTGTCACCATGGACATCACCTCTTTGGATGTATCCGTGAAGCAGTGACTCATGAGAATATCAAGCAAAGCCTGTCCCCTGGCTCCCAACCTGCCCTTGAAATACAGTCTTTGCTGTCTCCTGCTCTTCAGCTTTTGCACTTTGTGCTTTAGGTTACCTCTGCCCTTCCTGTCAGGGATCAGTGCAGCTAATTATGTAATTCACACTAAGATGTTAAACAATGGTGATTTTTAAATCAATAAATGGATAAATAAATTTTTTATAGATTTTTTATAGATTAGAATATTATCAAGAAATAAATTTAGCCACATTGGACTCCGGAAGGAACTACCTACATGATCTAGGAGTCTACCTTCTCCTGGATCTCTGTTTGTCAAATAGTTTGAAGACCAACTCCATTCGAATAACTTGGAGAATTTGTCAAAATGTAGATTCCTGGTTCTCTGGACCAGCACTTCAGAATCTCTCAGGCTGGAGCCCAGACATCAACACTTTAAACAAGCTTCCAAGGTCATTCTTGAGAACATTAAAGTTTCAAGACCTTACCTGTCTGGATAATGAAGCCTGCCTCTTCTGCCACCCTTAGCATCTTGACATCTATCATGTATTTCACTGCATAATAATCTACTGCATGTCTGTCTTATTCATGTGAACTTTGTTATGGTTAAAGGTATGAGAAAGAGACCCTGCGGAGGAACCAGAGGGTTTTGAGACGGGGACATATAGCATCAGTAATATTTTCTAGGATGATCGTGAGAATTTAATGAGTTGAGCACCATATACAAAGCACCCAACAAAAGTGTTAGCCCGCTTCCCTTCAATGCTTTTGACTTTTCATGAACATACTAGAATGTGAGTTTTCAAGGGAAGGACTTTGTACTTTCTTGTTCATCCTCATATATTAGAATAGAGTCAGGCACATAATTGATGATCAGTTGATATTTGTTGAATGATTGATTTCATAAATTATGTACAACACTGGCTTTATAGATATAATATTAGATATCTAAACATGTTTCCCTGGCAACGGCCTTTGGATGAACAAATGATGATTTAGAAGTATCTGCTCATGATATGTGCTTCTCTGTTTTATCAATACTAAAAGAAAAGTTTCATAGTATGTGTGTGCATATGTAAATGTGTACATATATTTTTAAATACTCAAAACAGTTGCTTTAATGAGTCACTTTTATCAGCCTAAAATTACCCTCCTGGTGTGAGTCAAGGCAAACCAAGAAAAATGGACACATTAAGCTTCACACAGAAGTTGAAATTTATGAGCCACCAGAGGTCAGAAAAAAAATTACTTGAAACTTACTTGAGATACAACGAGCTGCCTGGTTGAGGTCCAAAAAATATAAACAGTTCAGGTAAATGAAATTCTAAAATTCTCTTCTACCATTTCCAGCTCCACAGTTTACCCAAGATCAACAGAATGGAGCAGAATTGATCTGGAGGTGGAATGCAGGTGGCTCCCCCAGGAGCGGAACAGGCCTTATTTCTTTTCTGTTTGAGTCCAAAAGCTATCATTTGTAGAAAAAGGCAGCTGGTGAGGAGAGGATGCTGGATACATTGAAAAATCCAACATATATGTGGGGAGGCTTTGCCTAAATAAACTCACACTGTAAATAAGCCACATGGCAGGGGAATGGAAGGCTGAACTCACACAGCCGTGGAGAATCAGAAAGGAAACAGAAAGAGATTTGGAAGGCAGTGAGGCAGGAGGCAGAGCTTTTGTAGAATGAATGCGACCATTCAGAAGTCCAGATTGCCCTGCTTGCTCCCCTCCTGCTGCATAATGTACAACCATTAAGGATATCAACGGGACCTAGTAGGTGCTAAAGGTACTGTTAGCTCAGAGAAGCTAGTGAATAATTCAGACAACTTGATAAAGAATCTCAGTCCAAGCATTTATGAATTCAATCAGGCAATGCCACTAGACAATGGACCATGGTTTCATTTTCTCATAGTGTTCTCAGGATCTAGAAGGCCTACCTGGAGAGAGGTGCTCAGGAACTGATTATCAAGCACTCGCCCATTGAACAGGTAAGAGAAAGCCCAGCCTTCAAAGTTGACACTTGAGAGGTGTCACATTTGACAGAGAGAGGTGTCAAATGGAAATCGGCTTTATATAGAGACTGAGTTGAATCTTTTTTTAATTTTTTTCTCTCTACCTTATTTTTTTCTTTGAAAAACAACTAATAAGTCTCATCTAACCAAAAAACAATATATACACTATTTTCAATCACAAGTGCACATATGATAAAGTAGTTAGTTCATTTTGCTGCTCAGATGAAAACACTCTTTCTCTATTTCCCTGCCTTCAAATTCTACTACCACCTTCACTGCCCTAAAAGCACAATGAAGATTGGTTGACTTCAGAGGTTTGTGTCAACATGCGACAGAGACCAGATATCTATCCTGGGGAAGTCATTGAGATAGAAACAGGAAACTTGACCTTTGGCATATAAAGTAAAAGTAGAAGTTAAAAGAGAAAAATGGATTTTATATTCACTGCGGGCTGTGCCCAGAATGATATATAATGAATTCAGGAATCCATCAGTGGTGGGCATATCAATATATATATACACACACACAGAGAGAGTCCACATGGAAAAGCTCTTAGTGGCCAAAACTGATGAAGTAGTTTAATCTAACATGGGATTATATCCATGAGTTCACATTGCTGCAAACAATTTACTGAATAAATAAGTGAGGAAGAAAATCTAACAGAAAAATTCCAAATATTAAATGTAGAAGGAATCAGAGAAATAGAAAATCACCATCAGAACATCAGAGTAATAGCTGTTACAGGCAATATCCATGGCAAAGAGATGAGAAACTTTAGAAGCCAATGTGTTTATGCAGTCTCAAGGTATATGCCCTCCATATATTTTTGATTAGTGTGGTGGTTTTAATGCTCACAAATTCTTTGACACTCCTATCTCTAGGAACTGGAGTTTAATTCCATTCTTATGGAGTATTCATGGTACTTAGTGATTGCTTTCTAGGAAATAGGTTAAGATACAGGAGAAAATGGTCATCTGGAAGATAATGCTTTAACCAAGAGATCAAGGTTAATATCACTGGTAATTAGTTATGTGATACCACATAGACACTCACATGATGTGATGAAGAGACATTCTTCTGTGGCATTCCCAAATTCCTAGCCCTTCATCCTGAGAAAACACCAGACAAACCCAAATTGAAGACTATTCAACCAAGACACCTGACCAGTACTCTTCAAAGTCCTGAAAACCAAGGAAAGATTCAGAGATACTATTTCAGATTAGAAGAGACTGAAGAGACATCTTCAGTGGTGTCCTGGACTGAAATGTGGAGCAGACCAAGGCACTCATGAAAATCACCCACAGCATTCAAATAAAGGCCGCAGTTCAGTTAGGATTGTTATAGCAGTGTTAAATCTTTAGTTCTGATGATTGTTCCATGACTATGTAAATCTTAACAGTGAAGACAGCTAAGCAAACAGTACACAGGAATTCTGCTCTCTTTATTTTATTTATTTATATGCAGTGCCTTACACATGCTAGTCAAGCGCTGTACCACTGAGCCACAACCCCAGCCCTGGAACTCTGCTATATTATGCCTCTTCTTTTATGAATCAAAAATGATTTCAAATTTTAAAAAAATCATAAGATGATAAGTCCACATGTAGAAACACAATCCCCTTCCACTGTAGAGAATCCTAAAGCTTTGCTCCCCCATGCAGAGAAATCAGTTAACCTGAAGCAAAAGGAAAATAAAAAAGGTAAACCATAATCTACTGAGTTTCATGAGTTGCCCAGTTTTTTGAAGAGGAACTTTGATTTTATATATAAATATATGTGTGTGTGTGTGTATGTGTATATATGTGTGTGTGTATATATATATATATATACACATATACATATACATATATATGTGAATATATATATATATATATATTAACTCATAGCACTTAACTTTCAATATTCAAATATCTATTTAATCCATAATTCAAATATATATCCATGAGTATCTTACAAACACACACACACAGATATGTGAAAATGACAGAGGTAAACAACCAATATGATCTCTGCCCTAATGGATTGTAATCTACCAAAAACAGATGGAACCACAAAATCATGAAAGCAAAGTCAGATAGGCAATGCAAGAGAATCTCAAAGCAATTTCACAAAGACCTGTGCATACATTACCTAACATCAATCCCTCCGTACTCCTACAGAATAGCAAAGCACCAGAAACCTCAGTTAAAAGATGAAAACACCAACCTAGTAAGGATCAAGTGATTTGCTAGAATTCACACAGCTTATAAGTAGATGAGTGACCCTCTAGGACTTCAGACTAATAAGTGTATAATCTTTCAACTATAACTTAAAACGTTTTTAAATCTGCTTTTAAGTTGTGTTATAAATTCATACAGTAAAATATATCCTTTCTAAGTTCAAAGTTTTAGTAGTTTTGAAAAACAGGTACCATCATGAAGAACAACCATACTCAATATACAGAAAAGTCAGGCTTATGCTTCTGGCCAAGAAGAATCTGCTATGATTGGAATGAATACCTCCCAAAAGCCCATGTGTTTTTCAAAGGCTTGGTCCCCAACCTATGGCACTGTAGGGAGACAGTGAAATCTTGATGATATGGGACCTACCAGGAGGTTTCTGGCCACTAGAGGTGTGCCCTTGAAGGGGATATTGAGAGGATATCCATTTCCTCTCTTTTCTTCCCAGGTGCCATGAGGTAAGCAGCTTGCTCTACCACACGTTCCCAGGATAATGCGCTTGCTGCCTCACCATTTGCCCAAAGGCAATGGAGCCAAGCAAACATGGACTAAAACCTTTGACACCATGAGCCAAAATAAACCTTTTTCTCTTACAAGTTTTTTTTTCTCAAGTACTTGTTATAGTAATGGGAATATGACTAACACATATGTAATAAGTAACATGTTTATTATCTGATCCAAAATTTTTTTAAACTACAGGATAAAATATGTGAAACAATAGTTTTCAAGACACTATACACCAACTGGGTGCAGTAGTGCTATAGTCCTGTAATCCCAGCAGCTGAGGAAGCTGAGGCAGAAGGATAGTAGTTCACAGCCAGCCTCAATAACTTAGCAAGACCCTAAACAACTTAGCAAGACCCTGTCTCTAAATAAAATATTAAAAAGAGCTGAGGATGTGGCTCAGTGGTTAAGTGCTCCTGGGTTCAATCCCTGGTACCCCAAAAAAAAAAAAAAGACACTGTACACCAGGCAAGAGGAACTAACGTAAAGTCCAGATTTTCTGAGTTGAGGCAATAGCACTGATAGTCCACAGAGACTGAAGTAGCTCGAGTTCATAGGTCAGAATTCAGAGGAGATGCCTACACAGAGAGAAAAGCCAAGAGTTGGACAGAGATTTTTCCTCAAGCATCCTACAGAGTAATTAAAGTAAAAGTATAAGAAAATTAAGGACAGCCAGTGAAAGAGTCACTTAAAAGGACTAGAAAGAACAGTGTCTGAAATTTACAGTACTTGGAACAGTCTTTTCCCTCCAAACATACCAGAAATCTCATCACTCAGGAGAATGAAGAATAACAACAGATGTCTTATTAGAACAATGCCAATAATAAGACAGTGGAATAATATCTTTATGGTACAGATGCTCTGTCCTTATAGTGGGATTTCCTCCTGATAAACCCATTGTAAATTGAAAGATTATTTTTCAAAAATACAAAAGCTAAAATAATTCATCACAAGCAGATATACACTACACAAAATCTAAAAGGAATTTCTTTAAGCAAAAGAAAAAGTATAGCACATGGTATGTTAAAAAAAAAAAAAAGAAAGAAACAGCATATAGGGACCAGCTGCCAAAAGTGGAAGGTACCACTTCTAAGACAAAGAAAAAGTCAGACAACTCCAAAATTGTACATAGTACAATTTATTAGGGGCTCATGGACAAAAGTGTGTCTTAAGTGGCAGCAAGATAATAGCATCTCCATATTCCAAGGCAGTATGCATGTGCTTACAAGCTAAACTATACAAAGATGGTCATAAGTAAACTGGAGTATACCTGAGCTTTCCAAAAATGACCTATTAATATGTTAGATATCAGTTAAGAAACAGTCCATGCATCAATTACCAGCATAAATTTCTTCACTGACCATCGGATGACTTTATTTATCCTTCAGGGTTTAAAATGCATGCCAGGATTATCTGGTGGGCAAAATGGCAGTTACAACCAATGTGACTGTGGTTCTATAAAACTCAATCTATATAGGGAAATAAGGATCTACACAAGGTAATAAAAAACACAAAAATGGGAACTACATAGTAATTATGTAAGTTTTTTCTTGCTACTTAACTCCACTTTTAAAATAATTGAATTTTAAAACATGAGCCTTATGCTATGTGTGAAAAGAAAACGTATAACAATAGCAAATAAATTAGGAGAAATTGGAACATAATATTGTAAAGATGTTATACTGAAAAAGGAGTCCTCAAAATTACTGAATTTTGGGATAGATGGTTTTTTGTCCTGTGGGGACTTCTTTGTAATCAGTAGATTGGAAACATTCTTTCCTGATCTCAATCCTTAAAAAATGATACCACTCAAGTTGTGACAAATAAAATTTCTCCAGGCATTATCAAATGTCCTCTGGAAGGCCAAAGTATCCATACTTGGCAACCACCACTGTAAATGAATAGGAATTACTTCACTTGAAAGTAAACTATGGTAAGGTAAAATTGTGTGTGTGTGTGTGTGTGTGTGTGTGTGTGTGTGTGTATCTCCATGAAAATGAAGTAACTAAAATAAAACAACAACTATATCTATAAGAAAACAAAAGAAGCAAAATAGAATCATGAGTATTAGTAACCAAAAAAATGAAAAAAATGGGACCAAAAACTAACCGCAGACTTAACCAACAATCACAAATATCACATTTAATGTAAAAAATTGAACCACTCCAATTAAAGCCAAATATTTTCAGATTGACTAGTAAAGCACAATTCAAATATTTTCTGCCAACAATCAACATGTTAACTATAAAGACAAACACTGATTTGTGAAAATGAAAGAGGGAAGAGTTATGTCATGCTAACATTAGTGATAAGAAAGCTGGAATAATTCTTTTAATATGAAATATAAATGTGATATTAATCAAATATTGACATATTAAGGCATAATACATTTCAGAGCAAAGAATGTGACAAGGGACAAAGAATCTCATTTCATAGTAATAAATGGGTCAATTAAACTAGGACTTATAGAATCTTATAAGTTTTGCCCCTAAAATTTTTATTGACAGAACTACAAGCAAAATTTTTATTGACAGAACTCCAGATTTTACCTTAAGAAATAAAAAGAGCAAATTAAGCTCAAAATAATCAGAAGAAAAAAAAAATAAAAACAGAACAGTAATTAACAATTAAAAAAAACAGAGGAAAAATAATGAAATCAAAGCTGGTCTTTTGAGAAAGTCAATAAAATATATGTACTTCTAGCCAAAGATGTAAACAATTACCTATATCAGGAATAAAGGCAAGGAAAGTGACATTAATTTAGATTCTAAGGATATTGAAAGAAAACATATAACAATTATAGTCCTATGACTTTGACAAATTAAGCAAATAAAGACAAATTCTTTGAAAGACAAAAACTATCAAAACTCATTGAAGAACAAAGAAGAAATAGCTGACCCACATGATAGCTCTATATACAAAAGGAAACATATTTGTGGTTAAAATTCTTTCTCTCTCTCTCTCTCTCTCTCTCTCTCTCTCTCTCTCTCTCTCTCTCTCTCTTCCCCCCCTCACACACACACACACACACACACACACAACTATACAACTCTAGACATAAATGGCTTCACTTGTGAAATCTACCAAACATTTAAGTATGAAACAGTATCAATCCTACTCAAACTCTTGCAGAAAATTACAGAGGAGGGAATACTTTGCAATTTATTTAATGGGCCTAATACTACCCAAATATCAAAACCAAACTAAGACCCTATTACTTAATGGTAATAACTAAATCTTTGCCTCTTAGGTCTCAAAATGTTATTAGAAGTAATAGCCACTACAATAAACTAAGAAAAAGAAGTTAAAAGCATATAGATTGCATCTGTATTATAAAAGAAGAAATAAAAATCTGTCTTTATTGACAGAAAATATGATCATTTGTGTAGAACGTTCCCCTAAAATCTCCCCTACAAAAAAGGTGGTACACTAATTACTTCAGCAAAGATTCAGGAGACAATATCAATATATAAAATTACCATTCCTGTATATTCAAAATGTACAGTCAGATTCATTATGTTCCTAACCAAAGTTTTGGAAGAATTTTTTTATTAAAATTGGCAAGATTATTCTAACATTCATATAAAAAATACAAAAATAAATGTTTTGGCTATTTTAGAAAATAAAAAGAAAAACTAAGTTGGCAATCTAACACTACCTGACTATAAGGATTATAAAGTTAAGCTAATCAATATGGTATGGTATTGACATAAAAATAGACACAGATCAATAAAACAGAAGATAGTCTAAAAGTAGATACACACACACACACACACACACACACACACACACACACACCACTGATTTCTAACAAGGTTCAAAATCAATTTGATCAGAAAAATATCTTTCAATAAATAGCGCTGAACTCATTGGGTATCCGTATGGGAAGAGAAGAAGAAAGGAAAGAAATTTTAGCTGGACAAGGTGGCACACAAATATAATTCCAGATACACAAGTGGTTAAAGCAGGAGGATCACACGTTTGAGGCCAGCCTGAGCAACTCAATGAAACCCTGTCTCAAAAATGAAAGAACTAATAGGGTATGGTGGTACACACCTGTAAAACCAGCAATTCAGGAGGCTGAGGCAGGAGGATCACAAGTTTAAGGTCAGCCTCAGCAACTCAGAGAGACCCTGTCTCTAAATGAATAAATAAAAGATCTGGGGGTGTAGCTTAGTGGTTAAGTGCCCCTGGGCTCAATCTCCAATGCCAAAAAAACCTAAAAATTAAAAAAAATATATAAAACATTCTCAAGATATAGTTTAGCAATAGAGTATCTCTGAGTTTAATCCCTAGTACCACAGGGAAGGTGGGGAGAGGAGAAATCACTTTGGTTTAAACCTTACACCATATACAAATTTAGCTTAAAGTGGACTACAGACATAAATGTAAAATGACAAAGCTTTTAGAAGAAATTATACAAAAAAAGTCTTTGTGAACTTGGGTTAAACAAGCATTTCTTAGATATATCATTAAAATCATGACCCATAAAGAAGAAAATTTACAAATTAGACTACATTGAAATTCAAAACTCCTCCTCCTCTTTGAAAGACACTGCAGAGAGAATACAGAGACAAGCTGCGGTATGCAGCAGGTCGGGGTGGTGATGTTCAATTCATGTAACTGGTAAAGGAATTGTATAAGTCTAGAGAAAGAACTCTGAGACTTCAAAAAATCAAAAAAAAATCTAAATAGGCCAGAAATTCTAAATAGGCAAAAGATATGAAACACATTTCACCAAAGATGATAAACAGATGGCAAACAAGTATATGAAAAGAGGCTTAGCATCAATAGTCATTGGGGGTGCAAATTAAGACTACAGAGAGGTTCTATTACACACATACAGGAGTGGATTAAATCACAGGTATGTTAACCAGCAAGCAACAGAGCCAGCCCAGAGTGGTTAATATTAGAGTGAGCATTTGAAGTGAAGGTGAAGACAGGGAACAACTGGAATTTTCATACACTGGAAATGCAAAATGGTACAATCACCTTGGAAAGCAGTTGAGCAGTTTCTTAAGAAATTAAGCATATGATTCAGCCATTGTGGGTTCAGATATTTACCAAAGATGATATGTCTATTTGTAACTTTAAACTTGTGTAATTCATTATGTCAATTACACTTCAATTTTAAAAAGAAAAGAATGCACAGAGTAGTCACCATGTTAGTTTTCATGAAGTTAAGAGAGTAATTGGCAACAAAAATATTTGTTGTTCATCATTCACTGAATAGCACTAGGAACACTGGAAACATACAGTGATGGCAAAGTGATTTTCTAGAATTTCTCAGATGTTGTGTCTCCTATTTTAGGTTGTTCTTTTTGCAGACAGGGGTCCTATCTGCCCTTCCATTCATATGACCCTGGCCCTTATAGGTCTCAGTCCTGCCCACTGGAGGTAGCAGTGCTCAAAGCTCATCTTCTGATACCAAAACACTGAAGAAGGTGATCCCTGTGCATTTTGGATTATTCCAGAAGTATGATGTTGCTAAGATGGCAACAACTACTAGCTGCCCATTATAAATTAGTTAAAAAAAGGATTAACACCATTCAAAGTATGACCCTAAGAATGTACTGGAAAACAGTCGCAGGGGCATGTACTGGGACCTTGCCATGATTAGAGAGGAACAAATAAATTCTGGCCAATTCACCACCAAATCTGAGTGAAGAGTGTGATAGTGGCCTCACTTGCTCCTATTGGTAGTCTGGCCCATGGAAACATCCTAAGAATGTGTGCAGGGTCATCTGCAGATCTAAACTCTGAAGAATTAGAATGTGAGAGGAATGAAAGGGCCACACCCGTTTCTGATCTGTAGCCAGGAGCCTTCCTGGTTTACAATCAGTGACATCCCCAAACTCTCTGCATCATTATAGGTTCAGCTGGTCAGACACTACCTCGTACCTGGTATGGTCTAATGCCGTAATTTGGCTTTTTGCAGTAAAATTCAACATTTCATATTCATTGATTCATATAATAAGTGCCATTAATTACCTGAGACAGCAAAGCACTTAGGTGAATGCTGGGGTGTCCAGGATAGCTAAGACAAGGAGTACTGTCATGGAGGTAAATCTCAAGAAAGGAAGATGGACATTCAATAACTGAGCACATGAGCAAGCTGAACATCATTGTGGCGTACATTTGGCAATGAGAGTGTGAAACAGATGACCCTGAAGGGTCTGAAAGATTGGGGAGAACTTTCTGGAGATAGCAAAGGTGAATTCTTAAGAATGAATAAAAGTTACCAGGGGAAGTCAGAGGAGGGAATTCTATGCTCTGGGGGAAAAGAGAGGAGCACTAATCAAAGAGTTAAAAGCGTGACTGGCAGTGACCAATTCTGACAGCTTGCTCTGACTGCCAGACACTGGCTGCCGGCCCCTGATTTTGGCATCTGACCAATCCCACCCTCCCTGGCACTGGTTTGCTTTCCTGGGGCGCACCTGCCCCTGAAGCCCACAAGCAGCAACTTCAGATGCAAAGTTCCAGCCTGGGGTCCCCTCTGCAAAATAGGATGTTTCTCCATTTGAAAATAAGCAAGGAAAACAGAGTCATATCACTTAAGCGCTTGTTCAGGGAAAATATGACCTTAAGTATGTTGTAAATGGATTTGAAAAGGCTCCTTTGAGTTAGGCGGGCTTTTGTGAGAAGCTCTAACGTTCATTGCATAGTTGAAGGGTTTAGCTGTCTCTAACAATACGGGGAACACAGCCTTAGCAGACCGTGCTCATTGATATCAGGTTTGCAAATAGCACATTTCAAGAAGTAGTAATGCATTATGTTACTTAATCTTTATCTATTCACATTTGTACAAAGTAAAGCTTTCATCTCACCCTTTGCATATATGAACCACCAGCTCATGAAGCAATCTCTTTACAGGACTATGTACACGGCCTTCCCTTCCCATCTGAAAGAGCTCTGCGTGATGGATGGTGTGGGCTCCCCCGTCCTCCTCAAATTGGTGTGTGTTGTCATCTTTACTGTTTTGGCTGAAATCAAGAAGTTTCATACAAGGAACAAAGAGTAAGAGACATGAGAACATATGACTTAGCTAAAGGATCTGAAAAATTCCAACACAGAATATACAAAAACATTTCCAAATCTGCAAGGAGTCTGTACATGTTTTACAAGGGGAGCTGGTGAGGGGCTGCGATGAAATGGCGGTGTGAAGAGGACAGGCTGGTGTATGGCCCCCGTTCGCCGGGACAGTGGACTGCCCCGAGTGGGGCAAAGCCGGCCACCTGACCTACCTGCCTGGATTTCAGAAGAAGCTTAACAGGAACAAAGTACTGGGGATGAGGGTGAGTGAAGAGTGGAGGGGCTCATCCTAGCTGTGTAAGAGCCATGGGCCTCAATCAAGGCCAAGACCGGGAGGAAACACTGTCCCAGAGCCTGAGGGGGCCCACAGGTCTCTAAGCCAGAGCTGCAGCCACAGAGCCTGCTGCCCAACTTCTCAGGGTCCTTTCATGTTAAAGGTACATTCTAAAAGCCCAGAGCAAAGTGACTCCCAACTGGCCGCAGTGCCAGTGGAGAGTGGATGTAAATATTAAAGGAGTCTCTGCCCCCTGACCCTCAGAACAAAGGCCAGTGTCAGTCAAAAGGCCGGGGACAGAACCAGCACCAGGGGGCCAAACAAGGAGTGGGAAAGGTATCCAGGGACCCAGGAATCTGGGGCCATACCCAACACTGGGCATTAGGTCAGTAAGAGCCAAAGTCCCAAGGGCACTTGGAGGCCAGCAGTAGAATAGCAGGCTAGGGACACAGAACATCTTGGGGATATCGAGGATAACTTTAGAGCTCCTTCAGTAATGAGAATGTGAAAGGAGAACACCAGAGACCTAGTGTGGATGGGAACTTCTGAGGAGTAGGCAGAAAACGCAGAGCAGAGTGGCAAGAATGTCAAGCCCAGCTGAGATGGGGAATCACTAAAGGTTCAGGATGCCCAGACAGACCTGGCCAAGGTGAGGAGAGGAGAGACGCAAGCTGTCTCCAGGGCTAGAAATAGAGGCAGAAGACCAGGCAGCCACGTGGGTGAGAAATGGACGTGCCCCTGCACCTCTGGGTTCCTAAGCTTATTTGGAAAGGCCAAGAAGAGTGACCTCAAGGGGAAGACAGAAGAGGAGAAAATTTTATTAAGTTTCCTGACTTCCATTAAGAGGCCATATGAATCTGTCAAGAGTGTCCTGAAAGGTGTGTTCTATTCAGTGACAGGTGAGCTGGACAGCCTGGGGTCTAGAGCTGGTCTGCTGTGGCCACACCCCACTTCAGCCATGTATAGCTTGAGCTGAATGCTGTCCACGTTGGCCATGGGTTCGGAGATTGTTATCATACTGCTCGGGAGGAGGAGAATTTGTTTTTGTTTTTTTTTTTTTAACAAAAGAAATCAACCACTCTACCATGACAGTGCTGAAATGGCGAAGTGGGGAACAAAAAGTTTGGAGAGAGATTATACGACCTGCTGTGACGGGGTACTTACCAAAGCCTTCAACAGCATCCAGAGTTAAAATGAATACATTTTATTGGGAGCTGGAAGGAAAGGAGGTCGACGGTCATTAGAGGAGCTCTGTCCTGCCCCTGGAGAGGCAGTGCACAGCTGTCTAAAAGTCCAACCCAAAAGCAAAAGTGTGGGTGGGCATGAGGGCATTAAAAATGAAAGGGACCAAACAGGTGTCAGGATCACCTGATCACACATATCTAGCTCATGCAGAGGCTCTGAGCATGCAGAAGGGCGGCTGTGATGGTGTATGTCATCAACTGGGAACCCCATCTCCTCTCCCTGCCAGACCCTGCTTCCTGTCTTCTCAACATGGGCAAACTACAGTGAGCCCCCGAGACCACTCATGACCTCCACCTGAACACACGCAGAAGCCCTCCAGGCTGTCCCTTAAAGAGTCCTCATTCACTGTGAAGGTGACCTAGAGCTACACTTTAGGTCTCCTGTGCTCCCCAAATAGGAACAGACATGTCTGCAAGACCACAAGCTGCACATCCAGAGACTGTGAGGCATCCAGGACATGCAGGGCTGGCAGCCCCTCCTACTAGAGACTAGTAGCAGAGAGCTGTAGGGCTCTCCAGGCCACAAGAACATGCCACAGGTCTTGATGGCTCTGGGCCTGGTCCTGCAGTTCTTCACTGCACTATTTCAACCCCACAAGAGCCACAGGTGCTTTTGCTTCTAGTAGAGGCTATGGCCAGCCCTTGGGTGGAAGAGATGGGAGTCAACTGTTTGCAGCCATCAGCTACATCACTGTCTCTGGCTTTAGGGATGGACGGGACAGTGGGTTCCTTAAACCAGTGGCTTTGCACACGTCCACCAACTCCACTGTGTAAGCCTGCCATTGCAATTATATGACTCGAGTTCATTTCCAAGAGTATAGTTTCCTTCATCTTGGAAGGTCTGGTGTCAGAGGAGAGTCAAGGCAGGTATGGAAAGCTAGAGGTACTCACTAACTGAAAGGTTTCCAAGTCCCCCAAAGGCATTGCCACCAACTGCTGCTAGGCCCGTGAAGGTGGACGGCCGATTGAAAGGCTCTGCAAACAAAGGCAGGAGGAAGGAAGGGCTCAGATTCCCCAGTGGGACCAGAGCAGTGGGGTGGGGGTGGGTAGGCAAAGCAAAGCCAATCCCCGTCCCACCCACACCTGGCTTGCCTTCCTAGTGGGGTTGGTAAGTACCCATGAGGACTGTGTCCCTGCCCTGCCAAGGGACACAGGAGCCCCGTGCTTCAAGGTGTCTTCCTGCACCTCTCCCAGGTGGGTGCTCTGCAGCCTCTCACTGGACAAAATTAAGACCACTCCCTACGTTCCCAGGGGTGAAGTCCTACCATACCCTACGTCTCCTTGGCCACAAGCAGAAAATATCAGTATATAAAGGCCACAAAACCAGGGGCCTCTGTAATATCAGCCTGTCTTTCTTCCACCTGCCGAAGGTGCCTTGGCTGTAGAAGGTGTCGATGTTTCCTCCCAGGGAGGGACAGAATGCCCTGGACTCCAAGTCCCTGAGGCACCCAGGACAAGCTGTTCCCAGCTGTCCCCCACCATTAACTCAGGGCAGAGCAGGACTAGCACAGACATACTGGCGAGGGAGGTGGTTTAGGCGGCAGTGAGTCCTGAGGTGGTGCCACATGCTGACTGGGCCCCAGTGGCGAGTGACTATGGAGTACAGTTCCCCATGTGCTGGTAGGCGCAGCAGGAGCCACCTTGCCCCCGTGAACTCACCCAGGTGAGCAGCAAAGTTGAGGAAGTTGCTGTGATGAGGAGGTGGCCCAAAAGTGGTCCCGGTGGGGTGTGCAGCACCTGGTGAGTCAAACACCACCAAGGTCAGGGCTTACAGAAAGCAGCCTGCTTCACCAGGCCTGGGGACCCCAGGAAGTCTGCTGGGGTGAGGCCCATGCCTGCCTGGCCCATCTCCTCTTTCCCAGCAGGGCAGAGCCTCGCCTTGGGTGCCAGGAAGAGCCAGCTTCCTTGTGGATTCAGTAGCAAACCCCGTGCCTGCAGGGCATCCTGGTCCATGCTGAGGCTGCCTTCCTCACAGGTTCCCCCTATCTACATTTGCTTCTCAACTCTTTATCACACCTGATATGTATGCTTGTAAGTCACCTCAAATCCTTCTCCTGAGGTGGCTGGGGAAGGAAAGAAAGAAGGAAAGGACCAGATGTGCATGAGTTAGGGAAGGACAATGCTTCCATAGCTCAGGCCATGGGGCGGGGCCACTCACAGCTCATTGCCAGAGGGCGTGGCCTGGAGGGGCGTGGCACCAAGGGAGCTCCACCCTGCTGTGTATATCAGGCATTAGTCTCTGACAGTGAGATAAATATGGTGAATTTAACTAACATTAACTAGTAATAAATACCAGGTTAAAGTTTTATCATATAACCATTTTGGGGCAAAATTCAAGCGTAATCAGGACCTATATTTACCCATCTACCAACAAGGTTCCATAATGCCTGGCATTTTGTCTAAGTTCCTATAAATAAGTGCAAATTCCCTCAAGAAAAGACAGTGCAGGAGGACTGTCCCTGGGCTGTCAGGGCCACCAGCACGGGAGAAGTGTGGATCAGGCACTGCCTCTCAGCATCTGAAGGGACCTGGGCTGTGGTCCACCTGGTGGCTTGTTTTCCACCTGGGAGTGCAGAAAGGATCCCCCAGCTCCACAGCATGTGCATGCTCTGGGACGTTCCGAGGGCCCACCACTTGCCAACTCAACGAACTTTTTAGCCACACACTGTCTGCAGTGCAAGCTCCTGAGAGCTTCAGTGGAGACCATGTTTCACTCCACCCAGGCCCCAGGGATGCCTACAGTTCCAGAATTATCAAAGCAAAAGATGCAATTCATCTACTTTGGCTCAAATGAAAGCCAGGGAGAAATCTATTTCTCTCCCAAAACTGCTCTTAGTGTGGCCATGTCTCGGAGCCAGATTCCATGGCAACAGAGACTTCAAATGTGACAGAACCAAAAGGAAAGCCCGAGACCTCAGCAGATTCCTCTGACCCTCAAGAGTGGTCCCCTTGCTCTGGCAACAAGGCCTAGGATGAGGATTCTTGCAACTCTCTCTGCCTCTGTGGGAGACCATGTGACCCCAACATGAGCCATGGGCGGCAGCAGGCCGGCAAGTGAAGCAGGGAGCCCATCAACACTCAAGTCCACAGTGGACATGAAGCCACTTGTCACCAGAGTCAACCTAGTGCTGCCATTTTTAAGTATTTACAGAAGCCAGGTGGACCACCTTCTCTATCACAGCCCAACCCTGACAACCAGCTCAGTTGGATTTCTTTACCATTAGATCCTGAAACACAGCCAACTGTCACAGTGCAAAGCCACCCCTTGCCCGTGCGTGTCCCCACAGTTCCAGGCACCCCTTTTACTTCTGACTGGCCCTTGGATCTTCCCGTCTTTCTTGGTGGCATCTGACAATCTGACATGCTGAGGGTTGCACTGGTTTGGTACACACAGCTCCAGAGTCCCTGCAGGGGAGGACGGTCTCTTTCCCTTCCAGGTGTACCAGGATGTCGTTTAGGTGGTGAGTGAGTGAGAGCACAGGGTCCAGACCTATCTGTTTGGCTACCTGAGGACCACATTTTTCACCCCATTGCCCCCTGAACTCACCAGAGGCAGAGAACAAAGTTGAAGGTTGAGCCAGGTCATGTGGGTAGTGGATGGCTCCAAATAGACTGGGGCCTGGTGGGCGGCTCAGGAACTCAGGCTTCAGTTCGAAGTCCAGCTTGTGTGGGTCTGACTGCATCTGCTTCTGCAGTGGCAAGGGGACAACAGAAGATGACATTCCAAGTGAGTAGTAGGAGAGATTCACTCAGAGCCTGAGACCATGGGAGTGGGCTCTTGGAAGGGCCCACACCTGGGCACTGGCCCTGGTGAGGGTCAAGTTTAGGAATGCTGGGAGAACCAGGTGACCCTCATGACCAGAAGCGGGTTCACCTAGGAGGGGTCAGCAGGGACTGCTGCATGGAAGTGCCTGGTTCTCACAGAAGAAGAAGCACAAAGGGCAGGCATGGAGCCTGGCTGGAGGCTGGCCTGTGGCTATTCGATCAGGGAGGGCAGCCACATCCTGTTCACTCACCTGGTGCCCCTGAGTGGTTTACTATATTGCTGTAAAGGTCCATTTTTGAAAGTTTTAAAATAATAGCATTTTAAAGCTCATTTTATTAGGAATTCTGTGTGAATACTCTGCTGTGTAAATTAATTGTTTAATGCCTCTTAGCCATACTCTAATAGATTACAGCATATTAGTAACTGAACATTATGAAGAAATATTTGCATGCCTACAAGCTAATTTTCTAATGATCACTGTTACATATAAAAAACATAAAACAAAAAAAAGATGAAAGCAAAGTACGAGTATCAGTTTATCTAATGGGGGTGTTTCTTCTTAGGACTACTCCAATCTCTGGAGGAGGAGGAGGAGGAGGAGGAGGAAGGGGGGAAGGAGGAGGACGAGGAGGAAGGGGGGGAGGAGGAGGAAGGGGAGGGGGGAGGAGGAGGAAGGGGAGGTGGGGAGGAGGAGGAAGGGGAGGTGGGGAGGAGGAGGAAGGGGAGGTTGGGAGGAGGAGGAAGGGGAGGGGGAGGAGGGGAGCAGGAGGAAGGGGAGGAGGGGAGGAGGAGGAGGAGGAAGGAGAGGGGGAGGAAGAAGAGGTGGGAGAGGAGGAGGTAGGGGGGAGAAGGGGAGGCGGAAAAGGAAGGGGAGGAGGGGAGGAGGACGAGGAGGAAGGGGAGAGGGAGGAGGAGGAGGAGGAAGGAGAGGGGGAGGAGGAGGAAGGGGAGGAGGAGGGGAGGCGGAGGAGGAAGGGGGAGGAGAGGAGGAGGAAGAGGAGGAAGAAGAGGGGGAGGAGGAGGAGGAGGAAGTGGAGGAGGAGGAGGAGGAAGTGGAGGAGGAGGAAGGGGAGAGGGAGGAGGAGGAGGGGGGAGGAGAGGGGAGGGGGAGGAGGGGGAGAGGAGAAGGGGGAGGGGGAGGGGGAGGGGGAGGGAGAGGAGGAGGGGGAGGGGGAGGAGAAGGGGGAGGGAGAGGAGGAGGGGGAGGGGGAGGAGAAGGGGGAGGGAGAGGAGGAGGGGGAGAGGAGGAGGTGGCAGCTCGTCCAGGCAGTGGCCCATGGAGATCCTCTCCTACTATGAAGTCCTGGCTTCATTTCTTTTCACCTGCCCACCCTGTTGCTGACCTTCCAGCTTACCTTCCTCTGAGGCTGTGGGCACTGGCCAGAGGCTTCCTCTAGGCTCTGGCCTCTCTTTGGATCCAGGTAGCCCTCTCGCCTGCATGGCTTCAAGTCTGCTGGCCTTCTTATTTCTTGAAAGCCTTCCTTTTGAGTCAATTCCACACCTCCCAGACAAGCACTGCCCTCCATGTCCCTCACCTCCCATGGCCTGGGACTCTGAGACCTGAGCTGAGCTGCCTTCCCCTTGTTGAGGGCTTCTTCACGGCCCAGCTGCTCTTGCCCCACCCCAGCCCTCCTCCTCCTGCCTGCTGCACGACAGAGAAGCTGTGGGAGAGGATCTCTGCAACAGAGCAGGGGCCTAGGAAGTGGGCTGTCCCTCAGCACTGCAGTCAGAGCCCCCTGGTCCTCGAGAGTGACTGACACCTGCTGGGAGCTCGTGCTTAGGAGCAACACCTGGGAAAACAAATGGAACTTGCGGCCTTGGGCACCACAGATCCTTATTGCAAACACCTGAGGAGTGAGACAGGGAGAGAGGGGCCCTCTGAGCCCCACAGTGAGCAGCCCCGAGCCTACTAGGCAGCTTATAAAGAGCTGAGTAAATGAGCACTGCTGGGCAAGGGGAGGGGTCATCTGCTCAGACCCACAGGGACTGCCATAATGGAGTCTCTCCCTAAAAGAGCAGTGGAGACCAAACCAAGCCTGATTCACTATCAATCTATAAAAATCTCCTGAGTACCTCCTTTAATTTGGTTGCCAAATTATTCGGTGCTAACATCGCATGGTGTACAGCACAGATCCATTAAACCAACTCAGGTCCATGAAGCCAAACGGAGGATGGGATTGCCAGCATTTTGTGGGAGGGGAAGGTGAACAGAGCCATCTCCTGTTCAAGGGTCTTGCTGATTGAATGGGGATAATGAGAGCTGGAGTTGCCAGAGGCGTTTCTATGTAGAAGCTGCTACACACAACATCCTTCATCACGTTCAACCAAAGGACAAAAGGAAGACATCTTGTGCCTATAGTTCTGTTGACCATGTCACCCGGAACCAGAAATCATGAACTAATCAGCAACACCACGAAGTCCCAATTACACTGAGCGCAAAAGGAGGGAAAAGTGAGCGGCACTCACTGATATGCAGTCAGCACCAGGGGCAGGTGTCCAAAGCCAAAGGTCTCACGGAGGTTTGTTCCTCCCTTCTAACTAAGTTCCATCTTTGCTTCTGAACCCCTGAATCCTGCCATGTGACTGGCGTGTCCTCCTTGCCTATGGGCCTCAGGCTTACCCTAAATGCTGCCAGGACCTAGTCATGCATGAAGAAGTGGACGGAGAAACCTATGCTAGAATGACCTGCTTGGATGTTTCCCATCATTTTTCCAGGCTGCAAAGACCCAGGCGAAAGTGTGGACGTCAGGTTCCATGTGCCTGAGCCAAGCCCCAGAACCTTTTCAGGTTACCACCCGCACACTCTCTCTCCTCCCTCCTGTGCTACAAAGGCTCTGGTCAAGCACGGACCATCTTCATCTGTATGGTGCAAATAAAAATGACCCACTTCAGGTGGTCCTGGCAGGTACTGACTGTCTCTTAACACCTGAATAGGTCACCAGGAAGACTGACAGATGGTAAGAGCAGGCCCAGTGTGACCTCCAGAAGGGCTAATGTGATCATGCACGCTGCCGACAGAGGTTCAGCACCACCATCTCCACATGGGGCATAAATATCATTTCCCAAAACCCAAAAAGGAAGAGAACACATGGGTTGCTACTGAAAAACAAAACAAAACCATCTTCTGTTGGCTTTCTCAGCCTCTTAAGTGTTCTCCATATTCTAGTTCTTGCTCACTATAATTGAAACATTTATTTCAGGATTTAAACCATATTTAAATCCTTTGTATCTTACTATTTAAGTAAGATGACAAATTTATCAAAAGGAAAGATGCACCAGGGAGCTACCAGTTTGCTTTTGTTCTGTGATTCTGCTGCTGGAGGTTTCCCTCGTTAAGGTTCTCAGATGGGCTTCCCGAGGGACCTCTCCTTGCCTCTGGTCTTCAGACCCTGTTTTGAATGCTCTTACTCAGGTGCTCCTGGGCAGATCACATGCTCGCACCCAGCTCCCCCCCCCCCCGAACAAGGAAGGTCAGATTGACCTTGACTTTCTGTTGGTGGTGGTAAATCTGCCAGGCGATGTGACCATGCATAGCACACCACTTCCTTGGTTTCTGGAACAAGAAAGAGCAAAGTGGTCAGAAGGAGACGTTTCAGGGAAACCGCCTGCAAATCTCCCAGCTCTCAGCAGATTCTGGCTGCAGAGACTTTTTTCATGAAACAAGAGAGCTTTGTGCCTCCAAGAGCCTCCCATCAGCAACCCTGCTGGGCCCAACCATCAGGGAGCCATAATCGCTCTCCCCCTCTTCCTGGGGCCCAGACATCGGCCACCACTCAGGAAGCCATACTTGACAAGGACCCCTGGTTACCAAGGACAAGATGGGAAAAGCCTGAATCCCACTTTGTGGCTCTTCTTTCTTTTCTGGTGCCAGCTGGCAGACCTGGTGAAGTAGGAAGTCCTACTTAACAAATGTGGCTATGCTATGATGAAAATCAGCTGTTCACAAAGGATAATTAGGGAGCGTCGGAATCAAATCAAAACAAGAAAGGGCACAGGACCTGTCATAACCTCCCCATGGCTGTTGCTTCTTCAACCCCCAAAGCGGGGCAATGGAATCCATCCCACTTCTGTGACCCCATATGCTTCATTAAGTCCAGAGACCCCATATGCTTCATTAAGAGCTGACCACTCATTCATGCTGGGACACTGTTCATCTCTAAGAGAAGGGGAGGGTAGGGGAGGTTAGAAGAAGGCATTCCTTCCTCCCTACTTTCCAGGCTTCTGCAATACCAAGTCCCTCCTCCACCCCTGGAAGAGTGCAGATCAATTTGCATCTCCCAAATCATTCCTTGGTTTCTGAGCAGTGGGGTGACGGCAAGTGCCTCTCTTCTGCCACTCGGGGCAGGGACCACCTCTTTCTGCCTCCTGCCAAGCAATCTCCTCTTAAGCCTAGAGTGCATGCGCGGTAACTACTGGACAGAAGGAAAGAACTCCATTCTGCACTGGCAAAGGACAGAAGCTTCAGGTTTCTGTAGTAGGGAGCTGTTCTTGAAATACAGACTCAGGACTTTTCTCCTGTCATAGACTGACAGGTTGTTTCACATCACAAGTACCACACTGCCTCACCTAAGTGAGGACACAGACCTCCTGTTCCCTTTGGAGAAGGTGGATTATCTGAGAATATGCACCAGAAATGGGTGGGGACCACAGAAAGTCTACTGCCCATTATCTACCACTCAGACAGGCATGGGGAAGTTGGCATTCACAGAGGGGCCATCTGCTGGCCAGGCACCAGACCTCAGGCCATTCTGCTTTAAACAAGACGTTAACAACCAATGCTCACAGTATCCTTTCTCACACCACAGAAACAGGTCAAGTGGCTACGAAAGTCAATAGCACCTTGTGCTGAACCAGGGAGCCACAGCAGAGCACACCCTGGTGCTGCCCAGCCTGAGGTTCCCGGGGGGGAAGCCTTTCCACACCACACCGAGGGTGCAGGGGAGAGCAGGCTGAAGAGGCAGACTCAGGATCAATGCTGAGGGGACTCGTGGGCCAGCCTTTCTGCACCAAGAGTCACTGCGGGGGTGGCGGCTCTGGGGACCTTCAGCCCGAAAAGCTTCAGCCCATCTACCTAGCTCTCACCATCAGCTCCAGCTGCCCTTACTCAGGGAGGAAACAGCACTGGGATGGCAATCGTTCTCTCACATTTACTATAAAGATAAATGACCATTGTCGAGACAAGATTGTACCTCCTGTGGAACTTCAAGTTCTTCTTTGGGAGTAGGTGCAGTGTAGACCATCAATAAATGACATAACCAAAACATCATGGATATTTTACTCAGCTCTAGAGCACAGGGGATCCCGGCCACATTAAAAGCAGAGGGCCAGGGGAGCCCTGGGGTCTGGGATGTCCTGACCTCGGGTAGCGGGTGGCGGGGGCTGATGTCCAGCAGGAGAAGCACTCAGTGCTTGTCTATCCAGAGCACCCACAGCAACATAAGGACTTGCAGACAGAAAGGCTTGGTCAAGTAGGAACTGGAGAAGCCACAGTGTTCACTTTCTAGGCTCAGATCACAAGCCTGTCCCCCTCCTTTTGCTGGGAAGTCAGCCTTCCGGTGTCACTCACAGGGCAGGAGAGAGTGTCTTCCAGAAGGAACTGGCACTCTCTTGCACAGGTGGGAAGAGTCCCTTCCCTGAGAGCAGCTCTCTCAAAGGAGATAGGAGGGTCATGCACAGGACCTGTCCCCTGAACACACCCGGGTTACCTGAGACCAAGCCTGACTTGGCATGTACCCGCGGGTCCTTCTGAAGTAAAGTGTGTGGGACTGTCCTGAGCCGAGCAGCAACATCGATAGGGTTGGATGTCTACAAATTAATTAGACCACAGCTTAGGAAGCACAAAACACGGGACATGAAGAAAACCTTTCCTCCATCTAAATGAAGATGTGAGACTTCATCTGTTTCATTCTAAATCACAGACTCATTTTTCTCAGTGAGCACATGAGCTTGTACAGGGCTGCTCCCTGTTTTCTCCAGCACTCTGACCAGAGGCAGCTCTCTCCCATGCCATCTAAAGCAGAGAGGTGGCCTCCAGCACCGTCACCACAGTGGAAGCCACAGGGACCAAACAGGGCAGCCACACATGGAGAGGCTGGCCCGGACACCTGCTTCCCAGGTGGCCCAGCTCTGGCTGGTCGCTTCTCTGCCCACTCCAGACATTCCAGGAGATGTTGAAGTGAACACTGCCATCGTTTGCAGTGTCAGGTGCTTCTCATCAGAAGAGCTGACAGCACTGCACAGACATTAAGCCAACGCTCCACATTTTAACTGGCAGACAATAACAAGAAATTACACTCAGTAATGACTCATTAGCGGTGATGGAAATGGGACAAGAGAACCCAACATAGGGACCACACAGACACAGTATCAAATTCTGCCTGTGTCTCCCCTATCCTACCTCCCTTCTTACACACCACTCATAATTTTAACCTATCTGTTGGCTTTTGTCCTTTGAATGAACAACAACCAAAAGCCTACTTCGGGCACAGTCATTATTGTCTTGTGGGAGAAGGATTTTAAAACTATGTAACACCAGTTATTTAGGAAATCACAACCTCCAGGACACCCTCCCCCCAACACACACACACCAGAAGTTAACTTGTGTGGAAAAGGAGCTCAAGTTCAGGCACCAGGCTTGCCTCCCTGGTGAAGGGGGAAGGAATGAAAGGAAAGCAATCAGCTGCGGCACAACCAACAATTAAGCTGGAGTTGTTAACGGCCTGATTTGCATACATATGAAGAACTCCACTAATGAACTGCAATCTACATATTCAATCAGGAAGGTTGCCTGGAAATGCCTATTTCCACACCAGCAGAGGCTCTCTCCTGCCCAGATGCAGTTTTCTGTGTGACTGGATAATTGTGAGTGAGGGAAATAGTCTAATTTATTAAATGACCTACCAGTCTGTTTGGGGATGCACTAGAGATTTGTCCCAACCTAGAAGGGACGGGCCAGGGTCTGAGGGAGCACTAAAGAGCAGGCTCGGGGAAGGAGTTGAAGACCGCCTTCTTCGGTCTCCAGATAGGAGGCACTTGGCTGAGCCACTGTAGAGCCCTCTGCACGTGTGACCTCGCATGTCAGGGGCACTCATTGCAAGGGGACGAGGCCTGGAGGGCAGCCACCCCACCCCAGGGCCTCTGTCCTCCTCTCCAGGTGTAATAGTCTTGGGCAAAACAGCAGGTGCCCATCCTGGGAGGTTGGCCCCACCCTGGTGCTCACCTCAGAAATGGGATGGAGAGAAAAAGAAAAGCACATACCACAGAAAATGTGAGAATGTTTCGAAACTAGAAGATGCGTCACTTTGGTAAGAGAGTAAAACGGGCTGCAGTTGATTTTAAACATGCATGTCCTGAAAGTCCCTCTCAAAAATGTTTGTGACCTTGGCAGTTTGAACGCTGAGAGCCAGTGGTAGGAGAAGCACAGAACCAGGAGGCCAGAGATTCGGCCTCCGCTCCAGCAGACCCGGCTGCCCAGCTAGGGCTGTGGAGGACAGGGCAGGCCAGGAGAGGAATCTCCCCGATACAACAACACAGACTGCTGCACCCCTGGGACTTCAGTCCAGCCTCTTTCTTAGAAAACTGACAGGCCCAGCCTCCCATCTCTGCCTCAAAAGTCAGCTGGGCTCAGAGGTCATGGCTCCCTGGACAGAAGCCCATGCTTGTGTCTTCCACAGGGGACAGAGAAGCTCAGCTGAGATCACATGGGAGTACCAACTGAAGCCTCAAATTTTGCTGAGGCTTAAAACTAAATGGACTAGAAGAAAATCCTCTCACTCTAATCCCCAGGTCACTTAGGATCTGAGAAGTCAGTCACTGTGCAGGAAGAAGGGGCAGACCCCGTCATCTTCCCTGTGCCCTCCTTACCTTGGGCTGAAATTCTCCTTGTAGTGAATCAAAAGGTCCCGTGGGTGGGATCATGGGGGGGATGTCCGACACTGCAGGAGGGTAGGAGTGGTAGAGCTTCGGCCAGAGATGAGAGGAGAAAACGGCTTTAGTTGAAGGCAGGTGACATGTTCACATTCCCCTCCCACAGAAAGACACCAACAGGAGCGAGCCAGGCAACTCAGCCAGGTGCCACTAGTGAAGAACCAGGATGGGGAGGGTGATCACACAGATGCACACGAATGTCTGATTTAAAAGTAGTTCAGAATCAATCAGCCAACAAATGGTGTCCCAGATGAGAACGCCATTAGAAAGGGAGCTTTCTAATTATTAATTGGTGAATCACAATCGAGCCCTAAATGGGTAGAGGTTTCATGCATATCCAAACCAGGAGGGATGCTGGGCTGATAAAATGCTCAGAAAATCACAAGTTAATTAGAAAAAAGAAAAAGGAAAGAAAAAGAAGCAGTTCCTCATGAGTGCTAGGATTTTATACCATTAAAACTCAATTAGTGCTTTTAGATTTTTAATAGTTTGAGGAAATGAGAACACATTCACAATCCGTGCTTCATTAGGTTGTTCTAGAAGTGGAAGTTCCAGAGGACAATTTAATTCTCTCATCTAAAATGATGACAAATATTTGTGGAAGGGTAAAATAAAATGACTCAGTTTAAACTTTAAATAGAGCTGCCAGTTCTCTTAAAAGGTAGATTACATGTAACAAATAACATGTGGGGCTCCCCCAGGACTGCTGGGTCTGCATGCAGAGCTTAGAGCCACTCTCGCTCTCAGCTCTCCTGGAACTTGGAGCTCTTTGGGATTAACACAAGGCCCTGATTCTTAGGGCCAGCTTTGAATCGTGTCTGCTGCTCAATAGACAAGCTCACTGGAGGTCATGCAAGACAAGCTGTTGATGTGTGAGTCTGACCACCTCATGACAGGAAAAGCATAATTTTGAGTGAAAAATATAAATTTTCTTGACTCATTAGCATACAAAGGACATAACTGGAGGAAAAATGTACAGCAATACTGGGAGATGATGTGAGCACATCTTTCCTGCCTTTGGAAATTGTATTAACTCTGAGGTTCTACACCTCTGGGTCCGTTCACTTTGACAAAACCATCATGTGGATATTTAAGTGACACACCAACTCACAGTTGTGTCACATGTCACAGTATGACAATGCACCTTCCCAATAAGGCCCTCACACCACTGCTCTGGCAGGGACTGAGACCCACACATCTCTTTCAGGCCAACTCCAGTTGCTCTCTCCAGTGGTGCACAGAGGTTTCAGACTCATTGGTCCTGAACTGAACCCACTTACACAGGGACTGTGCAAGGATGCCCCCTTCAGAACTCCTTTCAAGTCCAAGACTGGGTTTTAGATTCTTGAGCATGGCCTCTGCCGTCCGCCTGTAGCGTCCCGATCCCAAGGCAAGAGGGACTAAGCACTTACTATATCACCCTGTAACTGGCCATGTGAGGACCCCCCAGGGCCCTGTAGAAAGGAAGTGGAGTGACCAACACCCTCCACCAGAAACTTGTCCAGGTGGGCAGTTCCCTTCACGTTCACAGTGAAACCCAATGCTCTTCCCACTTCCCCTGATCTGTCCCACTGCTGACAACTAGAAAATAAATATAGCTGAAGACTGTCCCCACTAGAGAACCAGAGGTCGTGGACACTTTCCAAAGTCCAGACCCCTAAGCTGCCTCACCAGCCCCAGCCTAGGCATCTCCATGGAGTGTGCCCATGGATCACGGAGCGTGGCTTCAGGCTGCCAACCTAAGCCACCTCCTGGGCACACTGAGCTCCACAGAAACCATTCTGTGAGCTGGTCCCTCATTAAATCAGCAAGACACAGAGCAAGGCAAAGTGGCACCACTCATGGGCAGGTCCCAAGAGGGACCCAGGCCTACTGGGTCCTGAATGTCCATCTGAAAACCTTTCTGCATCAGTGCTGAGCAACACAGGTGGCCCACGTGGTGGGTGCAAGGCCCTCATATGCACCTTTCCTTACTGAAGAGGCCTCACGTCACTTCTGAGTGGCTCCAGAGTAAGTGATTCTTAATGGATTTCTAATATTTCCTAGTCTTGATTTCTCAGCTATGCTCTTGACTAATGAAGTGCCTAATTATCTATTTAAAGTATGAATGAATTCAGTCTTTGCTGATCTGCTGAGCAACATTTCCACCAAAATGAGAACACAATCTAAAAATCAAAATGGGAATAGCTGTAAATGATGAGTCAACATGGCTACAAGCAATTTTGGCTTTTCCTTTTTCCTGGATTCACTTACAAATTAAAAAGAAAAGAAAAGAAAAACCATTGAGCAAATAAACTTGCAAATTTTCAGATAAAAATGATGCAGTATTCACCCCATAATCAAAGTATCACAATCAAGTATTCAAGGTCTTTGTATAGAGAAGCTCTTGTCTTCTACATCAATGATCATATAACAGGTTGGTACCAATTTAAGTTCTGGAATGTATACTTAAAATTTCATAAAACTGCATCTTTTAAGCAAAGAAGAATTGAGCTTAAAGAGAAAAGGTGCATTCGTTTTAATGTTAAGGCTTTCTTTAATTAAACAATATTTTAATTGTAAAATGAAAATACACTCAGGAGAACAGTATCAGCCATGTGGAAGAGGGTTCTGTATTTAGTCTCAAGTAAATAAAAATGCACTTTTTGAAGAGTTATGAGTCAAAAGAATGAGGGACTTTGTTCAGAGGGAACAGTCAGGCTGAGGTCCCTCTGTGGCTGGCTTTCCACCTGTGGCCTCGGGCTCTGCTGCAGCAAGGGCTGCAAAGCTTATACCCCCAGGCAGGGCAGGTTCTGGCTCCCAGGGGGCTGTCCTGGCTGTGCTTATGATCTTTTGACTCTGAAGATGATACTGCATCTTTACCAAAAGCAAGACACCACAAAAGCAAGCATCCACAGGGACGAGCAGCAGCGGGCACACTGGCGAGGTGACGGGAAGGCCGCTGGCTGTGTACTGACTAGGGGAGAGCGCACACACGGAAAGAAGGCACATTCAACGTGTAGCAGGGAATGCAACTCACACTGTGCCGGTAGAAGGGGTCAACTTTTGTAGGGTATTTGTCAAACTGTAAAGGAATTAAAGCAAAAACTAATTACTTCATCTGCCTTTGGTTCACTGTTCAGTGGAGGCAGCCTACAGCTTCTTTGTCACTGAGACATCACCAGACCCTACAACCTCACTGAATAGGAGCCACCTGAGCTCCTGAGCCTCTGGCAACCCCGAGTCCAGTCTGCCCACGCGGCACGGTGTCTCGGGCCCTGGACGCCTGGTGGTTCCTCTCTTTCTACTCTGTGCTCAGAGGCTGACACAGTGAACACCCAAACTGGAGAGGACAGGCACCTCCAGATCCATCCAGAGAGCCGAGCATGGGGCCTGGCCTCCCAGGGTCCCTCCACTTGGTCTTCTCCTTGCCAGAAGAACTGCAGATCTGCCGTTCTCTGAAGTCGATGCCACCCACACAGGGCACTTGGGCTGGGTCTTCTGAACCCATCAGGAGGACTCATCACCCCCACCCTCATGCCTGTCTTCCTCCAGGATGTTAAGACCTCAGATTGACTCACTGGTGGACCAGCTCACACAGGCCAGCATGATATTTTCTTAAACCATTAGGCCCTTAAACACATGGCTGTTGGCCAGGGCTCAGTGGTGGGCTCGCCTAGCACATATGAGGCACTGGGTTTGATCCTCAGCACCACATAGAAAACAAATAAATAAATTAAAGATATTGTGTCCAGCTACAACTAAAAAGGAATTTAAACAAATAAATAACTGTTGATAAATGCAGTTCTTTCAGAAAAAAAAAGACACAGAACTTGCTATAGGACTTTTTGTGGGGGGTGGGGCGGGGGGGTGGGATGGTGAAAAAGCCTCATCTTTAATATTCCCCTAAATAAAACTTGTAGAACAAACTTTAAAAATATGTTAAGAAAAGTAAGTTGAGCCAGTGGGTGAGAAGGTAGATGAGAGGACCCTCCATGAATTCCCATCTGCTCTCCTGGGGCCTGATGGACTCTCCTCTTCAGGGTTTCAACCAGGCCCTTCTCTAAACACTGGACATAAGTGACAACTGAGGTAGAACTCTGCTAGGGCATTTAAAGATTTAAAGAAGCCTGTCTGAGACCATCCGTTTCAGTTCCCAGTTCCCTGGGTACATGGCAATGCCCACACACCTCCAGGCTCAGGGCTCAGCCTCTGAATGTCACCCCACACAGGGCAGGAAGCTGGCCCCAATGGCTGTTCTTCCACTTGTCCCCTCCCTCCTGGTGCTGTGAGCATCTGTGCGTCAGCACCTGGTTCACACTGCTGTCGGGCCAGGATGGCAGTTGCCCAGAGAAGGAAGGCCACTAGCAGGTGGACCCAGCACTGGCAAATGCGTGCAGCGGGCACCTGGGTAAGGTGCAGGACACTGCCCCTCGAAGGCCACCTGGCCTCAGGGCCCACGCCTGCGCCAGCCCCACCCTCCTGCACACAGAAGAGAGTGGGCTCTACTTATCCTCACATTTCTGCCTGGGTTACACACCATGGGAGGTGCTGGCGTTGGCATGATGGTAATGGGAGAGATGGCGTGGGGAAGGGTGTGAAGGTGTGCTGGTGCGTGTGCTGGTGTGTGTGCTGGTGCTGGTGCTGGTGAAACTGGGTGCGCAGGTAGGGCGGGGGGCCCAGGGAGGCCCCTCGGTCTGCACTCTGAGAGGCCAGAAAACGTGTGTTCAGTTCCTGCTGCAAGATGTCTTGCTCTGGGGCTGGGGATGTGGCTCAAGTGCTCGCCTGGCATGCGTGCGGCCCGGGTTCGATCCTCAGCACCACATACCAACAAAGATGTTGTGTCTGCAGAGAACTAAAAAATAAATATTAAAAAAAAAAACATGTCTTGCTCTGGAAAAGAAGAAGAGGGAGATGTCGGCACCTTTTCCTTCTAATCGGGACATCTGGGTGCTTTAGCATGGAGGGTGGAGGGCTGAGGACCCAGACCCCGTGGCCTGGGACAGAGGGGACAACCTCAGGCCCGCCATAGCCTGGGGCTGCTCTCAACTAACACCTGGGCCTGGGGACCAGCTGCACAGCCCAGCAGGTCAGTTCCCCATCCACACGACTGGGATGGCCCTCTGGCCTCCTTGGGTCATTTGGAGGTGGGGTAACAGGGGGGACGCCTGCCAGCCATGAACGCAGAAGGCTCGCCGGCTGGCCTCAGGGCAGACACATAGCGACGAAGAGCAATACTGGGACCCTGGCCCACGACACAGGTGAGGGGAGAAGGACCCCATCTCCCACCAGGTCATCCCTAAATTCTGGGATGCTTCATCATAAAAGTGCATCTCTTCTTCCCAGGAAGGTGGAAGCCCTCAGGCCAGACCCATGCCCCAGGACGCGGCCTGAGATGCTGGAGAGAAGCAGGCGCGGGCCTGGCAGGCTGTGGCCGCTCTGCTGAGCCAGGGTGCCTGCTGGGCCTCACCCTTCAGGCCTCCTTTCCCCCACCCGCCTCCCAGGGCATGGTTGTTTAAGTGCGCCCGGCCTGGCGATGAGGGACAGCAGGGACAGCAGTGAGGTCCCGGCGCCCACCCGGCCAACCTACCTGAGTAAGTGCTCCCGGCAGGGTGTCTGTGGACCTGCAGACTCCCTGAGGTCAGCGGTGATGGCGGAGGCAAAGCAGTGGGCGGGGCATACATATTGGGGTGATGCGCGTGAGCGGGGGGCCTGGAGGGCGGGGGTGAAGCTGTGCAGGGGGCTGTAGCTGGGCAGGGAGAGGGGGAACGGGGAGGCAGAGGGGTGGTGGGAGAGGTGCAGGGCGGCGGGCTGAGTCTTGGCCGGAGTGCTGCTCCTGCTGCTGCTGTGGAGCAAAGGGAGAAACAGGCGCAGGTGAGTATCTTCGTCCCCACTGCCCTCCCTCCCCGGGCCTCTCTCTCCCCACCACACAGCCCGGCAGAGACCACTGCCCAGCGCCACGCACAGGGCTGTCCAGGCAGTTCTCTGCTGAGATAGCCCCCCTCGCTCCAGTGGCTTGGCCTGCACTGCTCTGTCTCCTGCTGTCCCCACCCTGCTCGCCACACTTCCTGCAAAGCAGCCAAGGAACAAAACGGAACAGAGCCACCACGTGGGTCGCCCCTGTCTGCTACCGTAACCCCAGGACCACAGGAAGACGTGGGCCAGGTCTTGTGCCACAGGAGTGGCCCGGGTTAGGAGCTGGCCCAGCCCCTGGAGGAACCTGCCTGCTTAGGTCTGTTCTTCACCTGTCCCTGACCCCATCAGGCTTCTAAAAGGAAAACAATAACAAGCACAAGTCTCAGGAGCCCACGGGGCTCAGGGTCACTCTGGACGGCCCCTCATAGACCAACCAGGAGGACCTGGCTCTCCCCACTGGTTTCTTCTCTGACTCACAAATGAGGAAGCGAATCCCACTGAAAAAGCTCAACCCAGCACTGGTCTCAGTCTCCTGGGCCTGAGGAGACAACCCTCCCACAACACCCCTTCTCTCCTCTGAGTCTCCACCTTCAGGGCCCTCGGAGGCACCTTGGCCTCCACTCCCTGGCACACACCTTCAACTGCTTCTTCTTCTTTCATCTTTTGAGATGGGGTCTTTCTATGTGCCCTAGGCTGGTCTCCAGCTCCTGGGCTCAAGCCACCTCCGGCCTCAGGAGCTGGGACTATAGGCACATGGCATGGGCCTGGCCACCTGTTGGGTAAGCACCTCTCCTTCCTGCCTCTGTCCTCCAGGAGATCCTGGATAGTTCACTCCTGTGTAGTGTCAACATCCAACGCAACCAGCTTTCACCCAACAGCCCCTTTCCCTATCTCCTCGCCTCCCAGAGAAAACAAGGACAGTTCTCAATCAGGCCACCCATCTCCTAGGAAGCCCTCACTCAGACTCTCTGACCATCCAGCAAAGGTGGCCGGCGGGCAGAGAGCAGGTTGGCTCACCTTAAACTGTTGAGGCTCAGGCTGCTGCTGTAGGCTGACAGGGGCTGGGGCAGGTCCTGGGATGAGGGGTGGGCCTGCACAGCAGGAAGGTGCTGGTGGAGCAGCTGAGTGGGGGACGGTGGCCTGGGTGGCCGCTGCACCTGAGGCTGCGGGGCGGGCTGCAGTGGGGCCTCCGGGGGGCCCTGCGGGGGCTTCGTACTTGGAGGAAGGGCTGTTGGTGGGGCGTCTGTGCATAGCACCAAGTCAGGGTCCGGAGAAGGGGCTCTGAGCTGGGGCTCCGCCTGGGGCTGGGGCAGTGGCTGCGGGACCTGAGGGCAGGGGTCCTTAAGCACCACAGGCTCAAAGGCGGGCTCTTTGCAACAGTCTTGGCTCTTCTCCTGGCTTCTCTCTAGACCTGATATCTTGGGCACAATTGGCCCTGCATCCTGGCTGTCATGTTCCGGCAGCGCGCCAACACCTAACTCCGAATCTGTATGGGGGAGAGCAAAGAGAAGACACAGAATGACACAGGAGCATGGCACCAGGGGAGTGAGCTCCAGCCTGCAGGCACAGCCAGCAGCCACCTACCACCCTTCCTGTGAAGAAGGTGCGCTGGCTGGGGATCCCACAGCTGGTGGTCTGCAAACCAGGGCTCCCTGTCTCCAGTCTTTGCAAACCCTTTCTGAAGCACACTTAGGAAATTATAGCCCACAAGTTGATTTTTTCCTTTAAAAACAAAAACAGTTCCTGAATGAGAAGTGTTTTCAATAGCGAATGAAGCAAATGTTACTTAACAACAAACAGATGTTTCTGATTGGCCTTTCCCCCTCCCCCTTTGCATTTTGACTGAGGAGGCGCACTTGACATTCTTAGAGCAACAAGTTCTTGTTCAGCAAGTGCCAAACTTCCAGGCAAAAGTCAGGCCTCCTGATGTGCCCCAGCCAGCCCAGGGACACCTGAGTTCTAACATGCAAATGCAAATTTAAATCAAGTGTGCCACAGCTACACTCACCAGGCCTTCAGAAATGCCCCTGCACCACGGGATGCTGAGACTTAACTGGATGTAGAATTAACTGGAAGTAGAATTCTTCAATTGTGGGGAAAGAATAGAAAATAGATGCTCCCGTATAAACTTAAAAAATAAGCTTTGCTCCTAAGGTCAAAGGACCTAAGTGCCATAACTACTATGATGTCATTGTTGATTATCCCAGAAGCCAAATTCCATAAAATTCTCAAAACAGAATAATGAAACACCAATAATTACATATCAAGGCATAGCCCAATTTGGAGTAAGTTTTTTGTAGGCATCTGGCAGGGGGAGATCACCTCGACTACATTTTTGTGCTAAAAAAGATGCATTCTTTCTTTACTACAGTTCAGAAACAGGAAAAGCACAGCTTGCAATACTTTCTGAAATGAGGGCACATTTGCAAACCTCCTCTTCCACATCTCTCGCCACCATGAAAAGCATGTGCCACTCACGCGGTCTCTCAGTTCCTGCTTACACACTCGTGTATACACACACAGTTTGCATCAGAGCAAGCCATCATCTTTGGTGTTTGTTTGGTAAGCAGTTCAAACCTGAATCATGCACCAAAGCAGAAATAAGCCCTGGTTCATAAGCGAGGCACCTCCGGGGCTGTGGTGGAACGTGGCCAGCTTCAGGCCAACGTGCTGCCTAGGTATGAGGGGACAGGGCATCTCGTGAGGCCTGAGGACAAATGACTGCACTGGTGACCTCTGGGTATCTTATTACTGCCCAGTGCTGTTTTGAGAACCTTTATAGAAGATTTCTGCTTACAATGAAGCCAAAACTTTGTGGGTCCCCAGGACTGGACCAAGCTCCCTGGTGAGGCCAGGGAGAAGTGGCTGCAGGGGATCCTGCAGGGCCTTTATCTTAGAAGTGGGAGCCAGGGTCTGGCCTGCCCTCTCCGTGCCTTTTCTGTCATCTCTCACAAATTTCCTGAATTTTTCTTTCACAAAAACAGGGGTATTAATCTGGTTGAGGAGAGAAAGCTTCAGGAGCATGGAAATTCAGAGAGTACATGCCAACTGAGAGGGGCTGGGCATGTGCCGGGGCTCTTCCCTCACCTACGCCAAATGATGGGCACAGGCCCCGGCACTGGCAGGAACCCATCTGCATACTTCTGCACTACTCCCTTCTCCTTGGACGAGGATGGTGAAGAATCAATCAATATTCTCTATTTTGGTACGTTTATATCCAAATTCCTCTAAAATTAATGTTGAAATAAATCTGCTCACATCAACAAGACTTCCTTTCCAAAAGACACCCTTTAAATACACTTACACTGGTAAGTAACATAGTAGGTACAGCCACCAAGCTCGATGCCGCCAAGTCTGCAGAAGGGACGTGTCCTGCAGGTGTGGCCTCCTCTCCTGTTGCCCCATGTCTAATCCCAGCCTGAACACCCCTGGAGAGTAAGGTGTGGTGCCAAGAGCATGGCAGTTGCTGCTGCCCTGGACGAGCAAGGAGGGAAATAGGAAGCCTGAGCCTCTCCAAAGAACCACACCAGTCTGTCCCAGCCAGCTCTGGGGAAGCACTAAAGGAACCCAGGAGCCCAAAACTTTAAAAGGAGACCAGCCAGGAGGCTGTCCCGGCTAGGCCCCCACTTGAGCAGGTGTGCCAATCACTCAGGGAGGGTCTTGTGAAGGTGCAGACTCCAGCCCAGCATCTCTGGGTGGGGCTCCAATTCCTGAACTGCCTGCCATCTCACAGGTGATGCTGCTGACCCTTGGACCACACTGGGAATCCAACCCTCTGTTGTCAAATGGAATGAGCCCAGAGAAGTGAGAACTTGCTGGCTGGAGGTCACCTTGCTGTTTGATACATCAGAAGTTTTGGGTTCTGATCTTAACTCTGTCCACCAAATGCCTGTTCTCCAGTCTACACTGTGTGGTCCTTGAAAAGCAAAAGCCCCCAAACAAAGCAGATAATGGCAAATCCCTGACTTAGTTAAAATATTTAAGTAAACCAGTCACTGCAAAGGGCGAAGAAAGCTACAGGGAATTATGGCAACACCATACTTTAGCTACACCTGAAAGCCACCATCAACCCACCAATGCTCTGGTACTGTGACCTGTAAGCAGGGCACCCACAGGTGGAGAGCTGGAAAGAACGCTGGTGGCTGAAACAGTTCTATGCATCCTCATTTACACAGGCCTCTTTAGGCACAGATTAGGCACCATGCATCTTTGTGGCTAATGAGTAATGCATTTCCTCTTTCTTTCAATTATTCAATAAATGGATCTTGCCCTTTAAGGTTTTCCATCTTGACAATTTGTCTTACTATGCTTCTCTAAAATTGGCAGGAACACATTTTAAAATCATTTTATATTGCACTATGTGCTTTGAATTTGCCAAAGAATGAGATTTGCTGGGAATGGAGAAATATTCAAATTGACGAGTGTTATTTAAATGTTGTACTCATTACATTTTAGGGTTGGGGTTAAGCAATCTCCCTTCTTGCAATTATAAGAATAACACATCATGGTTTATAATAAAAGATGCAAATAAAGTTATACTCCATTGTGTATGGTAAAAAGGGCATTTACTGCATGTAAAATATAGATTGATGAACTTGACTCAATAAATTTTTTAAAAACCTAATGGAGGATTAGAAAAAAAAGTGTTTGATTTTGATACAGATTTTATACAAGTGCCCTGAGAAATTGGACCCTAATCCCCCCCCCACAGTACTGAGGATTGAACCCAGGGCCTTGGGCATGTTAGGCAAGCACTCTCCCACTGAGCTGCAGCCCCCACCCCATATCAAAATTTTGAGATAGGTCTTGTTAAATTGCCCAGGCTGGCCTTGAATTTGCAATCTTCCTGCCTCAGGCTTGTAAGTACTGGGAAGATAGAGATGTATCACCATGCCAGGAAATGGACCTTATTTTGTACCTCCCCAGTACAATGCAAACCCCATAATCTCTGGAGGGCAATTTGGAAACATTTAGTAAAAGAACAAATAAGGTTCCCTTGACTTGGTGGGTATACAAGGATTTAGATACAATGAAATTCAGATACAATGAAACAACATCATGGTTTAAGGTGTAAGTTTGGAAATGCCCCAATTGAGATCACTGGTGGATTCATACAATGGAAAAATTTGCAGCTTAAAAAAAATGCTTTGTGTACCATGTATAGCACATGCTGTCTTTGTAGAAACTGGAAAAATTAATGTGTGTGTATTTATGTATAATTGTATTATTATAGCTAGGAACTGGATAGTGGGGGGACATTTTGCTTTATTGTATAAAAAATAACTTAAACAAGCAAAAAAAAATTGGGGGGTAGGGTATCAGGGACTGAATTTAGGGGCACTCAACCGCTGAGCCACATCCCCAGCCTTTTTTCATATTTTATTTAGAGGCGGGGTCTCACTGAGTTGCGTAGTGCCTCGATTTTCTGAGGCTGACTTTAAACTTAGGATCCTCCTGCCTAAACCTCCTGAGCTACTGGGATTACTAAAAGCATGTGCCACTGTGCCCAGAGAAAATTTTTAATGAATTTGAAAATAAAATGAATTTTGTGAAAAAACAAATCACTAAAACTGAATAAAATAAACCCAACCATATAAATAAACTAAGTACTAAATAATCAACACGGACCTATGAACAAATCATTCCTAAGAGTTAAATGAAAAATCAACACAAAGTAATTTTTTTGCAGGGTTTCAACACTTACTGAATTTTCCAGGAATGCAACCACTATACTTTGCCACATCTGGGACTTCACCAGAAGTTGTTCACTCTTAGGAAAAACCATGACATCAACACAAGGCTGCTTCTGGGGACTAACTGCCACCACCAGGTGGCCATGGTTGTAGCAGCCACGTTTACATGTCCTTCTCCACCATGAGCAAGCATTTATGTTGTTATGAATGACTTCCATTTACTTCTCCTTTATATTTCATTAGGGACTTACTTACATTTTGAATTATGTGTACAGATGGGTGTATCAACTGTATGTCATCCCAGCCAGTGAGACACGAGCATGTGTGACCAAATGCTAACCACAGGCACTGTGCACCACAAGCTCTGGGTCTGGGAGGCCTGGTGGTGTGTCCGTCCATGATGAGCCACACACTTCTCCACGCACAAGCACAGTCACTGCCTCGCAAGGCAATGGACGTGGATTCTGGCAGGTGAAGCACTACTGCAGTCCAGCACATAGTGGAGGCGCAGTGTCCCCAACCACTGCCAGGAGGTACGAATGACATGAGGTACCTTGGACAAAAGTGACAACCAAGAAAAATACAGCACACTGTTCTTGTTCTGAATATGATCTCAGAACTGAAAACCATCTCTATAAATGCACATGCGAACATGCGAAGTGGAAAAACACACCCGAAATGTTAACCAAATCCCATATCCAGGAAGAGACCATCAACTGTTCCTCATGGACCTGTACTTTTCTTAACTCCCTAAATTTTCTGTAATGAACATATATTATTACTATGAAAGAAAAAAAGATACCCATGGTGGAGTTCATGGATAATACACCACCATTATCAAGAGAATTGTCTCCACTATTGCATGGATTAAAACAAAAAAGCAAAGTAATAAAACCACATCAAGAGACAAAATAAATATTTTCCTCTCATAAATGAAGACAGAACATGGCACCATGCTCCCCCCTTGTCCTCACCATTTCTCACTGGTGCTAATCAGTGGGTATACTGGAACAGGAAGGAAACGGAAGGAAGCAGCAGCTCTCAAGGCATAGCCTCTACACCTATGTCCCCTACCCGTCTTTACACTTGGCTGTGAAGTCCTAAGAGGGCTACATCCCTGCCAGGCCATTACTGTAGTAAACCTGAATAAGCTTCAAAGATATTAAGAAAACCAGTAGCTATCAGGCAAATTATCCACCCACCCGTCCATCCACTCACCCATCCACCCATCCATCCATCAATCCATCCACCCATCCATCAACTCACCCAATCTCTACCTATCTGTACTTTGAATAATAATCTCCAACATATTCAAACATTATTTCTACCCATATGCCCTCCCCTCCCACTTTTATTCCTTTTTTAGACATTGTCTATTTCTTCAATGCTCCCCACCCTACCCCACTATGAATCAGCCTCTTCATATCAAAGAAGACATTCAGCATTTGTTTTGGGGGAATTAGTTTTGCCATAACCTCACAAGCAGTAAATATTATGATCATGTACCAACAAATTCACAATAAAACTTTCTTTTTTTATCAGTAACTATTGAATGTTTTATAGTTACATATTTTTATCTCTGAAATATTTATTATGTTGTATTAAGCAATATTATGATCACTTTTTTTTTTCATACAGATACCCCATAGCTCCAGAAGCTTTCTTTAGAAGCAATGGATATTTTTTTACCCCTAATCAGTTGAAATTTTTATTTTTCATTGTTTAAATGTAAAGTGTGTGTGTGTGTGTGTGTGTGTGTGTGTGTGTGTGTGTTTTGAAGATTCTCTTTTTAGGAATGGGTTTATGGCTCAATGGTAGAGTGCTCACTTAGCACATGTGAAGCACTGGGTTTTATCCTTAGAACCATATTAAAAATATTTATAGATATTGTGTCCACCTACAACTAAAAAATAGAGAAAAAATAAGATTCTCTCCTTAGTTTCACAAATCTGTTTATTTATAACATTATGATGTGCACACTGATCTCTCTAAATTTATAACATACAATACTGTGTAGCTTATTTATCTTTTAATCGGTGGTGGACATTATATACAACAATAGCTACAATGTGTAGCCTAGCATTGTATTTATATACAATCTAAATGTCAGTACACAGTACGATGTCGGCAAAAATGGCAAAATCACTTGGAGTGGCTTCCTTAGAGTATATGCCTGTCATTTAATAAGACATTTTTGTACACATACTGGACATTACAAGAATAGATATAATTTTAATATGACTATTATATCTCAGATTTACCAGAGCATACTTGCAATTTTATTTGACAATCAAAGCACAAACATTTGAAACTACTGACACATTAATGCCCATTACTGGGGATTAGTTTATTTTGAATATTATTATTATTATTATTATTATTATTATTATTATTATTATTATTATTATTATTATTTTGGGGATTGAACTCAAGGGAAACAACCCTTGAATGACATCCCCTGCTTTTTAAAAAATTTTTATTGTTGGTTGTTCAAAACATTACATAGTTCTTGACATATCATATTTCACACTTTGATTCAAGTGGGTTATGACATCCCCAGCCTTTATTTGCATTTTATTTAGAGACAGGCTTTCATTGAGTTGCTTAGTGCCTCACTTTTGCTGAGGCTGGCTTTGAACTTGTGGATCCTTCTGCCTTACCCATCTTGTAGTTTCACAAAATTTTTACCCCCTTTTCTCTTTGACATTAAGGCCCTGCTAACCTTGCATGGTGTCCATTCCTAGACTCAGCAGTTTTAGGTGTGCTTCCTCTAACTTTTTGTCACCATTGTTAGCAGATCCAAGATCCTTAACTAGATAGTCCTTAATACACAATTTCTCATTTTGACTTCTTGGTGTTGAAGTTCATGAAGAATTTGGAAAGTGTTCAATAGATAGCTAAAACAGATCTAAAATGTGAAGGAAAAAAAATGACCTATAAAAAAGTTAAACCAATCTGAAATTTTTATTTGGATAAATAATGAATTCTAAATTAAGGTAGCACCAGCAGTAACTTTTGGAGCAAAGTAAGCATCTTCCAAGAAAGATAAGAAAAAAAAATGAGAAAAGCCATAGAATGAAAATCCATTTTGACTTGGAGAGTTGATCTTTGAGAACTTTCCAGCTAAATCTGGCACATAGTTTTAGAAGGTTCAGAGACAACCATGAAATTGATGCCTCACATGGATCTAAACAACCTAGTTGTAAGAAAATGTTTGAAAGTGATACCAATAAAACATGAGAATAAATTAAAAAGTGTGACCAATACTCCTCTGTAAAAGTGCATATAAAACAGAATTTTTTCATTGAAGTCTAATGTAAATGATTATTTGTATACATAGTGATTAGTACTTTCTTCAGATGTACAAATATGGTCAAATGCTTATTAAAGACACATCTTCCAGTTAGAATCAAATGGAAGAAAACATAATCAAAATGCAGAAAGAATGCTGCTTTATTTGAGGTCCTATTATTTATATTTATTTGAACTTTATCTTTCATTGATGTAATATGCAACTTAAAATGATTTAGTCATTTCTCTGAGTCCCTCTTTTCCTGCTGACAAAATGAGAAAATTTGGACTTCATCGTTTCTTAGATTCTTTACACCAAAAATCAGAAGGCCAAAGGTAAAAATACTTGGATCTGGGGTTGTGGCTCAGAGGAAGAGCACTTGGCTAGCAAGTGTGAGGCACTGAATTTGATGTTCAGCTCCAATAATCATATTAATAATAATAATAATAATTATAATATAATAATAAATAAAGATGTTGTGTCCACCTAAACTAAAACATAAATGCTAAAAAAATCACTGATCTTTACTCAGATAACAACAATTTAGGTTTACTTCTTGTTTATGAAAAACTCCATGAAGCGGCTGTGGTTGTGGCTCAGAGGAATAGCACTCATGTAGCATGTGTGAGGAATTGGGTTTGATTCTCAGAACTGTATATGAAAAAATAAAGGTATATTTTAAAAAATCAACTCCATAACACAAATCAAAAAAATGAGACTATTGATTTATTAACAAATATGTAATAATACACACTTTTCAGGACAGGTTTTATTTACACTTACACTAGCACTGAAAAATTTCAGAGTTCTTCCAACTGAATTATGATTCTTTTTCTTACAAGAGTAGAGGATAAACTTCAACCAGTGTATATTCTTTTTGTTAGCTTAAAAATAACTATTTGCTTTGTAATTTTATACTCTTCTTAAGAATTAGTGAATTTTTGATGGTTATGTATAAATCAATTTATAAATAATTAATTCTATATTAGAAGGAAAACTTCTAAGATAATCTTTGTTTTAAAAAAATTGGTAAACTGGCTGGGCATGGTGGTGCATGCCTGTAATTTCAGTGGCTTTGGAGGCTAAAACAAAAGAATCACAGGCTTAAAGCAAGCATTAGCAATGGCAAGGCCCTATGAAACTCAGTGAAACCCTTTCCTAAATAAAATACAAAAATAGGACTACTAATGTGACTCAGTGGTTTAGTGCCCCTGAGTTCAATCTCTACTATCCACCCTGAAAAAACTGGTAAAGTTCCAGATGCATGCCTGTAATACCACTGACTTGGGAAGTCAAGAGAAGAGAATTATAAGTTTAAAACCACGCTTAGAATCTTAGCAAAATCCTAAGCAACTTTGTGACAACCATTTCTAAAAATTAAAAGAAACAAACAAACATACATCAAACAAACAAATTTGGAGGTTGATCTAGTGGTTAAGTGTCCCTGGGATCAATCCCTGACCTCCTCCTAATGGTAAACTAAATATTACACAAATGACAACTACCAAATCCACTTATATTCTTAAATCATTTTGTGGATACATACATTCAATTTTCCAATGTCACACAAACTACCAGATACCTAAAAACAGGCTTTATATTAAAATTATGCCACTTGCAAATTTCTTTCCAAACTAGATAAATTCTACTCAGCATCCCACTAGTAGACCATCTAATTGGGCTTCTTGTGCTGTCACTTAGATTTTTTTATCTAAACTTGTCCTAGATAAAGAAAACTAAACTGCAACAAAATTATAAAATGAACAGGGCTATGCTCCCTGCAAGCCTCATAGATATGCACACAGATATATAGTCTTGATGTTATATACCTCTTTGTGACACATCATAAATTATAACATGTTAGTGACAATTTAAATTGAATGAAAGAAAAATTTTAAAATCATATGCCATGGGTGAGCTGGATGTGGTCCTCTAAGGAAAAAGATATCTTGGTTAAAAAGAAAGACCACCACCCTCTGGACAGAAGGATGAGGACAGTCAAATAATTCAGATATCCAAGTGATTCTTCGAAGACAATTTATTTTTTTGTAGGTGCCATGTTTTCTCACTTCTAATCAATCATCTAAATATGTCCCATTTTTTTTGACAGACTTTTGACCACATAATGACATGGAACAATTCCTAAGTCAAAAGTAATGATAAATACTTCATGGTGATCTCCATTTAAGAACCATAAAATAATATCACCATTCAGATTTATGTGACTTGTGAATTATTTTCTGTAGGAATTATAATTGTTTTTATGTAGGGGACTCAGCATTCAAAACTAATAATTACTTTTTAGACAAATTCATCAAGCTATAATTATTTTTAACTTATATTAAGAATTATGATTTCATATACTCTAATATATGAATTTTATTTTTTCAAAATTTTAATACATTTGCCAAGTTTAAAAAAAAGGATTCATTTACATTTTAAGTATGAATAACTGTGATTGCAAGAGTTAATTTTTTTCCAGACAAGCCTTAAAATGTAAAAGATTACTGAATTCACAATTTCAGGTGGATATTCCACAGAAAATTTTCCACAGCAGAATTAATTGAAGCACAGTGGGCAATAGTCACTTCACCCATACCTAGATTATTATTGGGAGACCAAGATTTACAACATCAAACAAGACTGAGATATGAACATAGATTATCAGTAAAGGTTAAAGAGCTCCTGAAATACATCTTGGAGCATTTAAAAGTAAAACAAACAAAAAAACCTGAACATATATTTTAAAATTTAAATGAAACAAGACTCATATATTTCAAAAAATTGAACAACTAAAATATAAGATCATAATTTCATGCAGAGCTATATGTAAATTATACAGTAGGTTTCACTAATCAACATCAATTTGAAATGATCCAAATGCTCATGAAAGTTAAATAATACACCATGTTCTAAAAGACAAGCATTGCAAATCTAAAAATAAAAAAATGCTCAGAAATTTGAATTATTATGAGAGGTGACATGATGCTGCATGTGGAAAGTTTCACATCAGACCTTATATGACATGTCACAGTCAAAACACAGGTGCACTAAAATATTTTATAAAATTACCTTCACACCATTTATAAAAGCTATAAGCAAATTATACGTTTTTGAAAATTAGAATGCCATCCACAAGACATTCCTCTCTCTTGATCGCTCTTCAAATAAAGTTACAATATCCAAATATCTTTAGATATTCTTATTTGAAGAATTTTGGATAAAAAATATTGACTCCTCACAAGTGAGGACTGAATTACACTACTAAAACACTCAGAAGATGGACACATGTCAAAATAATTATACTAAATGAAATAAGTCAGGCACTAAAAATAGTATCAAGTAGTTTGATTTATATAAGTTCTTGATGATTTGAATTTAATATACAAGGACAGCAGGAGAAGAAGCTTGATTGCCTGAGAATGTGGAAATGGATCCATTGGATAGAATAAATGTGTGTATATAATTTTAAGTATTTCCCAGTGATGATATTAAAAAATTTCAGCTATTTAAACAATCTTTCACTTAGTGGACAACGACTACATTACAAATGTAAGAGCTACCATTTAACATTTTTTTTTCACGTTGCCAGCATGTCACACTAGACTTAACTAAATAGAAAGGAGAAAAACACTCTTAAAATAAATTGGACACTCCAAACCTTGTGTTTTTGAAATAGCAATGGCCACACTGGGCATCTCAATTAGGGGCCTGAGCTCTATGCAGAGCTACCTATGAACACCATCTTCACCACTACTTAAAAACCTTAGAGTGTTTTCTTGTGAAAGCAATTGTGGTGAGCAATAAACTGTTAGTGTCTCATACTGATTTCTCTTATTTATTTATTACTTCCTTATCATTTTTTGGCAGAAAACCTATTTAGTGTTCTCCATATTTTGAGATTGTGGAAGTGTCATTTTGGTAGGTCTTGGTTTTATTTGGAGGGGATGGGGATATAGAGCTCATATAATGCTCTTTGGAGCAGACAGGGGGAAGAATGGAAAGAGTCTCCCTACCCCGTGTTGTCAGGGATGTACTCTAGGTGGAACCATCAAATTCCTGGGGGCCATGGTGAAGTTGAAACCTTTTAAAAATAACTTTGAAGAATTGACAATATGCCTATAAAATTTTCCTGTGTAAATCTGAAAGGCCTTAAAACTTGTCTCTGACATGTGGAGAAACAGGATGAAGCTAAAAAGCCAACATAAAAACCTGAACACTAAAGACATTTTTAAGTGAGAAGATCCAGTTTTACAACTACTAATTTTCAACTGTATTGTCTAGAGCCAAGTTCAGTTGCCAACTCCTAGAGAACCTTTAAAAACAAGCACATGTAGATGATATAGCTAACTATGAATATTTGGAAAGCACAGGGTTTGGAGTTCCTGGGCAGACAGAATGTGTGTGTGTGTGTGTGTGTGTGTGTGTGTGTGTGTGTGTGTGTGTGTGTGTGTGTGTTCAGGCCTCCAGGGATTTGGGGGGAAGAAACATTCTCCAGGAAAACACTTCTTGCTACTCTTCAGTTCCCCCTGCTGGCTAATGCCAGTAATGATGCCAGTTTTAGTTTGCTGATGGAATTTTATAATCACTTGGATTAAAGTCAACCTTATGTGCTGAGAAACTTACACATTTGTGTGTTCTGGGATAGTTGATCCAAATCATCAGTTACTTCTTATTATTTTCCTTATTCCTCCATTTTCAGTGGTGATTTTCACACTGTTAGGAATAGAATCTCAATTTCAAATTGAAGTCTAGAACTGTGTTGTCCAGTACAATAACTGCTGGCTCCACATTGTTATTTCTGTTACAATTAAATTAACATAGATTAAAATCTCAGTGTCTTATTTGCACCATCCATTTCCCATGCTGAACAGCCTCTTGGTGACCAGTGACTCTTGTACTGGGTGATGCAGATACAGGATATTCCATCATTACAGGAAGTTTTATTGAGCATTTCAGATCTTGAATGGAAACTCATAGTGTGACTCAGATAGAAGAGAAGCTTCTCAGGCTGAGAGGCTAGGTTCAGTCCCCAGGAATCTATTTCTGTCATCAATCTCTATCTATCTATCTATCTATCTATCTATCTATCTATCTATCTATCTATCTATCTATCTATCTATACACACATGTATATACGTGTGTGTGTGTATGTGTGTGTGTGTATGTGTGTGTGTGTGTGTACCTCCATTAAAGTACCAAACTAACAAAGCACTCTTGAAAAACTCTGGCTTATGTCTTGGAATGCTGAGGCAGGAGGATTACAAGTGCAAAGACAGCCTCAGAAACTTAGCAAGTCCTAAGCAATTTAGTGAGATTCTGTCTCAAAATAAAAACACAAAAAGGGTTGGGGACTGGCTAAGTAGTTAAACATGCCTGGGTTCAATCCCCAGTACAAAAATATAAATAAATAAAACCAAACAAAAATATCCCCACAAACTTCTGGATTAACACAGAGTAACTACTTATGCTATTCATAATACACACACATTATGTGTGTGTGTGTGAGTGTGTATATAAACATTCAGTATGGCTAAAGAATGAAACTTTTAATGAAACACATCAGGATTTATAAAACATGCTTTTTGTTTGTGGGAGGATTACTGGAGATTTAACCCAGAGGTACTGGGGATTTAACCCATGGATGCTTTACCACCGAAGCTACATCCCCAGACCCTACTATTTGATTTTTTGATTTTAATACAGGGTCTTGATAAATTGCTGAGGCTAGTCTCAAACTTGGAATCCTCCTGCCTCAGCCTCCTGAGTCACTGGGATCATAGGCATGCACAACTGTCAGCAAAACATGCATTTTTGTATTTCAAAATGGCTTACCTTAGGAAATTATACATTTTCCCAAAGTAATGTTATAATTTCAAACATCTTAAAACATTTGTAGACTGTCTTCCAAAGTCAGTTGCAGAGATAAACAGTCCATTTTTACTATATATCAATTTGAATGCTATAATGAACTAATGAAAAGAATGCTGGATTACCTGTACATGTGATCTACTGTACTCATATCATAGATATGAGTAACTCTTAGCTGTTGGAAAATTTTATCTCAGAGGATGAGAATATGTTACATTCAAGAAATATTTTGTTTTTATAAAAGAGTGTTCTGTCCTCTTGAAGGCATAACCTGAAGAATGCCAAATATTTACGAGTTTCATAATTTCATAAGCTTGCTAGGGTATCACAAGCTGAGGGGCTTCAGCAATTAAAGTTTAGTGCCTTGTAGTTCTGGAGGTTAAGAGTTCCAGGTCAGTGTGTCCGCAGGCTTGGTTTCTTGGGTTTGGAGGGAGAACCTGGTGCTGGCCTTTCCCCAGGGCTGTTGGCTTGCTGGCATCCTTCCCATCTGCTAGAAGCATATCCCAACTGTGCCTTCATCTTCATATGGTAATCTTCTTGTGTGTGTGTGTGTGTCTTCAAACTTGCCCTGGAAGCCCACTTTTCTTCAGTTTGACTTCCTAACTTTATCATATTTGCAACAAACCTATTTCCATTTCACATTGTTTGGTTTGGAGATTAGGACTTAAACATGAATTTTGGGAGGATGCAATGTAACCCATGACAAGAATTATGGAAATAACTTGTTTATTTTAAAAGAATAATCAAAATGCCCTTTTCGTCTTTCCACACACAACTAAGAAGCATTGTGTTTGAATGCTGTGATTTTGAATCTGTTATGTTTGGCAACATTCGGCTTCTGTGAAAAGGAACACACGAGGTGTAGGTAATTGAACAAACCACTATTGGGTCATAATTTCTAGTTCCCTCTGATTATGCCACATCTTTTGTTCTAGATGTCAACTGAATAACCATGTTGATGTTGGTGAGTGTCTGTCATGGTACAGTCAGTTAACAAATACAGTTAACAAATACAACAAAGTCATCATCGGTCCATAAAACAAAATAGTACTTAATTTTTCCAAGATAGTAGTAAGTGCAAACATAACTGTGGATATTCATATACATTATAACTTACTATTAGGCATTTAAAAACAGGTAATTACAGAATAGATATGTGTAGGACATGTGAATTGAAACCCATCAATTTCCTTAGTATGAATTTAATACATTTTTTCTGCTTTTTAGAAGTATTAGATCAATATTGAAAATTATTGGGTTATAACACTATAGTATAACATCTACTTTAGTGATTAATATTGATGATGTGATTATAGCCAACACTGAGCTCATGAGAAAGGCAAAACATGAACCTGTTTACTGAATCTACCTGAAAAGTCTGAATGTGGATAAATTATCTTTATTTTTACCTTATTAGCTAAAAAATGTTTAAATTAGCATTTAATATACTGTTCTTGTTGTAAAAACAGTTCATTTTTACATTTGGATTAGCTTATTTTTCACTAATAGTACTTTATAATGGAACACTTTAATTTTAGAATGTCTATAATGGAAAGATGGAAAGAAGCCACACTTGTGCATATGTGAATTGAAAACTCAGATTATTTTGAATATTTTTGTATTTTTAGCAAAAGATTTCATCAGCTAGCTGACATTGTGTGTTATAAGATGTTCTTTAGACACAGAATTCTGGCCAAGGAGAAGGTTCATTATATCAAAATAATCTTATTTTGCATTTCTTAATTAATAACAGACACATTGGCAATGATATAGTACATAATTATATGCATAGTTGACTTACAAAAGTGGATCATTTAATAACTTTATGGCACAAGTACAATTAAATCCATAATTAAAAATAAAACTTCATTCTACTTTGCCCTGGAGAACATATGTTTCCTAATTGCAGTACATCCAGAGATCATCCATTAGGAAGATGAGTGTGTGTGTGTCTAAAAGAAGAAACAAGTGAATAATAACTGGAGGTATTTGGGATGTTTATTCTGAAGTCTAGAATACTCAGGGGAGATACTTCAGATTTCTTCAAATATTTCAAAGTTCATAATTCAGAACAGGTATTAGACTTATGTATTGTTTCTCCAGGGGCCAGAAGTTACAGGAAGGAAATTTTGAATCAAAAGAAGAAAGATCTTGCTCATCAAAATCTGTCCAATTGTGAGACAGGTTATCTTGTAAAACAGTGAGTGTCTCATCACTAAAAATATTAATATCAAGGTCAGGCAACCGTGTCATTGGTGGTATAGAAAGCATTTTTAAATTAAGAATGAATCCAGACTAGATGAACTTCAAGGCCCCTTTTATCTTTCATATTCTGTAAACTCAGACAAGAATTGGCTCTATGTCTATAATCCTTCTTCAGTAGTCTGAAATCAAGGAAATAAATAGTCTTCAAACATTTGGTGGCCTGCCTGGTCCCTGACCCAATATTATATGACACATTTTGAAACCTGTGAAAAATGATAGAGCTGAAATATAGCAACAATTGCACATTTTAGAAAGATTCCCATCATAGGTATTGTTATGTTTGCCACAGAACTCCTCACTCCTCAAATAGCCAACATAAGCTACACACTTGCATATTAAAAATCACAGATGAAACTATTGCTGACCCTCAGTTTGTTCCCAGTTGTTCATTCATCCAAAATGTCTTGTGATTGTCTCCTGAGTTCCACATGCCTTTCTAAATGCTGGGAAAACCATGAAAAATATTGCGGACAGAAATCTCTCATTATAATTTATGTTCCAGTTTGCCATAGAGACATTTAACATGGGAAAATGTAATAGAAAATAATTACATATGGTAGTACAAAATTGAAGACTCTAAGCAGGGCAGTGGGTAGGATTTTGTTGGCAAGGGAGCTAGTTGAAATAGACAGGAATAGACTGTCTTAGAAGATAGTATTTGACCTGTGGCCAATTTGTGAGAAGGAACCAGCCATGAAGAGATTTGAGGAGGAGTATTTTTAGCCTAGGGAACTACAGGTACAGAGGCTCACCCTCAGGGCCCAAGAGTATTGACTATCTATAACCCTGTTCTTTGGAATTGTCTGTATAACCATGCTCTCTAAATTCCAAGTGTCAGATTTGGCCTTAGAAAAATGTCAGACTCAGAGTTTAAGTTGGTAAATAAGGGATTTATGTGAGTTTCCAGCATATCTATTACTAAATATTGCATTCACCTTGATCTGGAGAAGAAAAGTGGAGAGATAGAAAGGAAAACAAAGGAGGCAGACAAAAAACAGGTGTTTATATGGCAAGAATTCCAAGACTCTTGCCCATGGACATGAGCTATTCTTGGATGAACTTCAAGGGACAAGTGATATAGCCCATTTTAGTTTTTAATATTTTATATGTGTTTTGTCATGGCCTTTACTTTCACCAACTTCTTTTAGGAATAGTTGCAGTTTTTAATCTCAGATGGGAAAAGAAGCATAAACAACTCCTCAAAAAACTGAAATGCCATTCTGCTCCTCTCTGTGTCACTTCAAGAAAAATAAATGGAAGTAAACAGGCTCAAAACAGCCCTACTTCCAATGGATCCACTCACAATAAAAAGCAAAGAGGAACAGACAGTCAGGCAAATGCATCTCCAGAGACCCATTTCTTTGTTTTGTAGTTAGAAATAAGACTGCTGCTAATATATTGACTGCTTGTTGTGGTTTAGATCTAGAATGTTCCCCACAGGCTCAGACTAAAAGGTTTGTTCCCCAATGCAGCAATTTCCAAAGATGAGGCTTTTACAATATGATTGGATCCTGAGGTGTTTAGCCTTATAGGTGGATTAATCCATTTGATGGATTAATAATTTGAATTATTTGGAGTTAGATTTTATTGGAAGGTGTGGGAAGACGTACAGCCCTGCACTTTCCTCTCTCTTTTTCTCTTCCTCTCTCTGCTTCTTCTTGACTACAAAGAGTTGAGCAGCTTCCCTCCACTACACCCTTCCAGCATGTTGTTTCTCAACCTTGGAGTCAGCCAATTGTGAACTGAAACCTGGAGTCAAAACAAATCTTTCTTCCTTTAAATTGTTGTTCTCAGATATTTGCCATGGTGACAGAAAAACTGATTAATACACTGCTGCTTCAGAAAAGTATTCAGAGGATCATGGAGGGTTGAACAGAGAGATGCCCTCCACACAGCTGTGTTGCTTTGAAACATTTTTTTAGACTTTTAAACTTGGTCCATTTTATGTTTAAATTTCAAATTTCAAAGACTCTTGGTAATTATTTTTTTTTGTGTGTGTGTGTGTGTGTGTATGTGTGTGACAAATAAGGTTACCCCAAACCACTTATGACTTTTTGGTTGGTCATTTATTTTTTCTTCTAATACAAGAAAATAAATAAAGGAGATGGGAAAGGGCAAGATGAATGGAAGTGAAGGAATATGACCTTCTCTGAGTCTTGGCTTCCAGGGCAAAGAATCTGGGTGGAGAAGAATACCTATAGATCTCTAGTGCTCACAGAACACAGACGGACTTACGGGGGTGCTCCTCCAGGTTAAAGATGGGGAAAGCTTATAATAATACTGTTAAAGACAATATGTAATACTTTATTCGAGGTAGAACTACTATAGTAGGCACAGGACCACTGCAATGGGGCTTTGGGGTTGGGTAGATTGGGATAAGCTCTGAATACAGCATGGACTGGTGAGAATTTATAGTCAAGGAGGACGGTGAGGGTCAGTGCACAGAAAATTATTAAGAGGACATATCTGACATAAGGATGTATTCTGGCTAACCTAACTCCCAAGACAGGCCAGTGAGAATCAACATCAATCACGTGGATAGGAGACATGAGAAAGGTGATTAGATATCAAATGTGATCAATAGAAGAATGGGGAATTCTAGCTAAGTGAACTTAGCAGCATTCTTACTAAGACTGAACAACCCAAATGTAAACGTGAAGATCCAAAGATCAAGGCGTAGTTGACAAAGAGCTGAGGAGAACCTGAGTAGAGTTTGGTCAGAGAGAAAAACATGGTCAATGCTCATTCTTTTTCTTGCCTATCTTCTTTGTGTTCTTTGTATTTGGCAAGTGGTATTTGTTTTATACTCAATATATATTCATTTTTCTTAACAGCATGTCAGTCTTCAAAACTTCTCATTAACATTCCTTCTGTTAACATTTTTTTACCAATTCTTAAGATTAGCCAATCCTCTTGTGTATTTGATTAATAGAATCAATTTTTACTTTAATTTTTCACACACAATATCTTATTATTATAAACTTTTCCTCAGAGCATCTTTGTCTGACATATGACAAAGTGTTGTGAATATAGGGAAAAGTAAAAAAGGCTGTGTGGAGCAAGCTCTACCTAATTATGGTCTCAGTGGTTTTTCACCCAGCCAACCTTGCTCTTTGTTGCTGGGATTCTTCTACACCCAATAAGATTGCCACATCTGACACAAAACAAAGTTAGGAAGAAGAATTAAAAGAGAAGTTCAAGGCAGGTAATAACTTAGACTTCCAGCCGGGTCCTGGCTGGTTACACTAACAGATGTTGGTCAAATTTGCATAGAATGGAAGACCACATCAATAGATAGAATATGAGGTGGGACTTAGATAATCTTGAAGTGGGACACATGAAGGAGTTGGCATACAGTAGTCAATTCTTAATTGCTTTTTTTATGATTGATATATTCCAGAGGTAGCAATATATCTTTGGTCTTCCAATTGTAAAGGATAAATAGGTGTCATTCAGATGTGGAAAATATTTGAAAGGCACGAGGCTAAGAAGGGCTTACCAAGCCAAGAAGCAGTGGTGCAAAGTTAGAGCTGAAAGCAGGTGAGCTCAGCGGGAGCCCAAGACATGAGAAGGGCTAAGTCACAGTGACAGGGATTGGGTGATGAAGAGCATTGTATATTTGCTCATACATCAGTTTTATACTGAAGTGTGTGCTTAGCTGCCAAATGAAAAGACAAGCCTGATCACAAATTTGAGGCATTATTAGGAAAGAAAGGCTTAGGAAATAGTAGTCATGGGATTCTAGTTTATTAATAATGATACTCTTTTAGATAAACACACATAGATCCTCCTGCTCAGATAGTAAACAGTAGGCAGCTTCTCAGGTTCAGTGATTATTTGGACAGAATACTCCCAAGAAGAATCATTCTCAGGGTTCTTTTATATAAAATCAAAGATGTTCCCACATGTCTCTTGGCTGACTTCATTATTTCCTCCCAGACTGCAAGCAGGATCATGTTAGGGTCTGGCTTGGGGTGGTATCTGCAGGATAGGTTTGGGCTGGGGATCATCCTTTTCATCTTGGGGCTTTACTTGATCTAATAAGGTCTGGAACTATTTTTCCAGTTCTGCCTCAGGTATACAAATGCATTCTTCTTTTCTTTCACTCTTTTTCTTGACACAGTTAAGTTGTGAGTTTCCTGTTCCTTGTTCACTGTTCAATTAACTTTTCCTCTTGTACTTTATTAGTAAAGACTTGCAATTTTTGCCCTTAGGTTGCATAGATATGAAAGCCTTTACAATATTTTGACCTGAAAAAGTGCCTTACATAATAACAATCTTAGATTTGTGCTTTAACGTCATGATGCTGGCATTGTAGAGAATGAGGTGAGGTGGGGTTGAAGTGAGGATTGGGTCCCTGAAGCAGGGAAATTAGGTAGGTGACAGTGGTGAATAATTCATGTGATTATGAGGGCTGGGATTCAGGTAGTGGTTTTGAGGATGGAGGGGAGCAAATGAATGTGAAAGATACTTAAAAAGGAAAATGACTAGGATTAGATGATGAATTGGTTATGGGGAATGGGTGATAGGGAACCCACAAACACACCTGGCTTTGATGTGGACCCTGAGTAGATGAAGATGCCACTTATTGAAGGGAAGGGTTGGAGTCTCTTAGTTCCATTTTGGAAGTGCTTTGTTCAAAGTTCTTGTCAGGTACTCCACATGTATAAACTCAGTAGGAAATATGCAGCTCTGGAGACAAAACTCAGTGAGGAATGTAGATTGTGTGTGTGTGTGTGTGTGTGTGTGTGTGTGTGTTTTAGTCAGCTTTTTTGCTTTAATACTAAAAGACCTGACAAGAACAACTTTAGGGGAGGGAAAGTTCATTTAGGGTCTGGCTCATGGTTTCAGAAGTCTCAGTCCATAGAAGGCTGGCTCCATTCCTAGGGGCTTGAGGTCAGGCAGTATATCATGGCAGAAGAGTGTGGCAGAAGGAAGTAGCTCACATTATGATCAAAAAGCAGTGAGAGATCCACTTGCCAGATACAAAATATTACCCCAAATCCATGCCCCCAATAACCCACCTCTTCCAGCCACACCCTACCTGGGCTTCAGATGCCACTCAGTTAATTCCCCTGGGGGATTAATTCACTGATTGGGTAAGGCTTTCATAAGCTAAACATTTCTCCTCTAAACCTTTTTGCATTGTCTCACCCATGAGCTTTTGGGGGACACCTCACATCCAGACCATAACAATGTGCTAAATATTGAAAGGGCTACTACAGTGTCTTACATAAAGGGGAGGTTTATTTTTCTCTCAAAGATCCTTCAGTTTGTCCATGCTGCTGGTCAGCTCTGCTGCCACTTCATCCCGGGACCAGGATGGTGAGACAACTTTTCATTTTTAAATACCTGTCTTCTAGAGTTTGTTCTGATTTTCTCCAGTTCCAGGCATGAGGCAAACTGAGGCAGTGAGTGGGAAGGAGCCCATCCAATTGCACAAAGGCCTGTATTGATCACCCCTACTCACATCTCACTGGCAGGGACTCGTAGGGCTTTGCTTAACTTCAAGAGAGGCTGGGAAATATGGTCTATGGGCTGGGATAAGGCTATGTTCCCTATAGGACATTAATTACTGTGGAAGAAGTGAGCAGACTGGGTGGGGGGGCACAAACAGTACACAGTTCTCATCTGTGTATAAGAGACATGGGAGGAGAGGAGACCACTAAGGAGGTGATTATAATGTATAATGTACTCATTCAAGGACAGAATTCTGAGAATGCTAATACTTAAGGGTAAAAGTGGAGACACCAAAAGTAGACACAGATGGAAAAGCAGAAAAGAAGTGAAAGAAAGAGAGGTTTTTAGGAATAAATTTTTCTTAGTGAGGAAGCATGGTTTGACAAGGATATGAAGTCAGACTCTTTGAGTTAAATCTTTGATGTTTTTCCTTTTTAACTAGCTTTATGACCTCAGGGAAATTTTTGACCTCTCTATGCTTCAGTTTTTTTATCTGAAAAGTAGGGATGGCCAGATTACTTACCTCTTAGGAATTTTTATTGTTGTTGTTTGGTTTTTGAGAATTAAATGAATTAGCATTTTGAAAGCCTAGAACAGTGCCTGTTTACAGTGTATACCACCATTAACAGTGGTGACTTAAAGTAAGTACAGGATTGAAAAAGTACATGTAGAGGAGAAACAAAATCCTATTCTTATCTCACCTCTCCCAAAGTTCATAGCTGACACTTCCTATAACAGAGCACTTCCAGCTAATGAAAGTTTCACTTAATGAGAAAGTCTTCAGAAATGAAGACCCAGAGATCCAGAGAAATTTGTATTTAGAGACATGAAATAATTGGATAGTTCTGGAGAAACTTGATCAGACAAAAAGGGCTATGAACTCTTGGTAGTAAATTGAGACTTCTACTTGATTCAGATTCTTCTTTCTCAAATGAGGATCTGCAGGGGAGAAGGAAAGAGGTCAAAAAATGGCCTTCTTAGGTTTTATGGCTTTCTTCAGGGGAAGGAGTTCTGGTTTCTATAAATGCCTTGGGGACAGATAGGGGAAGAGAAGAATGGTGGGAGGCAAGAGAGACCTTCTTGCCTCTGCAGCCTTCCTGTCTTCTTCAGCTCAGAAATACTCAGCATACCATATTTTGGGGAGTTGCATTCAAGCTCTGACATACACATTGGACTTTTCAAATAGGATATTTATTAATATAGCTTTATGAGTAAGTATTTTAAGTGCATTTCCTCATTAAGATACAAAGTAGTTCTTTGAAGAAGCTACAGTAGTATCATATCCATTTTATAGATGAGAAAAGTGAGGCACAAAGAGGCTGAACAACTTAGCCTACTTGTAGAATAAGTCAGTGACTAAGTCTGGATCTTTCTGATTCCAAATCCCAGGCTTAGAGATACTAACATTTTCAGATGTTGAGTGGTCAAGAGCAAGGGTGTTTGTAGAATTTTTCCCTTCTAAACTTCAGTGCCCTTATCAGAAGCGATATAAAAGGCACTTAATTCATTGTAATATGGCAAAGGAACTGAGGTTCTGCATGAGAAATCTTTAGCACACCACTTGGCACACAGTAAGAACACATTTTCAATTGACAATGGTGGCTAATGACAATCATACTAGTGGCTCATGATGTATTGAAGTAAACAGAGAAATGACTGGTTTACAATTAGAGTTCAACCTAGATAAATTGCCCCTAGTGTTGCCTGTCATGACCCAGAGGAGAGTGTACATTTTCAGGTTTTCCAAGTTTGTGCTTCCCAAAGGTAGGTTTCCAAGGCCTTTGAGACTCTGTGGTTCCCCTTTATTTCCTAACTTCTTACAGATGGATACTTAGGGTGGACAGTTCATAGGAGGAGTCTCTGAATAAACTTGTGGGCTCAGCCAGGCAAGGGGAGCCTCCTGCTGCAGGAATCAGCTTCACTAGTGAGAATGTGACCTAACTGAGTGTTCTCACTCTAGTCTCTTTATAACCCCATCTTTTGGTGAAACTGAAAACTGTTCAGTAAATACAGTCTTTTCAATTTGATAGTTCTGCTGACCTGATGGGGCTATTGTGAGGATTAATTGAGGTATAAGGGTCTGTCCTATAGTAAAGATGGATAAGACTTTTTCTACTGCATTTCCTGTGCATAGGTTAACTTTACTCTTTAGAGGACAGAAAGTCCCATTAATGAATTTTATTGATTGCTGTTTATTTATTTATTTTTTTATTTAAGGAAGTATCTGTTTTCATTCAGAGCTTAAAGATTGTCAGTGCAGTATTCTTCTTTTTAATTTTTTGGTTATGAGAGCTTTATGGTACCAATACAGACTTTTTGATCCAACTTTTAATGCCCATGTGCTCATGAGGTCATGAACTTTTGTCATTCAGTTCTTCAAGTCTAGAAGAAATAAGGTTAAATATTGTATATTTGTATGTAATAATTAACACAGTCATTTCAAACTTGAGAGTTATGAAAAATCAATTACAAAAATATCAATACTGATGTGTATTGGCACCTAGAATTTATTTACGCTTTATCTTCATAAACATTAAAAAGCTACCTGACTTTTGATGTGGCCTGTTAATATTTAGTACTGAAAAGCCGTGGGTGTTCTTCCAATTTTAGAAACTTATTTTAGAGATAGATCAGAGAATAATTTCAAGTTTATAATTTCCTCAAGTGAAATGAGGCATCCTGACATAAATATTCTTTGAAAAGTACTTGTATAAATGATTCCCTGATACTCATCTCAGTACTTCTGTTGCAAGTTTTTGCAGTATTCTCTGCATCATCAAAAATTTCTAACTGGTGTATATTTTAGAGACACTGTGCTACTATTTATATTTACAACAGTATCTTACTTTATTGTATAAGGGATTGAATTCAGCACATAACAAAAGTATAATGACTTAATAATAAGATATAAACATAATTGGAAAATCAAAGTTCAGAGAAAGAGTAAGCAGACATGTATACTGTGAAGGCAAATGGGGTTGCAGAAGTTGACTTTCCTGTTTGTCTCAGATTTCTGACAGCTCAGCTGAACAGGACACATGCTTATCTGCATATTCTAATATTACAAGAGAAAATATTCTAATTTTCCAAAGGGAGCACAATTTTAACTTTTTTTTTCAATTGGGGCTCTATATCTGCTACTCTTAAATTATCTAGGAAAATATCTTCAATATTGGACCATTTTAATTTTTTACAGTGTTTTTTTAAATAATCTGTACATAATACTTCTTTCTCAGAGGTTCTTAAATTCTCATGATGAATTTAAGGATGAAAATTGTGTCTTGTTTAAAGGATTATCTATGTACTTTATTAACTAAATGAGAAAGTGATAAGGTTAACATGTTACTATAAAAATGAAGTCTAATAGTGTCTTAGTTTCTTTTTCATCTCTGTGACTAAAAGATCTGATAAGAACACTTAGAGGAGGAAAAGTTTATTTGGGGGCTTATAGTTTCAGAGGTCTCAGTCCATAGATGGCCAACTCCATTGCTCCAGGCCCAGGCATGGCAAAATTCATGGCAGAAGAATATAGTGGAAGTGGCTCAGTGGTAGAGCATTTGCTTAGCCTGTGTGAGGCATTGGGTTCAATTCTCAGCACCACATACAAATAAATAAAATAAAGATCCATCAACAACTAAAATATATATATAAATGTGTGATGCGGAAAAGTGGCTTAGTTCATGGAACCAGGAAGCAGAGAGAGAGAGACAGCTTTCCTCACCACGAACAAAATATGTACCCAAAGGCATACCTCCAGTGACCCATCTCTTCCAGCCATACCCTATCTTCCTACAGTTACCACCCAATTAATCCCTACTTTTGAATTAATGCACTGATTTGGTTAAAGTTCTCATAATCCAATCATTTCATCTCTAATCTTTATTGCATTTCCTCACACATGAACTTTTGAGGGACACCTCATATTTAAACCATAATATTCTGCCCCTGGCCCCCAAAAGCTCGTGTCCATCTTACAATGAAAAATACATTTAGTCCATTTCCAAGAATCCCCATAGTCTCAACAATTTTAGCATTGTCCAAATGTCCAATTCCAAAGTCTCCTCTGAAACCCAAACAAACTCTTAGTGTGAGCTCCTATAAACATCAGAAGCAAGTTACATATATCCTCTGTATAAAGTTACATAATAAACATTTCCATTCCAAACAAAATGGAGAAATAGGTGTATAGAAAAAAATGAATGGGATCAAAGCAAAACTGAAATCCAGCTGGGCAAACAAATTATGTAGCTTCATGTCCAGAAACTGGAGTAAATGACTTCATGATGTTTTCTCCAAAGGCCTTATGTAGCTCCACCCCTGTGGCTCTGCCGGTCACAGCCCATATGACCTCTCTGTTGGTTTATCTCTGCTTATTTTCCATAGCTATCCTGTGCAGATGTTTCATAGTACAAGCTCAGCTTAATCTTAGGGTCTCCACTGCAGTTTTGTTTTTCTTCTCACAGCCCATGCATCACCCTTTCAGAGACTGTTCACAGGCACTCTTATCCTGTTGCAACCTGTCCAGCTTCCCAAGCCTTCCTTTGAAATCTTGGTAGAAACCTCCATGACCTCCTAATTGCAGAATCCTGCATTCCTGCAGAAGAAGCTCCATGTGGATGATACCAAGGTCGGCAGCCATTTTGAACATTAGCCAAGAATCCTGGAACCTTGGCTGCAGCAGCCTCCAGGGACCTGTATGGCTAAGCATGGTTAAAGTTTCAGAACACTTTATGCAAGCCAGGTGTCCCCATGGTCTCAAAGGAATTTTTTCATTTACTCCTTTGAGCCTAAGATGGGTGTGCTCTTGCCAATTCCTGAGATGCCCTCAAACCATCTTTCTTATTGTGTCTGGGCAAAGTCTTTAGAATTTCTTTAGTATCTGTAATGTCTATAGCAACCACACATCCTTACCTAGCCCCAGTTTTACTCACAGTTTTCTGATCAAAATTCAAATTTTTCAAATCTTTCTGCTCCTGATTATCTCAATTAACCTGGCTAAAAGCTGCCAACAATATACATGTCATTGCCTGAATGCTATGCCACCTAGAAATTTCTTTCACCAGATTAAGAAATTCATCACCTTTAAACTCAGCCTCACTGAAAGTGCCAGAACTGAGGCAAAATGTGGGCGACTTTTTAGTCAGAATATAACATGAATGGCCTCTTGTCTAATTTCCAATACAATCTTTCTCCTCTAAAATCTGAGCCCACTCCTTACTGTCCACAGTCCTATCTGCATTCTGGTCTTCTGAGCTCCCACCACAATTGCCCACTAAACTCTGCTTACAGCAATTTAAAACTTTTTCCAGCTTGTATCTTGAAATTTTTCAAAACTACTACCACAAATTCCAAAAGCTTCGAAACCTCATTGTCAGGTTAGTCACAGCAGCAACCCCACTTTTTGGTACCAATTTCTGCTTTAGTCAGCTTTTTGCTTCTGTGATCAAAAGGCCTAATAAAAACAATTAAAGGAGGAAAAATTAAAGAGTTTAATTGTGGATTTATGGTTTAAGAGGCCTCAGTCTGTAGATATCTGACTCCATTGCTCTGCTTGGGGCCCAAAGTGTTGCAAATATTATGGCAGAAGAGTATGGTGGAGGAAAGTGGTTCAGGTCATTTCACCAGGAAGGAGAGATAGAGGGAGGGAGGAAGGGAAGGAGAAGAAGAGAGGGAGAGAGGGAGAGAGGGAGACAGGGAGAGAGAAGGAGAGAGGGAAAGAGGGAGAGAGAGAGAGAGAGAGAGAGAGAGAGAGAGAGAGAGAGAGAGAGAGAGAGATGGCTCCCCTCACCACGGATAAAATATACTTCAGAGGCTTGCCCCCAGTGATCCACTTCCTCCAGCCACATCCTACCTGTCTATAGTTACCACCCACTTAATTCCTATCAGTAGATTAATGTGCTGGTTAAGTTAAGGTCCTCATAACCCAATAATTTCACCTCTAAACTTTCTTGCATTGTCTGACACATAAGCTTTTCGAGAACATTTCATATTTGAACAGTTGCTGAGAGCCATAGCCGGAGTGGGAATGACACATGACATTTTTGCCAGAATGTAGTGGTTGAGAGGTGAGGACAGCAAGCCATTGAGATAATAATGGTTATGTTAAGCTGTGTATTCAATTGTATATTAGACCCCTGCTGTCCAGCTACTTTGGATTTCTTGGGAGGATTGCCTGAAGAGTTCCCATTGGTTGGTGAAGTTCTGGTGGTAGGTGTTCCGGTTGGTGTGTGGTGTGTCCTGGGAGAAGGCCGCATGCATGGCATTCGTGGGAGTGCAGAAAATAAAGGAGTTCCTCTTTTGAACCTACAAGGCTGTGTGGCAGCTCATTTATTTTGTGCCCAACCAGACTGCAGCAAACAGTAACACATAAGACCTTTGCTTTGAATAAGTCACACCTGTCCATATCCACATGGATATAAATCTCAGGCTCTAGTGATATAGAAGGAAGCCAACTCCAAACTGTGTGGCTTAACAATACAATCCTCTGTTGACTCCTCTAGGAAACTGACAAAGCTTATGTTTCCATTGGATCTAAACTTTTTCACAATAGCCTTAATTGTTTTTTTTAATATTGCATATTTTTGGTTTATAAAGTTAAAATTGATGTCATTTTCAAATAACTGACAAAATCAGCATAATCCAGAAAAGGATCATCAAGACAATGAAGTATATACATTTGGAAAACTTGAAGAAACCAGAAATATTTAACCTGGAGAAGAGATAGGTTATAGGGAAAGTGATAAATCTTCAGTTATGTCTCAATTTTATGAAAAGGGAGTGAGCTAAGAGTAGAACTAGAACCAGTATATCCAGGCTCCAAGAAGGAAATGACACTTATGAATTAAAGTTGTTCAGGGGATATAGTTAGTTGGTAGAGTGCTTACTTCACATGCACAAGACCCTGGGATCAATCCCCAGCACCAAAAATAATAATAATAATAATAATAATTATTATTATTATTATTATTGTTGTTGTTGTTGTTCAAGTGTGAATGGACTGTCTAGTGAGACAAGCAGATCCTCCCATTATGAGTATAATGTCCTTGGTTTCTTTTCACCCACTATGTATGAGCCATGGTTTTTTCTCTCTTTGCAAATCTTATGATTCTTTTTTTCCTAAGTAGAAAACTGGACATTTTAAATAATTTAATGCAACAATTTTGGATATCAGATTCTCTCCACTCCCTCCAAAGTTTATTGTTGTTATTTGGAAGAGAGACTATTCAGAAGTCCTAGATGTGTGCATTTAGCTGATGTCAATCCAGAAGTGCTTTTAGCTGTGCTTAGAAAAAATGGAAATTGGACAGAGCAAAGGGAATGGAGGAGAAGGGAGAAGGGATGGGATAGAAAAGATGGTGGAAATGAGATGGACATCTTTACCCTAAGTATATGTATGACAACACTAATGGTGTGTCTCTACTTTGTATACAACTAGAGAAATGAAAAATTGTGCTCTATATGTGAACTATAAATTGAAATGCATTCATTCTGCTTTCATGTATAACAAATTAGAATGATAAATAAATTTTAAAAAATGGAAAGTTGTTAACTAAAATATCTAATTCCCAGACCATCCTTTGAAATATGATCTACTATGACTTTTTAAAAATTAAATATGATTACTTTAAAAATATTGAAATAAAATTTCCACAGTGTGAAAATAGGAAGCACAATAGACTATACTTAGTTACTAATTTCTACTTTGTTTTACTCATAGCTTTAAAAATCACCTCTTCTGTGTAATTTATTACCTTAAAATTAACTAGTCCAAAGGGACAGGAGAACTTTACCAATAAAGGAGAGAGAGAGAGAGAGAGAGAGAGAGAGAGAGAGAGAGAGAGAGAGAGAGAGAAAGAGAGAGAGAGAGAGAGAGAGAGATATTTATGGATAAAATTTAAGCCCCAGAGATTATTAAAAAGGTAAAAATGAAGTGATAATTGACTGATAGAATTTCATAGGTTTGAATCATCAGCATTTGTAAATCTTGAACAATTTGATTTTTTAAACATATTAATTATTAATTATGATCATCAGGTTTAACAATGGATTTCTTTCACTATTTTTATAAAACTTAAATTTTATATCATTGAATGGCTTATTTTTAATTCTGATATTCCTTATAATTATCATAACCCAAAATATTGATCTTCCATACTAATTTTCTGACCATCAATCTTTATATTAAATACTGAGATCAAAGGTAGGGGTCAGCCACACATGATCCAAGCCATTTTTTATTAATTTCTTGAAAATCAGATGTGAGTCTATTGAACTACTTTGCATATCAATAATGTTATATGAAGTATTCATATCTCAATTTTCCATTTTGAGACCAAACCTTTTTTCTAAATATTTAATTCATTTAATTATTTCATAATTATATGTTCATAGAAGGCTTTTGACAATCTGTCAGGTATGTTGGATATAATTCTAATTTACACATAAGCAAGCAGAAGTTAAAACTTGTTCAGAGCCAACAACCTAGTCCTTTTGTCTCCTGTGAACCTTTTTTAATTTAACAATTTTGGGGGCAAATGTTTCCAGATTTTGTTAGATATTTCTCTGCTTAATCAGGATGCTAGTGATCTAATGTCTCAGTGGAAGATAAACATTTTGCATGAATGACTTTACTGTTCCAAAAAACAGTGACAGCCACTGGGAATGTGACATCAGTATTTACTGGTGACACATGCTCTGCTTTTGGTGTTTTTGTAGCATCTTACATATGCCTCATATTTTCCCATAAATATCTGTTGGTCACAGATTTTTCATCTGTTTTTAATTTGAGCATTCTAATATGTGACCTGACACATCAGGTAATATCTGGTACCCCACTGGCCTCTGGCCATGCACAAGACATCATTCTAAGTATTTGTTCATTTAATCCTCCCAATATCCCAAATAGGTAGGTGCCCTTACCATCTGGGTTTTCTGATGAGAAAGCAGAAGCACAGAGGGATTAAGTAACTTGCCCAAAGTCACAAGGCTTATAAGTAACAGAATAGGGATTTCAATTCAGACCATTGTCTCTGCATTTCATATCTTAACTGTTATACTCTATTGTTTCACATTAAAATGTTTGTTAAATTATACATAAACATAAAAGTTAACAGGCTCTGATAGAATACCCAAGTGGAACTCTTTGAAAAGTACTTAACATTTGTTAAATTGTTTTGTGATATATATTTTGATTTCACTCAGAATATATGTATGTCTATATGTATATATTTCTTGTATGTATAATAGAAGTGACATTATAATATCCACTTATGTATTATAAAATCATAAATATTTTAATTTCACTTTTGGCAAAATAGATGAACATTTGCTTATCATTTGCTGTTAATTTTTATTACATGTCATACCAGAAAAATGGAGTTATTTAGAAGTGTCCATAACTAATTTTACTTGATTTTTTTATTTCTCTAGAGTAATTCCTTATTGGGGAAGGTAGCAATAAATATCTTTGATATAGAAGAATTATGTTTATTCCTTTCTCATCACCAAGATAATATAGAAATTAACAATTGACTAAATAGTCCTGCTTTAGTTGGCTTAGTGAGTTCTTTTGGAACAAAATAATTTAAATAATTATGAATTTCTTCTCAGTCAAATAGCTACTGCTGTTGGATAAGCACTGAGTCATTCTTACTACACAGAATAAATAAGAACTTTCAAAGTCAAGTTCTTGCTAGGAGATAATTTTTTAGGACTGCTCACTTTCTGCATTTCTAGTGAGCAAAGTCTGTGGATGCCTTTGATCTAAACTCTCTGGGATGTATGCAAAGGAAACAGCCTAGAAATAGATATATTTTCTCCCTTCCTAGAAAATGGCAGGTTTGTATACTGTCTGGTACAATAAAGGTAATCTTCTCTAAGGTAAAATGCAGATATACTTATTGCCCATTACCAAAAATGAGAGTTCCCTAAGCTTAGATTTAGATTCTTCTTCCATAACACAGCCTTCTGTGTGTGCAGACATTATCTGACCTTCTACATTTTGTCCTTGGAACTTGAGGAACTGACATTTTCTCCGGCATTTGCCATTGCTAATAGTAATACAATCCTTTGTTTCTGTCTTCTGCCAACAGCCATTGAATGGCAGCCTAATTTGTTAGCTTCCAAGTATCATAAAATCTCAGAATTTTCAAAGTTCTTAAAATTTGTTATAAAGAGCTTTCTCAGTTTTTTACTTTAATTTACAATTAATCTCCCTTTAAGAGAGTGAATTATTTCTTTACTGTGGATACTAGATACAAGGCATCACTGCTTGGTCACTTGAGATTCTGGTTACTAGAGATAAGGTGATTATGCTTTGGTGCCTCAAGAGGGGCACAGCGGTTGCTAGTGACAATTTACCTCTTTTGTTCCCCCTAACCTATTTTTCTTTTGTCATGATTTTTCCTTCTCCTACACTTTTCCTCCTCTTCTCTGCATCCATGTAAATGAGACACATATATTCAGATTAGAGCTACATAAAGGTTGATTTTCTTCCACTGGCTAGTATATAATATATCAATTAACTGGTAACATAGGAAGTTAAACAGTACTAATGACTTGTATTACTTAGTAATGTATTCTTTTGAGGGTGACTAGATTATACACATGAACATTTCAAATTGGTGTCAACCTAATTGTGATTTTTGCTGGTTATTGAAATGTTCTTAACATCTATAAGAGCAAACACATTGTCTTTAACTGATTAGGTAAATATGTGTATATAAATCTGTTCTAAGTTTGTATAATTCAGTAGATTTCAATTCTTATAATGTTAAGAGTAACAATTGTGAAAAGAATAAATTTGTCTTGTATAGCACCATTATTTTTTTAGTCTTTCCTGTTCATAGAGCTTTTAAGTTCTGTCTTGAGTGTACATTACAACTGATAATTTAAGTACTTAGCCACTAATTTTGAAAATTGTCAGTGTGATTCATAGGAATCATTTTAATTCTGAATAGAATCTGGTCTCTAGGAAGTATTAACAAGAAAATTCAAGCATAATTTAATTGATTTAGTAAAGACTTGGATGCCATTTTCTTTGAAGCAAAGATACTTTTGACAATGAACATGCTTTAAAAGAGTTTATATTTGCCTTTTCCAAAAAGAAGTAATGGTCTTCAAGTCAAGATCATTTACAGAAAGTAGTTTTCTTTGTCCCCAGAAAATTGCCTGTAAGAAACATTAAAATAAGTGACAATTTAACAAGAGATTATCTTTGCTTTATTTCACTGATTAATATACTGTGGTGAATTACACAGATTATTAATTTTTTACAAAGGTAAATATATTTATTTGAAGTGGGAAAAGTGCATTTTATTGTATTTTGTGTATTAGGTTATGTTTATTTCAGATTATGGAATGAAAATTAAAACAACTGTCAATAAATATTTTCTAGAGAGTAATGATTTGGGCCTATTTTTTGTACATATGAGCATCTTTGCTACTTGAAGAGATTTACAAGGGGTGAAAGGAATGAGAAGTAATGCTTGAATAAGTTATTAATAATTTCCAAACTCCATACCTAATATATACAAGTACGAATTTTCCCTGAGAAGACAAAAAAGATGTGCTTTTAAAAGCTTTCTTCGTAGAAGTATGATAAATAGTACAGTTTGATAGAATATAAAACTATGTCTATTTATGTTAATATACCTCCTTAATGATTTCATATCCCAGGTTTTATAACTATTGTAATTTTTAAAAGAAGATTGGTCTAGCCAAAGTATAGTGGTACACTTCTGTAGTCTTTGCCATTCAGGAGGCTGAGCAGGAGCATCTCTTTACCTCAGGAGTTTGATGACACTATTGTGACATAGCAAGATGCCTATCACTTTAGAAAGAAAAAAAATGTCTAAGGAATACAATATTTGAAATTAACTGCCTTATTTAAAATCATCCATAGATTTCAAAGAAAACTGAATTACTTGCTCAATCAGAACCAAAAGAATCCCTTTCCCTAATTTCCTCAACACCCCAGCTCCCATAGTTTCACTAATAATACCCAAGTAACTGAGGCAGCTATGAATTTTGCTTGAATTATTTGGATAATGGTAAAAAGTACTTAAGCTGCAAAATAAAAGTTGATTTCTACATTCTAAGACTAGATATTTTGGTATATTACTATATTAACCACTCTCTAGAAGAGTCAACATAAATTTAGACAATTATGTATAATACATTTGCTTAATGGGAACAGGTGACATTTATAGTATGGGTCCGAAAAGAACTCTTATGATAGCAGTGCACCTGGGATAATAAAATCTCAAGGAACTTTAAAAAATGTGCTTAGTGCTGCAGAGCTGAGGGAGTTTTCTGTCTGTGTTTCTTTGGGATTTTTTTAAAGCTTTCTTTTGTAAAAATCGCAACCTTCAGAGGAAAACTTTAGGAAGATTATTTTTTAAAATATTTTTTTAATTGTTTATAGACTTTTATTTTATTTATTTATATGTGGTGCTGAGAATCGAACCCAGTGCCTCACACATGCCAGGCAAGTGCACTACTGCTGAGCCCCAGCCCCAGCCCAGGAAGATTATTCTTAGACTGGTTAACAGGCAATTCAAAGTGCCCTGGACACCTGAGATGGCAGTTAGAAATGATGTCTGTTCTTAAGCCCTGTCAAATCTGGGTTAGAGACACTTGTGATAACCACAGGAAACCTAATAAAGGAATATGCAGTGGGTAAGGCTGTGCTTAGGAAGACGATACAGAGGAAGGTGGAATTAAGGAAGCTACACCAAGAAAATGATTTTCAAGTTGGGTCAGGAAGGAGGAAAGAAGCTCAGCTACCTCATGGAGAATATTCCATGAGCTCTGGGGTTAAAGCGTGAACATTATTTTGATTCAGTGTGGTTAGACAGAACATATAAGAATTGAAAAAAAATCATGGTAAAGGAAATGGGTGAAAATTGGATTGGGAGTTTCATTCTTCTGTAGGTTCCATGGAGAGCCCCTGAAGTGTTTACAGAAAAAGAAGTAATGCCTGTTTCAGAAAGTTCACTGGATTAGCCAAATGGGAAATGATGCAGGGAGATAGGTGCACCCGTTGCACAACCCCTGGGGGGGGGGCAGGCCATCTCTTACCCATTCTAGGTAAATAGAGCTCTCCGCAGCTATAAGATGCCACACAGCCTGGAGGTAGACTAGATGGACTACTTCTGTGCTTCTGGAGTGAGGCAAAGATCCTCACCTGAACAATAGAAGTCAAAAATCAGAATGCATAAAACAGATAACTACAGAGTGAATCCACAAAAAAAAATTGGCAGCAGATTGACCTTGGGGACCGTGGGACAAAAAGTAAAAGAAGTGAAATTTCTACATTTTGAATCAGGTAAATAGGAAATGGGGTTAACCCAGCTAGAAGGCTGGTAGAGAATGAATGTGTGGGAGGGTAATTAATTTGTTTGGGGACAGACTGAGTTGGAGATGCCTGTAGAACATACAGATGGAGATGTCTATAGGCAGCTGTAAATTCCAGTCTTCAGCTCAGGAAAATTTACTGGGGAGCCTGAGAATTTTTATGCATTGCTTTTCCATCTCAGGAAGCCTGACAGAAAATGGGTCATGAACCAAATCTCATATGAAGAGAATCTTAAGCAGGATGCTAAAAGAGCTTGTTTTGTGTGAACTCCTATTCCTACAGATGAGTCAAAAGAGGTAAAGAAATAAGAAATGAAGATGTACTGAATCCTTTCAGGGCAAAAAAAAGCTGCCATCTTTTAAAAAATGTTGCCAAATACTATGTTGCTTTGCCTAACTGTCCCCCTTTGTTATCATCATCCTGCAATTTAAAAGTGAATTCATCTTTCCTCATAACTAAATTCTAATAAAAATGTGAGGGAAATACCCTCACATCCAAGCACACCTTAGAAATAAGTATGGGAGAATCTTTGATCATCTTGAAAGCTCATTAGCTTTCTATTTTAACGTGTTAATTGCAATCCTTCTTTCTCTGAGTAACAGACACACCATGAAAGACACTTTGCATGTATTGCCTCTGCTCTTTAGAATGTTTTTGCAATTTGTAAGCATCATCAGTCTCATTTTATTAATGGACTCAGAGATACAATTTATCTAAAGAGTAGGAGCCACAGCTCTTCCTCTCTCTCCTCTTTGTGACTTCATCAGCCTGTGGTGTCTTCCTCAGCTGACTCTCTACATACAAAAGTAGATTTCTTACATAAGAATCAATATCTCTGGGTCCAGTGATTCTCCAAATTCTACTACTTCTTCCTTCAAATTAACACTTTAGTCTTTCTAATTTCATTTTTCCTATTGTAAACCCAGAAATTATCTCAAGATTTGAAGCCATACATGGCTCTTTCCCTATCTATGACCTCTTACTGATATATCTGTGTACACATGCAGAGCCAAATTAATTACTTTCATCAGCTTTACTGAGGTTTGATATATGCATATACATACATACATAATATCAATTTTAAGTGTTCAGTTTTCATTCATGCACGCATGCACACACACACACACACGTAACTTCAAGCACAATCATGATACAGAATATTATCATCACCTCAACAAATTTTTTCTTGCCCCTCTCTCCTAGAGATCCCATCTCCTGATATTCCCATTTCTAACCTTGGTCCACATGCATCTGTTAAATGTCATTCAAATTCTTGAAGAGCTCAATTCTTATTCTGTCACTTCCTCACACATCCAGGGGTTGCCTGTTTTATGTAAGACAGAACTTTTCAGTTCATTAGTGTATATCTCATTCACTAAGCATGGTGGGGTAAACAAAGGTCAGAGACCACTGGCCATTCTAATCTGACTGCCCTGAGGACTATAAGGAAATTATAGCTCAACACTTGGGTTTCACTGAGTTGTTAGAGACCTCGAAAGACAATAGATTAGACAAAATAGGAGTGAATTTATATTTCATAAAACACATGTGTGATTAGCCTAAAGTATGGCAGTCTGGAGATGTTTGGGGCTTAGTCTCTTTCTGTCCTACTAGTCTGATATCCTGAGGTACCCTGAATAACACACTTCCAAATAGCACACTTTACTTCCACATTTCAAATAGCAGACTGGATAGAAAAAATAAAGAGGAAGAGGCACATGGCTTTTCCTTTAAGAACATACCCAGAGGAGACACCACTTCCATTCCCATTGCACAGCTCTAAGGGAGAGCTGCAGATGCTCCTTTCTCTGGATGCCCATCCAGTAAAATTAGGAAGTTTTCTAGGACCACAGAATTAGGGGGAAGTGAGTATTGGTGTCAACCAGCAAATTTCTGCCATACTCTTCACTACCTGTAGAACGAATCATCCATTTGAACTATTTTTTCAAACCAAACACCTATTACTTTGCTAGGCAGTTGAGCCATTCATGGTCCATTCATCGTCATAACCCATGTATCCCTTGACTCCTTGATTTTGCTCACATAGTGGTCTTCTCTGAAATAGCCTCCTGTACACATATTAAACTTGTTCTTAACATTTAAATCTCAGATCAGCAGTCACTCTTTACATGAAACTTCTTCCCCTGTCCATTGCAGCCCTCAGCAATATTTCCTCCTATTGGCTCAGCATTTGTTACTGTGTTATCTAATTTAGTCCTTGTATTTTTGATTTGATAATATTACTTTTCATTTATATTGTTTTGTTTTATTTTCTTTAGTTGTATGTCTAGATTTTCCTGAAAACAAATATCTGTTTCACTATTTTTCCACTCACTATTTTGCATTAGTTTAGGCAATATTTCTTAGGTCTCAGTTGCATAACTAGTTAGTATGAATATAAATTAATATATGCATGAAAAATGAGTCAGTTAAATGAGTAAGAAACATTGTCCAAAATGACTCTTATAAGGAGAATCCACCTTAAATAAGGCCATCTATTTTGCTTAACTGGGACAGAGGATAGTGGATTATCATGGGCTAAGTACTCATTTAGCTACAAATGGATGTAGATTGGATCTGCAGAATGTGTTTAGAGATCAGTCAAGTTTTATAAATGTCTGAGTGAACTATCAAATTGTACTGTGGCTTAATAATATAATAGTGGTTTAGATTAATAAAATGCTTTTACTCCTAACCCCAGTTCCTTTAGCTTTAAATATGCATTTGTTTGACTGGTAGTATGCAGAGTAAAGGCTGAATGCACATTGCTAAGGAAATCCCTGCAGAGTGGGAGATTGGAGCAATTTTTAAGGTGGATTATCCTTATAGGAGTCATTTTGGACAATATTTTTTATTTATTTAACTGACTCATTGTTCATGCATATATTAATTTATATCCATATTAACTAGATATGCATCTGAAACCTAAGATATATTGCCTAAACCAGTGCAAAATGCTGAGTGGAAAAAATGATAACTTTGCAATAATAACCTTGCAATTTCTATGGGATTCTAGGATATAACTTTAAAAGGTAGCATAGAAAGTGTTGGTGCAATTGCATCAAGAAGTATTTCATTTACTCTTCTCATAATCCCTATGAAGTCAATTTTTTAAAAACAATGATATACAAAGATGATAAGGAATATGCTTAAGATTATACAACATTCAAGTAATATTGCTGAAATTTTAATCAGGCTTGTTTGAAGTCAAAATCCATGCTATTTTCACCCTTATAAGAGAGCTACTTTGTTAATAGATTTACACAGCAATTCTTAAGTTTATGATTATAGCGTATTGTTATTTTAGTATATTGCTCTGTTTTGCTTACTAGTCTTTATGAATACGATTTATACTCCTTTGTTTTGTGTGTATGAGTAATCTTCAATACTTACTATATCAAGAAAATGCTATAGCCTTGTAAATATATGTTTTTACTTTTATTCTAAGAATTTGGAATATAAAAATATAAAAATATCCCATTTTCAATTCTACAAGATTAAAAAAAAACAATTCTTGAAATCTGTCTCCATCAATATTAAGAATGGCAAAATGGTACTTTTCTCTTCTAGCCAAGAAGGAATAACAAGAAATAAATAACAACAACAACAACAAAATAAATAATAAGAACAAAACCAAACTCATACCAAAATATTTGAAATAATAATTTATAACACTGGGTAACAAAGAACCAGATATTTAAGAACCTGATAAAAAAATGGGTGAGTCCTATGTTTTCCCAACTTCATTCAGAGTTTACTAGATGTGGTAAAGGGGAGCATCTAGGTATAGCTTAGAGGACTCCATGGATGAAGGGGTAGAACTGAGAGGACAGGGATACCAGGACAGAGTGATGAAGAGGAGAGGGATGCATAGATAAAAAGCCTCACAGATGTGTTGAGGGTTCCACTGGAGTATTTTGCAGAGTACTGATCAGCACATTTGAATGGATTTGGAGAAAATCTCCCACAGAGGGATGGGAATAATGCCAGTTCTCATAAACCAGAGAGTGGAAAATCTCATAATTCACAGGGCATAGGGTGGGGCACTCAAAACATCTTCTCTCATTAATAGGGAATAACTAATGTTGGAATAAATGTGGCTGTACTGGTACCTACCAAATCAAAAACACAAGACCCAGGATCATTGAACTCTCTCTTGAATAATTTAAAAGCATCTAAAAAGAAGCTTAAGAACATTCATAGAGTTTCAAGGATGATGTTGAATGAAAGTGGTGAAAGAGAGCATCCCTGTCTTGTTTCAGTTTTTAGCAGGAATGCTTTCAATTTTTCTCCATTTAGAATGATGCTGGTCTTGGGTTTAGCATATATAGCTTTTACAATGTTGAGGTATGTTCCTACTATCCCTAGATTTTCTAGTGTTTTGAACATGAAAAAGCACTGTATTTTGTCAAATGTTTTTTCTTCATCTATTGAGATGAACATGTGATTGTTGTTTCTAAGTCTTAATATGATGAATTATGTTTATTGAGTTCTGTATGTTGAATCAACCCTGCATCCCTGGGATGAATCCCACTTGATTGTGGTGCACTATCTTCTTAATATGCTTTTGTATGCAGTTTGCCAGAATTTTATTGAGAATTTTTGCATTTATGTTCATCAGGGATATTGGTCTGAATTTTTCTTTCTTTGATGTGTATTTGTCTGGTTTTGTATATGAATAATATTAGCCTCATAGAATAAGTTTGGAAAGGTTTTCTCCTTTTGTATTTCATGGAAGACTTTGAGGAGTATCTGTTTTAATACTTGTTTGACAGTCTTGTAGAACTCAACTGAGAATCCATCTGGTCCTGAATTTTTCTTGGTTGGTAGGCTTTTGATGTTGTTTTCTATTTCATTACTTGAAATTGATCTGTTTAAATCATGTATGACCTCCTCATTCAGTTTGAGTAGGTCAAATGTCTCTAGAAATTTGTCAATGTCTTTGATATTTTTTATTTTATTAGATTATAAATTTTCATAATAAATTATCTTCTCTATTTTAGGGGTGTCTGTTGTGATATTTCCTTCTTCTTGTTGTATTTTAGTAATTTGAGTTTTCTCTCTTTTTCTCTTTGTTAGCATGGCCAGGGGTTTATTTATTTTATTTATTTTTTCAAAGAACCAACTTTTTGTTTTGTCAATTTTTTCAATTGTTTCTTTTGTTTTGATTTTATTAATTTCAGCTCTGATTTTAATTATTTCCTGTCTTCTACTGCTTTGGTGTTGATTTGTTCTTCTGTTTCTAGGGCTTTTAGATGTAGTGTCAGGTCATTTATTTGTAGACTTTTTATTCTTTTAATGAATGCACAGAATGCAATAAACTTTCCTCTTAGTACTGCCTTCATAATGTTCCAGAGATTTTTGTATGTTCTATCAGTGTTCTCATTTACCACTAAGAAATTTTTTTATCTTATCCTCAATTTCTTCTACTATATATTCATCATTTAATCGTGTATTATTTAATCTCCATTTGTTATAGTAGCTTTGATTTTTAATTTATCATTTATTTCTAATTTCATTCCATGGTGGTCTCATATAATGCAGGGTATTATAACTGTTCTTTAATTATTTATTTATTTATTTTGTATTTACTAAGAGTTGCTTTATGGCATAAAATATGGTCAATTTTAGAGAAGGAGTCATGTGCTACTGAGAAGACAGTATATTTGCTCATTGATGAATGAAATATTCTATATATGTGTCTTAAGTCTAAATTTTGATTGTATAATTTATTGCTATAGTTTTCTTATTTAGTTTTTGTTTGGAAGATCTGTCTATTAGTGAGAGAGGTGTGTTAAAGCCACTCAGTAATATTGTTTTGTGGTCTATTTGACTCTTAAAATTGAGAAGGATATGTTTGATGTACATAGATGCTCCATTGTTTGAGGCATAAATATTTATAAGTGTTATGTCCTGCTTATAGAAAAACTACTCCATTCACAATAGCCTCAAAAAATATAAAATACTGGTGAATCAATCTAACAAAATAGGTGAAACACCTCTACAATGAAAACTACAGAATACTAAAGAAGAAATTGAAGAAAATCTCAGAAGATGGAAATATTTACCATGCTCATGGATAGGCTGAATTAATATTGTCAAAATGCCTATACTACCAAAAGTATTATATAGATTTAATACAATTCCTATTAAAATCCCAAGAACATTCTTCATAGAAATAAAAAAAGCAATCATGAAATTTATTTTGAAACATAAAAACCCAGAATAGCTGAAGCAATCCTTAACAAGAAAAGTGAAGCAGGAGGCATCACAATACCAGACCTTAATCTTCACTACAGAGCTATAATAAAAAAACAGCATGGCATTACCACCAAAATAGACTTGTAGACCAATGATACAGAATACAGGACACAGAGAATAACCCACATATATATGGTTATCTCATACTAGACGAAGGTGCAAAAAACATTCATTAGAGAAAAGATAGCCTATCCAACAAATGATGCTAGCAAAACTGGAAATCAATATGTAGCAAAATGAAATTAAACCTCTCTCTCTCACCCTGCACAAAACTACTCAAAGTGGACTGAAGATTTAGGCACAAGAACAGAGGCCCTGCAGCTAATAGAAGAAAAAATAGGCTCAAATCTTCACCACTTCAGCCTAGATCTGACTTCCTTAACAAGATTCCTAGAGCACAAGAAGTAAAATCAAGAATCAATAAATGGGATGGATTTAAATTAAAAAGCTTCTTCTCAGCAAAGGAAACAATCAATAACATGAGGAGAGAGCCTACAGATTGGGAGAAAATCTTTACCACATGCCTCTCTGATAAAGCATTAAGGTCTAGGATATATAAAGAACTAAAAAAACAAAACAAAACAAAAAAAACTTAATGCCCCAAAACCAAACAACTTATTTGATAAATGGACTAAGGAACTGAACAGAAGAATAAATACAATTGATCAACAAAGATATGAAAAAAGTGTTCAACATCTCTAGCAATTAGAGAAATGCTAATCAAAACTACTCATCTCACTTTTTGTCAGAATAGTAATCACTAAGAATACAGGTAACAATAAATGTTGGTGAGGATGTGGGGGTAAAGGCACACTTATACATTGCTGGTAGGACTGCAAATTGATGGAACCACTATGGAAAGCAGTATGAAGATTCCTCAGAAAATTGCGAATCTAGCCCCCATTTGACTCAAGTATCCCACTCCTTTAACCAAAAGACTTAAAATCAGCATACTATAGTGATGCAGCCACATCAATGTTTATAGCAGCTCAATTCACAATAGCTAGACTATGGAACCAGCCTGGGTGTCCCTCAATAGATGAATGCATAAAGAAGATGTGGTATATATACTCAATGGAATATTACTCAGCTTTAAAGAAGAGTGAAATTATGGCACTTGCCAGTAAATTATTGGACTTGGAGAATATCATGCTGAGCAAAATAAGCCAATCCCACAAATCGAAAGGTCTTATGTTTTCTCTCATATGTGGATGCTAATTCACAATAAGGTGGGGAGCTAGGGAAGAATAGCATTACCTTAGATTAGGTAGAAGGAAATGATGGGAGGGGAGGGGAGAGGATGTGGGGATAGGAAAGATAATAGGATGAAACAGACATTATTACTATATGTATATATGTGACTGCATGACCAATATTATTCTGAAACATGTACACTCAGAAAACTGAGAAATTATATCTCATCTGTGTATGATCTATCAAAGTGCATAAATGCATTCTACTGTCATGTATAACTAATTAAAACAAATAAAAATTTTAAAAAGAACCATTCATAGAAATACCTACATATCTATAACCAAACAAAGAAAAGTTTTTAATATTAGATATCCAATAAAAGATTACCAGCCATGCCTAAAAACTAGGAAAATTCAAAAGAGAAACATCACTCGAGATAGACCTACAATTGATGTAGGTGTTGAAATTAGGATGAAAACACTAAAAAATTAGAATGGTATTCCATATTCCCAAGAAATTAAGGGGAGTAAGGGAAGGCATTTTTAAAAGCCTGAATCAATCTTTTACAGATGAAAACTACAATGTACAGCCTGGACAATATACTAAATGAAATTAACAGCAGGTAAGTCATTGCAGAAGAAAGGATTAGTTCACTTTTAAGGCATAGCAATATAAATCGTATGTAAGAAGTGAGTAAAAAATAAGCCATTGAGCTGTGACAATTTCAAGTGGTCTCATATGAATGTAATTGCAGTCTTATGGGAGAAGGGCAGAAGAAAGATTTGAATAAATGCCAGAAAACTGGAACTAGAGATGCAGCTGAGTGGTGGAGAGCTTGCCCAGCATGTGCAAGGCCCTAGGTTCCACCCCCCAGGCCTGCAGAGGAGGGAGAGGGGAAGAAAAGTTCCAAATCTGAAGATTTTAAAGATCCAAGAATGTCATATTAAGGAACCTCCATGTCAAGAAACTTGGTTAAACTGCACCAAGGCAAGATATAATTGATTTGCTCAAAACCAGTGATACATAGAAAATCTTTAAAGAAGCCAGAGGAAAATAATTAAGAAAAGAGGAATAAGCAAGCATAAGCATGACAGCCCTTTTTTTGACAAAAACAGTATGATTACATCCTGTATTGAAAGGGAAAAAAATCTATCTTGAATTCTCTACCCAGTGAAAATATTTTCCAGTAAAAACAAAACAACATTTTTTGGGGGGTGCACACAAGAATTATAAAATAGTGCTACTAGAGGTTTGGAAGTGATTAGAAAAGGAGGATAAAGGGAGATTGTAATTGATCAATGCATGTGTTACTGAAAAATCACACTGAACCCCATTACTTATATCATTAATATATATTAATAAAAGTTTTTATAGAGAAAAAATTAAATGGGAGAATATTTACTGGCCTGTTTTCTCAATATAAAGTGAAGAAATTATCATACTTTCCTTGTTTCCCATTTAACATTTTCGATTTTGTTGATATAATCCAGGATTTATGTACAACTTATTATTAAACATTTCACATGCCATATGAATAACTGATACAGATGAGAATGGAACATAATATCTGAATTTTTAAACTATGTTAATAATACTTATTTAGACTTAACGTGCTACTTAATTGGTTTGAATCCCCAGAGCCATTCCTAATAGAAAAGGGCTTTCCTTTTCATGGACCCTTTGCGCAATATTTTAAGGAAGGTATATGAAAGGCAAAGCTTCAGAGTTGCCAGTTTCACAGTACTTTTTATTACCTGATCCATGACGAGAAATTCGTGTCACAGACATTTTCTCCCCAAGCCCCATAGACATTGTTGAGTTGACTTCTCTGTCTAATGTTTCAGCTCCTCAGGTTAAATGTACATTTCCTTTTACAACCTACCCTTGAGGTCAGCAGCACCTCTACCATAGCATAGTCTTAGTTACACACAAGTCACAAGCCTGGCGGGGCTGGAGAGAGAAGACAGGACCCTTGCTGAGAGGCAGTGCCTCCTTCTAGAGGAACAGATGGAATAGAAGTTGTCCCATTTTTGGAAAATATAATCTGCCCTAACTCCTTAATTTTTTAAAAAATTTTTTGGTTCTGAGGGTGGAACCCAGTAGCCTCACAAATGTTAAACACATGTTCTATAACTGAGCTACATTCCCAGAACCCACTAATTTTTGGTCTATTTGATGGATATTTTGGATCAGGTTATTATCATCTATGTTATTGTTATAATCTTTCTCAAAAGTCAAAACAACTTAAAAAATGACTTCATGAAAATACCTGTTCAAAAGTAGATGAATTGAGGGCTGGGAATGTGGCTCAAGCGGTAGCGCACTTGTCTGGCATGCATGCGGCCTGGGTTCGATCCTCAGCACCACATACCAACAAAGATGCTGTGTCCGCCGAGAACTAAGAAATAAATATTAAAAATCTCTCTCTCTCTCTCTCTCTCTCTCTCTCTCTCTCTCTCTCTCTCTCTCTCTCCTCTCTCTTAAAAAAAAAGAATCCACTCACTTAATTTAAAAAAAAAGTAGATGAATTGACAGCAACCAATCCCTGGTGTTATTAAAATGTTAGGTAATTTAAGAGGTGTCTTGAACTCTGATGGTGTTTGATTTCTTCTGCCGTAGTCTGGCTGGGCACAAAATCATGAGACACTCACACCTTGTAGATTCAAACAGCAACTCTTTATTCCTGAACTCACACCGGCACTCTACACACGTTCTGGGGAAATCCACGTTCTGGCAAAATTCACATACTCCACCATGCTCTGGATCCCAAATACTCTCTGAATCCCTCGAGAACTCAATGGGAACTCAAGGTGCGGGTAGGCGCTTGAGGCAGCAGGATACGCCCTAATCCGCCCTAAACCCGGATCTGCCCTGATCCTTGAGCAAGGTCACCTTACTCAAGCACACATGCAATGTCACTGCAAATGACCTGGGTCCAAAGGCAAGCCCATTTCCACAATGGAGAGTCCTTCCTCTAAGCAACATGGAGTAGGCTAACAAAGAAATTGCCATGCATCATTCCTACTTGGCAATGGCTCTCAACATCTCCCCCCTTCTGATTAATTAAACAACAAGCAATGTGGCTTAAGGACTGTGCCTGGTAGGTTGTCCAATTCAACATATGGTTCTTATCCGTCATGTGAAAAACTGACCTCTAGGCATCAGCCTCCTGTCTTAGGTTGATACCACTGCAATTGGATCATACCCATCACTAACTACTGGTCCAGCATACAACCATGCTTGTGGATAGGCCTATGCACCAGTGTGTGTGTGGGGTGAGGTTCTTGCCTCACCTCTGTTGGCCCCCAAATTTGTCCTTGGTGCCAGTGGGGGGGTGAGGGTCTTTGCCTCACCTCTGTTGGCCCCCAAATTTTAGACCATCACTAGCAGAAGGGAGGAGGATACAGAAATGCCACAACACCAAGCCAATTGACGGCTCCTTTAGAAAAATTGCATCACTGGTGACACCATCAGCAAAGATATGCCAGCACTACCACAATTCGCTGCACCAAATGATAGTTCACAATGCATACAAGTGATATATACTCCAGGCAAGTTCTGCAGGCAGTTCAAAGCAGAGGAGTCTATCAATATGTCCATTTCCTCCTAAAGTAAATCGAGTCCTTGATTGAACATTATTTGTTGAGTTATTTTCATTGATGTATCAGTTTACAGTTTACTGTGATAGCTATCATAGAAGCTGTAGTTTGGTTTTATCTTTGTCTTCACTGGCACTGGGATAAAGATAGGAATTCTGGCAATGATGCTAAAGAGACATTATCCTGAACAGAATTATTAAATATAATGAAAAGGAAAGGTGAACATAAACAAACAGATCTGTTAACCTCCTTTAAAAACAATCCTTAATAGCTGTTTACCTAATTTAAATTAGTAAACAAACAAATCTGTTAACCACCTTTAAAAACAATCCTTAACAGCTGTTTACCTAATTTAAATTAAACCATTTAAATCACTGAATAAAAAAAATAATTTGGAACCATTTTTTCATGAGCACTCCTCATATATGATATATGGACATACGGACACACAGAAATAACACAAAACACAAGAGTGCACACAAACATACAACACATAAGTAACACAAGTAAAGGCCTTGTAGCTTTACCTAGGTGACCTGGGTCCAAAGGCAAGCCCATATCCACAATGGATAGTCCTTCCTCTAAGCAACATGGAGTAGGCTGACAAAAAAATTATCATGTGTCATTTCTACTTGGCAATGGCTCTCAGCATTCTACACCACCATAGGCCAGGTTCCCCCTTGCCTGTGTGGACCTTGGTCCACTTCCTATCTGGTTTCTACTTTAATTGAATGGTTTCAGTCCTGGTCTTAATTTTGCTGACATCCCTTCTTCAGTAATTATTTGATCAAATGCCAGATTTATAATAGTTAACACTTTATTAGAATGTGACCAAATTTCTCCTATTTTACTGAAGATGATTTCACCAGGACAGAGCTGAACAAGTCAGATGCTGAGCTTGCTCTTATTACTCTTCAAGGACTTAGTACAATGATTCAGCACGCAAGGTAGCCAGATGTGCGACCTGTTCCCTTTCTTGGTCATCTCTACTGCTACAGCCAGGAGCACCTCTACTGTGCTCCCAGGATATATTTTTTCTCATTTTTAAAAGAAGGTTTAACAGAAAAGGATTATAAATATTGATCTTACCCTGAGCTACTCAGAAAGAAATTATCCATTACACAGGGCAGGAATAAAGTTATTTGTTTAGTTTTGTTTTGTTTTGGTGACAGATCTCTCTACATTGTGCACTCTGACCCTGAATTCCTTAGCTCAAGTGATCTTCTTGCCTCAGCTTCCAGATAGCTGGGACAACAGGCACATGCTATGGTGCCCAGTTAGTTCACTGGGGGTTTTATTGTTTGTTTGTTTTGTTTTGTTTTTTGGTACTAAGGTTTGAACCCAGGGATGCTTAACCACTGAGCAACATCCCCAACCCTATTTTGTATTTTATTTAGAGACAGGATGTCACTAAGTTGCTTAGTACCTCCCTTTTGCTGAGGCTGGCTTTTAACTCTAGATCCTCAGTGTCATGTGCTGAGCACGTTCCTAACATTGCTAGCTGGTCCACCCATCCCCCAGTTGTCAAGGAGGATTCTGATCTTCAAGAAAAAGAAAGAAGACTGAGGAACTAGTTGATGGTGGTGGCTGAGTGAGCCAGGACTCAGGACCAGGACTGCCTGACCTGGGGACCCGCAGAGCCCCACCTTTTCCCCTAGACATTCCTGACTCCAGGCTCTGGTAACCTGCCTCAGGGGCTTCTCAGAACATGATGGATCAGGTACTAAGTGGAGGAGGGATAAACCATTAGGAAACCATGGAGGATGACAGGCAGAGAATCGCTGGACAGCTACCTCCCCATATACCAGCTCCTTCCCCGCAGCACCTGCAGGGCGAGCCCAGAGCCACACATCCTAAGATGCACACAGGGCTCTTTGCTGATCCCACCCCTCCCATCTCCAGGCCTGAAACTGGAGTCTCCTCCTGAGCTGCAGCCTGGCCCGGACCTCAGCCATGGGAGGACACCAAGGGCAAGAAGTCCTTACACGTGGGTTTCCTTTTGCTGTCTCCTCCTTAATAAATGCTTTATGTGGATTATATTAGGCCTCTTTGCATTTCCAGGAGAGCCTCGGCCTGGTGGAAAGGCTGCATGCCCACCAGGTGGCCTGGAGATGCTGCAGGTGGAGGTGAGCTTGTAGGACCAGCAGCGACAGAATCATGGCAGTGCAGAAACCTTGGCACCAGGAGTAACTCTGAGGGCAGGAAGCGTGGACCAAGGCTGGAGATGCCTGGGGCAGGATGGTGGCTTAACAGAGGTGACATGTGGGCCAGAGTGAGAGAAATGGAGGAAAGAGAGGCTGATTCGCCAGGAGGCAGAGCTGGAAGAGTGGCCTATGGCAAGTCTCACCGGGGCAGGGAGGGCGGGAGAACCCAGGGCGGGGAGAACCCAGCGTGGTCAGAGCCTCGTGACCGGTAACCTGTGCAACCCTGGCCGCGCCAGCCTGCCTCTGCCTGCAGAGCAAAGAGGGAGACAGTAATGAAGGAGACCTAAAAATATACCATCACGAATGAGTGTGTTGTGAGGAAATTCCAAATTTTATTAAACGCACTTTTGGTAAAAGAAGCCCTACAGAGATTTTCTTAATAAATTTCAACGAGGGGAGATGTTTGGTCTCTGGAGTAGCCTACATAAGCAATTGTGGTATTTGTGGAATGTCAAGCTGCAGATGGCCTGAGGTAATCATCCAACTAGTATTGAGGTTTTTTCTTACCATCAGGACAGGACAGTGGCTTGGGGTGGGCTGAGGCGAAGCTGAGCAGTCCTCCAGGGGAAAGACTGAGAGGAGCTGGAGGGTGAACCATGGCCATCCCCGAGAGCCCAGGCTGCCACGCTCCAGGTCTGCAGCCAGGAGACACTGTCCTCTCCTAAAGCCCTCGGTAACTCCTTCCACAGGCCAACAACACCCACGTTCAGGAAATTCTTCTTCATGTTTAGCCTAAATACTTCACGCTTCCATGTGACTCATTACTTCTCATTCTGTCCAAAACAGAAATAGGGAACAGCTGTTCTCCATCACCAGCTCACACACTTGAGGACGTTTATTTCACCCATGTCCCAAATCGTCTTTTCTCCAGAATAAATATTCTAAATGTCATCAACATCGAGACCCACTCAGACCAAGGAGGTTGATGACGTCCTAAAGTGCTTCCTTCCATTCCCAACGTTAACCCACGTGGTCTCAGTCCTTCATTATATATATATTAATTACAAGTCGTTGGACACAATACCTTTATTTTATTTATTTTTATGTGGTGCTGAAGATCCAACCCAGGTCCCTGCATGCGCCAGGCAAGCGCTCTACCCCAAGCCACAACCCCAGCCCAGTCCTTTATTCTTAAACAGCACATGTTGGGGTAACATGGAGGCCTGAAAGTCATATGCTTCCTTCTAATGTCCGAGGAAGACTCCACCTCCTTCAGCCACCCCAGCTCCAGCTGAAGTTCAGTGTATCCTCACTCTGGACACCCTTGTGGCCACCACGGCCATGCGGTATCTTATTTCTCGCTCCACAGTGGACACTGTGTTTCACACTTTGTTCAGACCATCTCATATAACACCTGCAACCTGTCACACAGATTTTTTTAAATTCAGAGATGAAGAAATAACTCCAGAAGATCCCACCACTAACAGGTGACTGGGTTTGAACCCAGAGCCATCGACACAGCCCAGGACCTGCCAAGCTGACACACGGTTCCTGCTCTGCAGAGTCCCATCAAGACAAGGATGACAGAAATAGCCAGAAACAGGCCATGAGGAGTTTGGCTATAGTTCCATTTCTGGAGCAACACGTCCTTCCAATTCTTGCTGTCCTTTTGCTAGCCACACAGAGTAGGCTAATGTCACATAAATCATTTTTATTTCATTCTTTAGAGATGTCCTTAAAACAACCAAGTCAGCTTTATGGTGCACACTAAAATCCCAGCGATTTGGGAGATTGCGGTGGAGGATGGCAAGTTCAAGGTCATCCTGGGTAACTTAGTGAGACCCTGCCTCAAAATTAAAAAAAAAAAATTAGCAGTGGCAGTGTGCCGACTCACCGTGCACAAGGCCCTGGGCTTTCCTCCCAGGGCTTCCCCCAGCTGCACAAAACCCAACCAACTTTATGCCTGCCCCACCCAAACCCTTGCTGGAATTTAATCCTCAGTGTGAGGTACTCAGGTGGGGCCCAGTGTGACTGTTAAGAGGTGATTAGCCTTAGAGCTCCACCCTCAAGAACAGGCATCCTTTCTTGGAGCGTGGGGTTAATGAGCTAGGGGTTATCTAGAGAGTGGCTCTGCTACAGCAAAGCCAGCTTGGCTGTCTTTTGTGAAAGGCCCCTCCTCCTGTGAGGCCCCACCCTGAGGCAGGACTCTACCAGAGTCCCTGTCAGCAAGAAGGCCATCATCAGAGGTGGCCCTCAGACCCTCCCAGCACCCACAACTGTGAGCTGAGTAAATCATGGTAAGTGTCCAGTCTCAGGTTGTTTTGTTGTTGTTTTGGGGTGCTGGGGAATGGACCCAGGGCCTTGCGCATGCTGGGCCAGTGCTCCACCATGGACCACATCCTGGCCCCTCAGATATGCTACTGTAGAAGGAGAAGAGGGACTGAGACGCCCCCTCATCATCCCTGTGCTTAGCTGTAATGATCTTGTACACACTTGTGGACCCATCATTCTTGACTTGTTCCAAGGAAAGAGTCTCAGCTTTGTTTTGTGTCTTCTGCATCAGCACAGTAACCCAGTAGACACCTACTGAGGGGACACCGGAAACATCTAGAATGTGATTCACTGGCTGGCCGGCCACATGGACACACTTACACTCTAATTCTCAAGTTCAAAAGTACTTGCAGGTCCCTGAGTGTCTTTGTGTACAGGCTGGACACCCCACCCCTGCCTCCACCACACAGCTGGTGCGGGGCACTGGACAGTGGGAGGTGAGACTGCTTTCATTTACCCACCGACTCAGTGCGTGATCTTGGACAAGTCACCTGTTTTCTCATCTGAAAAATGCAGAGAGTTAGCCTGGATGATATTTAAGGCCCTTTCATTCCTGAATTTCCATAATTCTATGGCTATCTATAGACTTATCTAAATAATCACAAAAACACTACTTCATGCTGGAGAAACACAGTCATAATAAACTAAGCAAAATCAAATGCCCTTCAATATCCTGTTGTGAACTATAAAATGTCCCCTTGAAACAGGATATAGGAAAAATATTTTCCTATTAAATCCTTTTAAAGTGCAAGGGAAAGCATTTGTTCTGTGATTTGCTGTCCAACTCAATAAGAAGTAGAGGATTCAGCTGTCTTAATTAGGGAAGATACTTTCAGAAAGCAAAGGTGGTGGAAATTCAAGCTGGAAACCGAGATGCAGGCCGACAGAACAGAGCACAGGTTTTCTAGAGGGAGTTTCCAAGTGTGTATCGAGCAGTTTATTTCTGCCATCATGTTGGGGAAACCAGTAAATGATTTTTTACGAGGTGATTTATGAAATTCCTGGATGGACGAGAAAAGGGCTGGGAAGAAGTTGCAACAAACTCCCGACCCTGAGGGGGCCAAGGAGAGAGGACTTGAACCCTGGTGACTTGGCGACATTGTCATAAGCTGGGTCCTCTAAGGTGGGTGGGCAAAATGGGGTGAGAACCCTACCAGGTGGCAAGCTAGAAGATTTCAAAGGAACGGTGCCTGTGCCTTGACTATTCCGGAGTCCTCTGGAATGGACCCTGCAAGGGCAAAGGTTCTGTTTCCCCTGTTTCTGCAGGGCCTGGAGTGTTACAGGAAGCAGACTACGAACCTTGTCTGAGAAATGAAAAGAGCCGGTGATCCACCTCCTGTTCACCCAGGAAGTCAGTGAGGGGTATCTGCCCAGCTTGTGATCACCCATCTCTTATGTCGGGTTACCTCCCTGTGATAGCAGTAAAATGTCCCCCTAAGATGTCTGGGTCCTGACCCCTGGTCTGTGATTACTACACTCCATGTCAAGGGCGACTGAGGTTGGGATGGAATTCAGGTTGTTGATCAGGGCGTGCCTCTGCTGGCTTGCTGTAACTATAGCACATACCTGAGATAAACAACTTATGAAGAGAAAAGACTTATTTGGCTTCCAGTTTCAGAGCTTTTGACTCATGATTAGCTGACCCATTGTTCCGGGCCTGCAGTGAGGCAGCACATCATGGTGACAGAAGTAGTAGAGCAAACTGCTCTGCTCATGTCTAGGGAGCAGAGAGAGGACAAGGAGGAAACAGGTGGCACATCCCCTTTGAGGACACACCCCTGGTGACCTGAGGACCACTCACTGGGCAGTCCTCTTAAAGTTTCCACCACCTCCCAATTGTGTCACCTTGGAACCAAGCCTTGAACAAGGGGGACTCTGGGGCACATCCAGATGTGCATACAGTAGTTGACCTTAAGAGAGGGACCCCTCCTTAACTATCTGGGTAGACTTAATGAGTGGGGCAGGTTCTGAAATGTGGAGGAAAGAACTGAGGGACTAGTGTCCCTGAGGCCAGGTGAGCACTAGCCCCACCATTCCTGGCCCTGGACAGCAGGGTAGGGACATAAGCCTGGGTATGCAGGTGGTCTCCAGAGCCGGGGAAGAGGAGGAAATGGGCCCAAAGCCTCCAGAACAGAACACAGCCCTACCAGCTCCTTGATTTTAGCCCAGAGAAACCCACATTAGACTTCTGACCTCTGGAACCTTAGGACAACATATCTGTGCTGTTTTAAGCCACTGAATTGTGGTGACCTGATAGGGCAGCAAGAGTAAACTCACATCCCAATGCTCCCAAACATGGCAGTGCCCAGGCTGCCCTGCTTGAGCCAGCTGGCTCTGGACGGTAAGCCACAGCTGACTGGACCAGAGAAAGACATGGGTCAAGCTGCTGCAAGACCTGATTAATGTCCAGACACACAGATATGCATGAGACTTGGAATTGATAAATCAAGTTAACTCTGATTAGAAGCACACTATTTCAGCCCAGGAGGTGAGGAGAGCCTGGGCTCAGTCACTGGAGCAGAGAAGAAGAAAAGTTGGTTTGGGGAGATAAAAGCTACACTGAGAGGCAGGGACAGAGTTCCCATAGTGTCTTGATCTATAGTCCTTCTGGGGGGCAAAGTGCAAGTCTTCGGAATATACTCCTCAGTCAGGTGAAGGCAGAAGAGCAAATGTCCCCGGCTCAGAACTTCTGAAAGGTCCACTGCAGACTCCCAGTGTTGCCTGACAACCAAATGACTGCTCCAGGTGGAGATGCCAAGGGTGTCCAGGGAAGGAAGCCCCTGCTCACGGGAATCAGGAGTGTAATCGGCATTGCTGCATTTTTTGGACAGAGACTCCAGGAGATGTAGTCATTTGCTCAAAGTCATGGTGAATAGGAAGGGTGGAATTCAAACCTGAGGCTTTTCATTCCAACTGATGTGTTTTGTGTGGGTTTGGCCTCATTAGTCATTCTCTAGTAATTGCTTCCTGGTCTTCTGTTTTAATAGAAAGAACTCAAAGGTCTGATAAATGTTGCTTAGATAATCTTTAAACATTTCTCACAGAAGAGAAAAGCCAATGTATGATCCAGTTGAAGCCATAGGGGCCTCAGTGTCCAGAGACTACAGACCAGAGGCAGCTGGCCGAGTGGAGCAATGGCTTCCCTTTCTGTCTCCGGAGGGCTCTGGCTTCCCCATGCCCACATCTGTGTGGCTTCTGGGGAGTGGGTGCCAGCAGGCTCCGGATGCTCAACTTCCTTTGGGTCTTGGTTTTTGCCCGCTGTATAGACTGGCAATTCCTAAGTTGTGACTCTCAGCTTCCAGTTTAGTAGAGCCCAGGACCACCCTGCTGGTTGTGAGTGTCACTGCTCAGAGAGAGATGGCTGTCAGGGCTGGACTCTCAGGGAGCCAAGCGGTATGCCCAGTACCCTGAGCTCCCTGTCCTTGCTGGGCTTGGTACTCCTTAAGACATATGGTAGCAGGTGATAATAGGAGTTCCTAGAATTGGAGGAGGGGTTATTTCTAATGGCCGCTGCTGATAACAGGAAATGCCACCTGAAAACAGGTCAGTTCACTCTTGTGTCTCACCACCCAGGATGTGTCTTAAGATAATTTTCTGAACACTCAAGCTCCGATGGTGATTACCTGATATGCGATTGGCAGAATTCAAACCATAGATTATGCCTTGCCAACTTTGCTCTTTTCATCTCTTGAAATTTAGTCACATAGATTCAGGAAGACAGAAGGAGAATCCTCAAAGCTTGGGATCTGTTTTGACCTTTGTGAGACTCTTACTGTCAAGTGGCTCCTTATTCTCTCATCCTGTGCCTTCTTTAGAATTGGCTTGCTTTCTGAGCCACCAGGTTCTGGTGGGACCTTGTCATTCACTGACATCGGCTTTGGCTGTGTAGCAAGCATCTGCTTTCTTTTCCAGCACTTGAATGTCTCAAAGTGGAGCACCTTTCCAGATGGACAAGTTCCCTCCCACCTTTTGCACTTGAATAGCTGCTTATGAGGAAAGCTGGAAACAAGAGCAGAGTACCTCCCCCTTTCTGAGTAACTCCCCCTTTCTGAGTAACAGGGCAGCATTTGCTGCATGGACACTGGCCACTGGACATCCTTCTTGATGCAGATTTCATTAAAGGAGCTCTTGTTGGCACTCTTTTTGGTCAGTTCCAGCTCATTCTGGTCTCTGGCCTTCTGTAGAGCATAAGGGACCTGGTCAGATATGATTCTCTAAGGATGAAGGATAGTGGGGATACCAAAGAGTTGGGGCAAGAAAGAACAAGAGGAAGAGCAGCTGAAGGACTTGATCAACACCCAGAAAGATACAGGCCATAAAGGTGGCTTTGTGAAGATAATAGGAGCCCAAACAGAGATTGAGGACCAACTGAAGGCCCAACTGAGAAGGAAGGATGGGAGGGGAAGGGAATTATGGTGTGCATTAGTTTCTTGCGGTTTCCAGATGACAACAAACTTTGTGAGTTAAAACAACAGAAGTTTATTTCTCACAGTCCTGGATGGTGAAGTCTGAGATCAAAGTGTTGGCAGGGCTATTTCCTTCAGAGGCTCTAGCAATAGAAATGTCCCTTGCTTCCTCCAGCTTCTACTGGTTGTCAGCAATATCTGGGTGTCTTCACAGGAACTTCTCTTCTCTGTTCTAAGTGTTACGAGAAGTCCCAGAGAGGGGGACTTTGACTTGGGACAAGTGGGGTCCTTGGCATACAGGAGAGAAGAAGATTTCAGTACATGTCAGTTGAAGACACAGATTTATTTATGAAGACACATGCCAGGGAGAATGTAGGCTAACTCAGGAAAGAGACATTTGGGGGGGGATAAAGAAATATGTATTCAAGGGCTGGGGCTTTGGCTCAGTGGTAGAGTGCTTGCCTAGCATGTGTGAGGCCCTGGGTTAGATTCTCAGCACCAAATTTAAGCAAATAAATAAATAACGGTACATCAATAACAAATAAAAAATATTTTTAAAAAGAAATACACATTCAAGGGAGAATGACGGCCATCTTGACAGTGCGAAACTTTTGGGGGTAAAGCAAGGAATATAGAGTCAAGAGAGAACATGGGCCATCTCCAAAGGGAGAGCTAGCCACCCCTTGGTGTAGGATGTTATTTATAGAGGGACAGTTGCTAGGGCTAAACTACAGGAGGAGTCAGGGTGGATCACACAATTTTGTGCCAGTTTTTCCAGCACTTGCTCATTGTTCTCAAGTTACTTTTTTTGGGGGGGGGGGTAACGGGGATTGAATCCAGGGGCACTACCAATGAGCCAAATCCATAACCGTTTTTATTTTGAGACAGGGCCTTGCTAAGCTGAGGCTGGCCTCAAACTTGAGATCCTCTGAGATCTTCCCGCATCAGCCTCCAGAGCTTCTCTGATTACAGGTGTGCACCTCCATAGGCTCACTTGTTACTTTATGTGGGCAAGGGCATGTGTCAAGATTTCAGGCCAAGGGAAGGTGCTGGGTGGCTCAGGAACACTTGTTTTGCATTTCAGAGGTTCATGGGCATTTCCTGCATTCCATCATACATGGGCACTTTTCTTGTGAAACTCAATCTACCTTTTCCTATATCCTCAAATTCTTATCTCATAAGGACATTTATTGGATTTAAGGCTCACATGGATAATCCCAGATCATCTGCTTATTGCAAGAACCTTGACTGTTACATATGCAAGTATGTTAACATTCACGTGTTCTAGGAACCTGGAGGTTGAAGAGCTCTGGAGGGGCCAAAATCTGGCTCACTGCAGAGCGGGAGAATAGAAAGCAGAGTGGAACAAGCCAGTTGGTCAGGACAAGAGGCCTTTAGTTTGTGCACTTTCTAGGAAATCTTGTGTACTTATGGTCACTTGAAACCTCAAGTAATCTGTAAATTTTATAATCTGCTGTTTTGAGCGCACTTGTGTCTCATTTCTACCATTATATTCTATGTTTTTATTCACTTAAATATTTGTCCCTACCTTTCTGCCCCCAAATCATACCACACAACACACTATTCACACAAGGCACCACTCACAAGGCAGGTTTGGTGGAGCTCAGTCTTCCTCCCAAAGTCCCCTCCAATTACCTACTTTCTACTTTCCTGGCCCACTCTTTGGATCTGGCTTCCCCGATTTCCCCTAATTCAATCCCCCTCAGTTTATTATGCAGAGCAATTTAACTCTCTTTCCTTCAACTCTGCCTCAGGCCTACCTTTGCATAGCCAAAGACTCATTAATGTCTCCATAAAACAAAGGGCCATTTATGCAAGACAGATTCCTTGTTGGCAGAGATTTTGTAATTTCTTTCTTACTCTCTCTTTCTCATATATGGAAGAAAGCCATATGGAAATTTATTTTCTTCATACAGTTAGGACCAAGAGACTGCAGTCTGGATTTTAATATTCCCTTTCTTCCTCCTTGCTGGTAAATGTATATTTTCTTGACATCTATTTCTCATAAACTTATTTGTTATTTGTTTAACAGACTGGCTCTCAATGTTTTGATCTCAGAACTCCTTTTTTTTTTTAGAGAGAGTGAGAGAGGAGAGAGAGAGAATTTTTTAATATTTATTTTTTCAGTTCTCAGCAGACACAACATCTTTGTTGGTATGTGGTGCTGAGGATCGAACCCAGGCCGCACGCATGCCAGGTGAGAGTGCTACCACTTGAGCCACATCCTCAGCCCTGATCTCAGAACTCCTTTACATTCAAAAATTATTCAGGGTTCTAAGCAACTTTTGTTTATATGGATTTTATCTATTGATATGTATCATATTGAAATAAAATAAAAAATTAGGTCTTTATTCATCTAAAATTAATGTCTATTACATATCAACATAAATGATATCTTTTTCTGAAAAAAAATACATTTTCCAAAACAACAAAAATTGGTAAGAAAAATGGTATTTATATTTCTGCAAATCTCTCTGAAATCTGGCTTAATAGAAGACAGCTGGTCTGCATTTAGTCTGTTGAAAGATCAGAATCTGGAAAGCACAGCTATACAACTCCTGAGAAAATGAAAGTGAAAAGGCAAATAGCATCTTAGTATTATTAGGAAAATAACTTAATCTTGTTTACCATTAAAACCAGTTTTAATGCACATTCCAGTTGTGCCTCCTCTTTAAGGCCAAGGAAAACAAAAACAATAAACCTTGGACTCAACGAGATCTTGAATTAAAACTGAACCATGAACCAAAAATGCAGGGAAACCTCATTGGCTAAACTGTATTCAATTAAAACAACGATAACTCAAGATGGTACATTTAAAACCGATATAGCACGGATGAACACCAGGGAGTTATCACTTTTTTTTTTTTTTTGCGTGGGTTAAATTTCTACTCATCCCCAGCTCTCTGCTCAGGGATGCCTTCTGTAGGGTCTCTGCCTCACCGTAAGTAATGAGCCTGAGAACAATGACATCACCAACGCGGTGGCTACCGTAGCGGGCCACACTGACTAGGAGCCTAGAAACACTCGACACGCGTCTTCCCATTTTATTCTCAGTAAACTTGGAGGAAGGTACTGGCTTCGTTTTGCAGAAGCGGCTGGTTCTTGGACACCTGCACGGTCCAAGCTCTTCCTGCAGCCGGATGTCTTCGCTCTCTGCTTCTGTCCTGCTTAGGTGAGTCCCTGAAGGCAAAGGTCAAGGGTGGCGCTCCTCCGCTTGCCCGCAACCTAAGCGCCTGGGTTCAGTTAGTCAGTCAGGGGACCACGACAAGGAAGCGGGCCTTTTGGCGGCTCCCCGCTCCTCTCGCTCCCGGGGCACACGGAAGTCTGTGTGCGGCCAGGCCACCCAAGGTTCGCAAGAGGAGGAAGGTGCGCCCGCGCGCGGGCTCAGGCCAGGCAGGAGCCTTTCTTCTCTAGCCGCAGGATCTGGGCGCAGGCCAGAACCTTTCTTCTCGCGTCGCCGTTGCCGGACGAAAGTGTGCAGAAACGGAACGGTCCTCCCGTGGCCAGGTTGTCGCTGCGGTCTCCGGCTGCTGACATGGGCCGGCCGGTGTAGGGCCGCGGGTGCAGGTCACCTTGGCGGTGGGCTGACTGAGGGAGCAGAGGCAAGACTGGTGTGATGAGAGTCATCTATTAGAGGAGGCCAGGGTGAGGGTTCAGGCCCTGGCTGGGAGATGAGGTGGTTCTGGATTAGGTTAGAGGAAAGGTGCAAACTTCAGGTCTGCAGACCAAATCCAGCCCACTGCCTATTCCTGTAAATAAAGTTTTATTATAATGTGGTTGTGTTCATTCATTTACATACAGACCATGGGTGCTTTTATACTGCAGCAGCAGTGTGGTGGCCTGCAAAGGCCTGCAAAGCCTAAAGTGTGGACTGCAGGACCCTTTAGAGAAAAAATTTGCTGGCTTTCAGGTTAGAGCATTTTCAGCAGCATAAGGAGTTTGGGTGTTAGGCTCTGAGTTTTACAAGTGAGGCATTAAAGGATTATTCATGTTTAAAAGTAATCAGTAGCAATATTGATGATCACTTTGGAGTGTGACATAGAGAGCTAATTAGGAGACTGTTGCATTAAGTAAGGTGAAAGCTGAGGAGTCAGTGATAGTAGGAATAGACAGGAAAGGGAGATGAAGTGAGTGCAGGTCAAGTTTCCCTTCTCTCTAGGACTTGGGGCCAGAAGTATTTAGGATTTTAGAGTTCTTGGACTTGGAAATAATTGAATATACATAATAAGATATCTTGGAGATGGAACCTAACTCTAAAAACAAAATATGTTTTATGCACATAGTCAGAAGTCAGTTTTTTAGGATGTTTTTAGTATACCTGCATTTTGACTCATCTCATAATATGAAGTCATGTGGAATTTTCTACCTGTGATGTTATGCCTGTACTCAAAAAGTTTCAAATATTGGATTTTTAAAATTAGGATTTAGTAGTTAGACTCAGCAAACTTAGTGGATAATTAATGGAGTTAGAGTAAGAGGTAGAAAGACTGGAAAATTAAATCGTATTAAATTCTAATTGCATTTTTTTTCAAAATTATAGTTGGATGCCACTTGCTCACTTTCTCAATTCTAAACAGGAAAGAATAGGTCTAAGAGCCCAGAGGACTTAGAAGCAGGTGGTAGATGACTGCTCAGTGGCAGTGCTTCCTGGCAAATGTGGTTTGGAGAGCACAACTGGCATCCAGTGGGGTTCTCCAGCATTGCTGTATTTAATACAAAATTGATAACTGGTATGTATACCTATTGTGGGAGATTGAGACCTGCCTCACAGTCCAGCAACACATTAGACCTGGTTTGTTGTGTCAGGAAGTACTAGACAAATCTCACTCCTCTGAACATGGATGGGGATTGAGACTCCTGAGGGCTGTGTGGATGCCAGGTTCTTCCAGTTCTTTTCAGTTGTGCTGACTTTAAAAGGAAACTCGTCTTGGTGGTGGCAGTTGCATTATGTTGGGGAAGCATGGTTCTTGGAGATTGTTGGCTGAATTCCTCCTTCATTCCTAGTAGAGTCTATGGTGGGTCAAGGAATTCTCCCTTTCCTCACTTCTAGTTGGCAGGTATCAGCAGTTCAGCGTATCAGCTCTTAGGGTAGGGCTGCTGAAATAGGTTCCCTCAGTGTGACATTTTTAGTGAAATTCTCCCCGTTCATGGTCTGGTTTCATATTGGAATCAGATTTGTGTACATGTTCAGATAGAACCATCCATAAGGGCACCTATCAATCAAGCTTACATCAGCTTGTAAGTCAGAAAGCAGTTGACCCTGCATATCTGCCATCTGCATCTGTGAATTCAACCAAGTGAGGACTGAAAAGATTTTAAAAAATCGAATCTGTACAGAACACGTACAGACTTTTTTCCTTGTCATTATTCCCTGAACAATATAACAACTATTTACATAGCATTTATATTGTATTAGGAATAAAATATTTAGATTTACAATAGAGGACAATGTGCTTAGATTGTATGCAGCTACTGTGCCACTTTATATAAGGAATTTGAGGATATGTTGATTTTGGTATCCACAGGAGTTCAGGAACTGATCCCCTGCAGATATGGAAGAGGGATGACTTTACCAGTTTGTTCATTTATTTTGAACACTACAACCAATACTTAGAAGGTTACAAATTTTGGAAAATCAAATCATTTTTGAGCTTCTGCAATAAGTTGGAAACTCTATTATACCTGATCTCATTTATTTTTTCCCATTTTGGGGGAATAGAAATATAATATTAAATGATTATATAATATAGATTGATTGTATTATATCAATAATGTGATTCTAGAATTCATGTAAATTAGATGTTTAAAGTTTCTTCTGTGGAAATCCACATTTGCTCCCTCTGGTGGGTAAAGTATCAGTGAAGTCTGCAGATGTTCATTACAGCTTAAGGTATAAAAACTGTTTATGTTCAAAACATTAGGTTTCAAATTGACTTTACAAAGAGGTCTGGCTTGGGCTGGGGCTGTGGCTCAGTGGTAGAGTGCTCTCCTGGCATGTGTGAGGCACTGGATTCGATCTTCAGATCTTCAGCACCACATAAAAAATAAAGGTATTGTGTCCACCTACAACTAAAAAAAAAAAAAAGGAAAAGAAAAAAGAGGCCTGACTCCTGACTTTCCAGTTCTCAAGTCTGGGAATACTATAATTTGCCACCTCCTGCAGATCACAGCTAACATGTTTGTTGAAATGTTCTTATGGAACTCATAAGTCACATTTAACCAAGAGAGTCTTTTCACTTCACAGTGTTAAATACATTTCTACCCAATGTGTAGCCAAATGATAAGAAAGCTAGTAAAATGAACATCACCTTTTCTTGGATATCTTCTCCAGCAACAAGTCCTGTAGTCCAAGTAGCAGAGATAGGTAACAGCATATCTTAACTCAGAGCAGTTGAGAAAGGAATTAAAGAATATATATTTTGAATTTAAAGTACTTTTTGCAGCTTGGTACTTTTAATGATGTGATCTTGAAGAACTGCCAGGCTTTTTTTGAGCCTCACTGTTCTTGTTTAGTTGGAGGATTTGGCTGTATGGTCCTTAAGACCAGTAGGATTTCTCTGTGATTCAGTACTCTTCTCTCTGCAATTCCTAGAATATCTTTTTAGATGCTTTTTGCAATAATAATGCCCTTTGTCTTGTGATATTCTCCCTGAGGCCCTGTGTACTTAGAATTTTTCATCTAGATAAGAAAAAAATTTTTTTGTTAAAGGTGGCATTTTGTATGATTTTACAAATGTACTTAATACTTAAATATATTTCTTACAATGGGCTGTTGTCTGCAAGATACATTTTCAAAGTTGACTCTCTTTAAATCTGGTTATAAAAGTAGTTAAATGCTCATTAAACAGAATAAGGAAGGACATAAAGTTCATAATTGGTGCTTTAAGCCAGAAATATCCATTGTTACAATTTTAGTGTCTCCAAACGTTTTATCTATTAAACAAAAACAGGATTTTTGCAGTCCTTCTCTTCTTATTCCATCTTCTTTTCTTGATCATTTAACACTATATTATTGTGGACATTTTTTGGTGTCATTCCATATTACTCTGTATCATCAATTTGTTTGGCGGCCTGGCCATTAAAAATAATATCACATAATTGATTTACCTGAATGCCTGTTGAGAGACATTTAGATTGCTTCCAGTTTGTTGCTGTTTTAAACAAAACTTTATTTTTACCAAATTTGTTTCAAATTTTTCATAATCTCTTAAAAAGGCAAAAAATATAAATTCAGTTTGTGTTTATTCTTCAACAGAATAAATAGAAAGTTGAGGAAAATTACCACTTAGTTATTTGAAAGTATTCAATGTGTTACGACTTACTGGATGAGCGTGGGAAAGGGGGTGACTGGGGTCAGATTACTGAGGGACACTTCTCGGGGGAACAGACTAGAGAGCAAGTGCAGTTGGGGGGAGGCCAGTGTAAGTCCACTTTTTCAAGCCAGAGGATGTGAAGTAAGTCCAGGGAGGCCTGATTACAGAAGGCCTTGAGAGCCTTCAGACAAAACAAGTGTACATACTTCAGTGGTGATCCTGTATCTGTTTAATGACCACTTAAAATGCAGTGGAAATATTTAGAGTAGTAACACAAAGAATTTCTAGTAATAACTTTAAAAGAAATGCTGATGACCCAGTTGAACTTCGAAACTTTGCCAACAGATGCAGAGGACCACTAAGTAGAAACCTATTGTATACCTGGAATGGAAGGAAAAGTGTAGCAAAGGGATCAGCTGTTCCTAAATTAATTTGTAAATTTAATACAGCTTGGATCAGAATTCCAACAGAACTTTTTTGAGTGAATCTGAAAGTAGTTCTGAAATTCATCTAGAAAAAAAGAAATGAGAATATCTAATTGATTTTTTTAAAAAAGAGTGGAGGAGGAATGGGGACACTAGTCTTATCAAATATAAGAACATTTTAAAGCCAAAATATAGTAAAGATATGCACATATGACTTATTCAGGGAGACCTATTAGGCCAGGGTGTGTGTGTGAATTTTGTTCATATTAAAGAAAGCATTGTAAATCAGTTTTAAAAAAAGGAGTATTCAATAATGGTTTGGGGGTAGTTATCACTTTGGGGGGGGGACAAAGTTTGTTTTACATCCTTACCGCATAAGAGATACATATGAAAATAAATTTATAAATGGACTACAGTTTGTAATTATAAAAGCAAGACTGAAGAAAGTGAAAAGGGAATGTTGTCTTACCTTGTAGAAGTGGGAGGTCTCTGAGTAAAAGCAGCAGCAGTTTTCATGATAGTTATGGTGGTGACTATGGTGGCAGATAGCAGAGCTGTCACTTTACATAGAGATGCCTAGCATTTTCCCAGGTAGGGAGAAATTATTAGGTAAATATGGCTTACCAAAGAATATGTCATAACAAAAAATAATTGCTTATATTATCATATTAGGCTAAAAAAGTAAATACGAACACTGGTTATAATTAAAACTATGTATACAAAACCAAAAACAAATAATAAAGAAAAAAAGAATGCTCTAGGCATAGAAATACTGACCAGAAGGAAATATACCAAAATGTCAAACATGGCTACTTCTATGTGATTGGTCTATGGGTGATCTTCTTCTGTCATCCAGAATTTATTTAATGAACACATACTACTTCTGAAATGAAAACAAAACAGAACAAGTAAAGCTCCTAGCAGACAAGTTTTTACTTGTGGTAGGAATTGGAGAAGAATTAATAGCTTTTGATTAGAAAAATGTCATGAGTAAGCAGTATCTAATTATATTTAAAATGTGCAGTGGAGGAGACCCTATTTAAAGGAAGTCTGTGGTAAAACCTTTTGTAAAGGGAGTAATTTTCCTGTAACTCAACTGGATTTCCAATTTGGACTTTCTTAACTTATGCAGGAAAATCATCCACAAATGTTGGGTTAATGTCTTAGCTTTCTGGTTGTCATTCTAAAAATAATAAACGATAATAATAGCTACCACTTGTTGAACATGTACTCTACCTGGCCCTGTGCTAAGAGCTTTATAACTTGTTTGACTGTCCTTACAAGTTCGGTTCCATTACTCCTGAAGAAACCGAGGTTCAGAAGGCCAAGTCACCTTCCCAGCTGATGTCCCTGGTGCTGTAAGATGGTAACAATGATGAGAGCTTGCCTTGTCCCTTGATTGACTTCTGTTGTTGCAGGCTCTTGGAAGTGAATGGATTTGCCTGGGTAAGCGCTGCCCCCACCTGTGGAGCTGTATTCTGCTTGGCATTCTCTGGTGATTTGCTCTTTTGTATGTTATCACATCATTTGCTGTTTTTAATGGCACATTTGGTACATAATCACACACATTGAAAGTTCTTGGCTAGATTTGGGGAAAATATTACTACTATTGAATCAAACATTTCTTTCTTTTTTTTTCCTCCAAACCAAAAATTTTATTTGTTTCTCTCTTCCTATTTTTCCTATTTTTTTAATAAAAAATTTCCTAGCAATAACACATTTTGCATAGATTGTATTGATGTATGCTTTTGGGGAAAAGGGGAAATGGTTTGTGGTTTAGTTAATAAAATTACCAAGAAGGAAGGAAACCCAATTTGTAGATTGTAGTCATTTGAAAAAGTCTTATTCCCTTTTCTGCCTTTGGGATAGTCAGGCCATGGAGAGCTCTGGTGTTTAGATGGCTTTTTAGAATTGTTCAGTCACAGCAAAGGGCCTGGCCTTTTTAATTATTGCACTGGCCAACCTTTCAATACCGGCTTGCCCCAGAGAAGGGCCCTAATGTGGGATGCAACTTCCTTCAGCACAGGACCTTGAGACACACAGGCTGTGATCTGTCATCAGCAGTTAGGTCTAGCAGTCAGTGGAGAAGGCTCTATCCTGAAGGTGGTCCTATACTACCTTTTAGCATTGCTGTAAGGATTGAATGAGATACTATCTATGAAGCTGCCAGTGTTGTATTTGGTGTATTCTTGATACTCAGGAAATACAATCACTTTATTATCACCTGTGTGTTGAGTGTCCACCTATGAATAAGGAAGGCACTTAGATTGGTTTCTCTTTATGATAGAAGGGTCAGTCTGATCATCAATATGCTTAGAGCCCAGAAGGGAGCATCCATTTTGTAAATGTCTATTGAGCATCTAGTATGGGATATGCTTGTTTTGGTTCCTAAAGGGCAGAGCAAAGGTAAAAGACACAGAACCTCTGCTTTCATGGATTTATAGTCTAATGGGAAATTTATAGCAAGCAAAAATACAGAAGCATACTTAGAGAATGATAATTTCACACTCATATTAACTTGTATGTCTAAGATATCCCCATAAGTAATTATAGAAATCTTCAAAAGAGGAACTTTGGAAATTCAGATGGAGAGATCACTTCTGGGTGAGGTGGAGAGAAGACTGGGAGGAAAGGTGGTTTTTGAGTGGTCTCTGAAAACCCATATGTTTTCCACGTGTGGGAATGAAGGGGAGAGGTGCTGAGTGTGGGAAAGCGTGGGGTGCTCAGATGAATGAGGAGCTAGCTTAGTGGGAGGACCATGAGAGGAGGCATGGCACATGTCATGTTGTGTTCTTTGACCCTTCTGGGTCCACTCTGTCCTCTGGGCTCTGCTCTTGTCGCAGGAGGCAGGTCTTCATGGATTGTATGGTGGGCTTTCATTGCCCTTGGCTTCCCCTGGGTTTCACCAGTGGCAGACTCCAGCAAGAGATCAGAAGATGGGGAGAGAGTTTTTGCATCCATAGCCCATAGTTAAATGTCCAGGATTTTTTCATGTATGTCAGTCATCCTGTGGGTTGGGATGAGATAGCCAGCAGGCTGGTTTCACCCAGCAGTAGACAGGGCCACATTGCATCCCTCCTCAGGTGACCCTGAAGACAGTGAGAAAGGGAAGTTCTCCCCATGGCCATAACTTTGGACAATTTATCTCTGTCTTTTTATCTAAAGTGGTTTCTGTATGAGGTATATTTCTCTCCCCTGTTTTCTAGCTCAGCATTGCAGTTGAAAAAATCAAGTATTTTAAGCTCCAACATACTTTTCCTCAGTGATGTGGCAGTTCATATTTTTCTTCCAGATATGACCAGAAAGGTTAGAGGTGGTAAGTGGCTCTGTGGCGTGTTGACTGTAAATCTGAACTGAAATGGAATCTGTAACCCATTATCAGATTCTGAATCAAGCTGCTATGTCCTTCTCCAGTTTTTGTTTTAGTGGAAATGTGTGTTTTTATTCTGTCCAATAGACAGTGTACATAACTAATATTAAAAGGGAATTACATAATGAATACTTGATATGAAGGAGACTAGTTAAGTACTTCAACTTCAAGGGATTTCATTAAAGTAATAAGGAAATTATATTTAATTTAAATGGTAGAAAGATTTTTTAAATGTTATTGCCATTAAGCCTTTATTACCCACGCTCAACCTTATTTTGCAAGTGAATTTCCAAGGGAGACTTCATCTTTATAACAGGTAGAAAAGAAATATCCTTGCAAAATGCATAATTCGATGTCTTCTTCTTAACTATGGAAAGAAGCATACTTTTCCAAAGAATAGAATGTGATGGTTGATTGGAAACCTTTGGAGTTACAGGCTTTTAGCTCTACCTCTTGTAATAAGAAAATATATATAAGAATGGGTCCCCAGATGGAGGCACGGAGGGATACTTTAGAGCCCTAATTGACTCCAGACACAAGCTGTGATTTTTAAACAAGCAGTGACAAGGGGAAGTTAAATCAAAATTAAATTAAGGAAAGTAAGGGGAAAAAAGATATCAAGGAGAGGTGATGAATTTTCTGAAACTTCTAAATACTGCATGTGGGTAAGTGATTGGAAATCTGTGAATGTATCTCAGTTATGTCAAAAATGAAATCTGGAAACATTTCAGTACTTGCAAAGATCTTTCCTCATTTTTAGAAGTCTTTCTTAATATTCATTACTTGGTACAGCTCAATCAGCACAGGCATATTTGCTTCTATACTTTTCTATAGATCCAATTGGCAATAAAGTCATTATCTCCCTTGATGTACATGAAATGATACTTTGGCAGGATTGATTTTTCTGTTTATATTTTGGCATTTTGATGTTGAAGTTTGTGTAAATAAAATTTCTGGGAATCAGCTCCTTCAAGCTTACTGCCATTTTTGCAGTTGTTTCTGTCATTGTCCCTTTTCATGGCCAACCCTGCCAGCTAATGACCAGACTGAGGGGACAGACGATTTGTCTCACTCCTTTGCAGCATGAAGCACAGTTCAGCACATATATGGAAGTGAGTTAAGTGAGTAAGTGCCTGTGTCTTCTCGCATCCGTTAGTGGAATAAGCTGTGTGGACTCAGTCCCTGATGTCCTGAGCCTGGGCTGTCGCAGCAGTGCCAAGCCCTCCGTCTCTCCCCTCCCACAACACAGAGAAGGCTGCTTTCATCACATTTTTTTTGGCTCAGAAGCCTTCAGTATAACTCATTTCCCACATAGTGGATCCTCAGATATCTGCTTGCTGTCTAGAGGCTCCCCCCTCTTCCAGGGTTGAACCCTACACTTCTCCTGCCCATCCCCTTCAGCTCTGATGAAACTGCGATAGTCGCAGTACCCTTGGCCTCCTTATCTCCTTGTCTTGCTGCTTCTGTTCTTCTTGCCTGGACTGCTGCCCCCTTCGATTTCTCAAATTCTTAACTTGAAAGGCACATTTGGGCCTATACTAGTCTCCTTCTGAATTCTAACTATTGCTGCCTATATCACTTACTAAATAAATAAATATATACGGCCTGTGACACCCTTTGTATTGTTTTATGTTACTTAAAGGTTACCATGGCTTGGCTTCCTTCTGTTGGAGTAGTGCTATTGCTATTGCTTCCCACATGATATTGTTTACTTTAGGGCATGGGGGATGGAAAAGGAGAGCAGGATTCCATCCTGCTGTTGGTTTATAGTGCCTGAAGTGGCTTTTGTTTCTAGTGGTACTGCCTTTAGACAGGACATGGTCTGTATCTTTTTCAACTTTGTATGACTTGAGCCTAGCACAGAGCCTGGCCCTTGACCCGCTTTCATTACACAGTACTGGAGTAAATGCTTGGGGAAATCCTCAGCTCTTGGTTCAGTTGTTTGACCTAAAATTGAAAGAATCAGCAGATATAATTTTCCATCTTTTAAAAGCCATAAAAATCCAGTTTTCATTTAGCTTTTTTCATCATTAACAGTTCTCCCTCAAGCACTTCTTCTCCTTTGCTGCCTTCAGCTTCAAACTGAAATTTAAATCAATTTCGTCTTATTCTTTTCCTTGTGAAATTGGAGAACAACTGTTTAGTCACCTCCTTATAAATAAGCCTTCAACAAGTTAAATTGCCTCTAGGACTTGCTTTCTCCAGATTAAATTATCCCAAAGTCTTTTCTTTTTTCTCATAAAGACCTTTTAAAAAAGAAGCATTCATTATTTTTAATTTATTTTTCTAGCTCTTTATAAAATTTTATTTCTTTCATAAATGTACCACAGGATGTCCCTGTAAGGGCCTGATTGATGCTGTCTGGAATGGCAGGCTTCTTTCCACATCTTGAGCTGCATTCTGTTTGGATTTTGAAGTGTGCTGTTAGCTTTTTCTCTCCCTTCATAGCCTATCTCATTTAACTTAGTACCCACTCCCATTCACCATTTTTCTAGCATTTCTTCAAATATGTAGCTTGATTTTTTTCCCCCACAAGCATGAACTTGCTTTATTGGGAGTCTCATGGTTACAGGTTAGAGACCCCAGTGCAAATTGGCTGAAATGATCAAAGGACTTGTTGGCTTATCCCTGGTTGGATTGGGTGGACAACACAGTGTTACCACAGGCCTGTTTTTTTTTTTTTTTTGTTCCCCTGGTCTGCCTTCTACAGTGCTGCATCTCTTTGAGCACTTCAAGGCCTTGCGTTGTGATAGCCAAAGAGCTGTGAGGCTGGCAGACCCCACCTTCCATCAGAGGGAGAGAGGAGTTTGCTCTTTCCTTGTAGTACTTGCCCATATCTTGGGGGTCTGTCATTTTCACTGACTCAAATTGAATCATATGCCTATCCTGAAATCTACCCCATCTCCAGAGGAAAAGGCTTTTTTGCCTGCCTCAGTCTACTTTGGACCCAGTTTTGGAGCTGGAGCAGTGTGTCACTTCCCCTGAGTATGTGTGGCAGGGAATTGAGACAGGATGATTTTCAAAGGAAATTAGAGGGGCTCCTTTCTCAGAAGGATGGGAACAATTTATATGGGTGGCCAACAAGAGATATGCATACATTCAAAGATGTGCCCCTTCACTCCTCTCTAGACAGGTTATTAAAATCGCTATGAACTGAGAATATCTCTGAAAATAAGTTCTGTATTCTTTTACTCGTCATCACTCTGTTTTTTGAGTATCCACTATGTGCTGGGCATGTTAAGTAGCATACAAATGCGAGTGAGATACCACTGACTTTGAGAAACTCAGAGTCTAGTGAAAAGATAGACTTAAAGGCAAACAAACATATAGAAATAAGTGCTGTTATCAGAGTGTAAGGGGAGGGTGCATGGGAGAGGTGCATTCTCAATTGAGTCTTGAAAGGTAAAGAATGCCTCCTCCCAGATGGGAAAGGAATGACATCAGCCTGAAGGCCAGAGTGAACCCCAGAAAGCTTTCACTAGGGGACTGACACAATCAGGTGTGCTCATTCTGCTGGTCACTGGTGGATTCAGCAGGTGAGAAGTGGATCAGCTGTAAGCAATACAGAAATGGATAGCAGGCAAGGTTTCAGAGCCAGGCCTGTAGACTGGGGAGACCTGGGAGCAAATGGTGGTTGAAACATTGTAGCAAGAGAGGGTGTTCAAGGAGAATTTCAAATGAAAAGAAAAGAAGGCCTTGGAGTGGTTCTTGGGGAAAAACAATGTTTGGAGGGATGACAGGGTAAGAAGCCAGAGGGGTGGCTCCCACCAATTAACAGATTTGTTCTTTCTTTGATAAAGACAGCACCATCTGGGATGGTTTGTGGCCTGGGCTAAGAGCATGGACTCTGGGCTCTACTCCCTGCTAGCAGGTGATCTGTGGGCAGATTACTTCACCTCATCTCCTCCTCCTAGCAGGGAGAAACTAGTACCTTACTTGGGAGGATTAAAATGAGTAAAGCACCTGCAAGTGCTTCACAGGCAAGCCCACCCCTGCAGGTGCTGTGCTGTGTTTCTGCTGGTTTCCCACACTCTTGTGCCCGCTGACCAGTTCATCTGAAATCCAAAATTAGCCTTTTTGGGACTTAAATAATTTGCTCTTCTGAAAACTAGTGGTCCCAGTGCGACAATGCAAGTGTCTGACTCAAAGGTTTTTCAGATGATTTATTGAATTCTGTTTTTTTACTGGCTGACAGTTTTATTCCTGAGTTACAGTTTTGTTTCGTCCACATTTTACCTACTTTAAAATTGTTTCTAGTACTTCATAGCATACAGCTTTTCTTGCCTCTTCTTTCTCACTCTTCTTTTTTAAAGTTTCTTCCCCAGAATCATTCCTAAAATTGTAGAACACTCAGGTAGTCATCCTGTCAGTTTGTTCAGTAAGTTTCTGGCACGGTACTTTTAATCAGGCTGGTTTCTTTATCCATCTGTAGAAATTGGCAATATTTTCAACCCCTCTCCATTATGCTCAGAAATATGAACTTGCTGTCGTTTCTTCTTCCTCTTCCATTTTCCCAAGTAAATGTCTCGAACCACTGATTAGATCTGTGTGCCCACAATAACTTAAGCAAGCACAAAGCTGAAAACTGATTTAAAGGAGAGTACTGTGCAGAGTCTACTACTCACTGTTTTCTAAAGTCTAGATTAAAATAGAACAATACTCAGGATGTGAGTATGTCACTGAATCTCCAACACTCATTGAACCAGACGTCGTGTGTGTTCATTTCTAAATAACTGGGTGGGTCACTTTTTTATTTATTATGAACACAAACACTGATGCTAACAACTGACATGTGAAAGGAAAGCAGGCGATAGTGATGAAAACCATTTAATGATTAGTGAGGAAACAAATATTGTTTAATGAAAATAAAAACCATGTCTAAAGGGCCTAATGCTGACTTTTGGAAATATAACCATGTTGTGGTCTTTTGTGTACCCTCTGTCCTGTACAGTATATATTGTTTAAAATTGCTTGGGAACTGGAGCTTGCAATTGTGAGCCTGGAATGTCCTGCAGATAATTAAGTTTTGGTCAGGCTTTGGAAAAATAAAAAGTTCTCGAACTATGATTTTATAAACATGCTACAATAACATTTCTTTATATTTAACAGTTTCTTATATAAAGTTGATACTCTCATGAGGCATTGATTAAAGGTAAAACATCAAGAAAGAAAAAATATTAAATTAAAACTTCACTTAGGATGTTGACAGTTGGCTTGTAATATTAAACAGATGTGTGTGTTCCCGGGGATATTCTTCTTTCTGAACTGAATTGCTAAGTTGTATTTTTTTTAATGACAACTACAAATTTTTGATCAGTTAATAATTTTAAATACCCTTTCTACAATCTTCTGTATCTAACTTCGTCTGTAGTTTGACCCTTCTCAATGATATAATGACTGGTAAAGCCTTTGCTGCCTCTTCTAAAGCCTTTCATTTTCTTTCTTCTCTTTTCCCCCCTCTTAAAGCTTAGCTGGGCTCTTCTGATTTCATGATGCATTCTTGGAGACTGATTCCTTGAAATAATTTTGGGATCATTGAGTGGAATTCTACCCGTGCAGATTTATGTCTGTAGTTTCCTTCCATATAAGCTTTGCTTTGGCATTTGAGTGCACAAGTTGACCTACATTGTGGTATTGTGTTTGTGTGGTCACTTGTAAAGGCTTCATAATGTGTCTGTATAGCTAGCCATGCAGATCGCCTGTACCCCACACTGTGGGGCCAAAGAAATGTTAGTAAGGGGACCTGGAGGAAACCAGGCTGTGGAGCAAGAAGAGATTCAAGAAATTCTTTGCTTACAAGGTTTTTGCCATAGGTAGACCTTTGCATTCTCTTAAGTCTAGATCGATTGGAGGCATGGGTTAGGTGGGGCTAGGCTTTGGTAAACTGAGGAGGAGTTAGCTTGGATTTTGTAGCATGAGATGAAAAGTACTTTGTGTCTTCAGAAATTCCTCAAATCAATCTGTAATACTAGGTAAGTTGTACATTGTTGTGTTGGGCTGATGAAATGGTTAATTTAGAGATCATTTAGCTGTATGTCTTTGACATATAAATGTCTTATGTTTTCTGAACGATGTATTTCTCTAGGCAGGAGGGTTTGATTAACCTGGACAAACAATTTTGTTGCTTTGGATAGATTTATTGACCTTGGAACGATGTATTATTTGCACAGTTCTCTTTTGAGAATCATTGTTTTTTTCTCTGCTTTGGGGCAGAGAGGTATTTGGGGGTATATGAGAGGCATTTTCAGTAAACACTCAACTGAACAAATATAAAAATGTATTTTGTGTTACAAAACTGTGTGTTTAACCTCAAGAATAATGGACTCATTTTTAATAGCACACTACTTAAATGTGACTATTTGTTCTTTAAATCTAATACCATGAATAGCTTCTTAACATCCACTTTGAGCAAAAGTACTTAAAGTGCATTTTACATGAAAGGATTTGACTCTTACACTTTTCAACTCTTCAGCTTTTGTTCTCTTGCTCTTTGTTTTAAATTACTCTTATCTTTGTGTGTGTGTGTGTGTGTGTGTGTGTGTGTGTATGTGTGTATGTGAAGAAGGAGAGCAAATTTTTGTGTCTGATATCTTAGTTTTAGCAGATAAAATGAAATCACCACCATAATCTCTTGGAAATTTGAATTGCTAATTAGTGGCACCCTGTTAGAAAGAGTTGAGAACTTTGAGAGATGTTAAAAAATACTATGTTGTTTCCCTATGAGGAGCCATCCATTTTTAATTTAAGAATCTGAAAGACAGTTAAATGTGTCTGTCGTACTTGTATCCATTAGCTGTTTCTAGATCTTATATCATTTAATTCCATTTCTCTTCTAAGAAGAGAAGGAGTGTTGGGGGTATTTTAAATAGTTCTCTCTAACCAGAATTTGTAATTATTAACAGATTCAAGCAGAAAATGCTCTTTCACTTTACCATTATTACTACCCAGTAAATTGTATTGGTTTATAGATATTTTGGCTCGCCTCATAGGACTTAATTTCAGTATTATGCTTGACCTAGCAATAAGCTGCTGTGATCAGCTACAGGGTAGTATACTACCTGTATCCGTGTGGTAGAATGGTTTCTTCCACCTTCAAGTTAGAAGTGCATGGTTTTAGAATTTTTTTTTAATTTTAATGTTCAGTAATTCTACCACAGGGAGAGGGAATGTAGGAAAGTTTCAATGTCTCTGATGATTAAACTGTTTGAACCATGGATATTGAGCTTTTAAAAAATCTCATTTGAAATCACTGTTTCTCTGGCTTGTGTTCAGATCTTTTAGCAGCTCTACAGAGTGAATCAGTTTAGCTAGGGAGAAGGGAATGCATTGCTCCTTCCTTCCTTCCAGGTTTGGGAATGGAAGGCATGTATTGGTCCCTAGTGGTCTGAAATGGGAAATACATCCTTGAAATTGTACTGGAACCTTCCATAAAGCTTCTTATTTTGTTCAAAACAAAAATGTTAATAATTTGAGGTAGGTTGATTGTGTTTATTAAAGGGTTCTTTGAGTTTCAGTTGAAATTACTTATTTTCTTATTCTTACACTGAAAAGTAAATGAACTACTTATTAAAACATGGGTACTAGATTAGTTCCTGTATGCATTTCTAGCCACTTAGAAAATGGAGGGAGATTCTGGAAATACTTGTATGCTAAGTAGATTGAGAAAACTCCATCAGGATTTTTCCTTGTCATCTTTTTGTCAGCTTTATCATGCTTAATTTTCATGAAAATAATGTGTGTGTTACTGTGGTCACACTTTGATTTAGCATTGGCTTGTGTATGATATTTTATTGTCCCTGTCCTGGAAAATTATAGTAGCTTTTATGAGGAGTGGTTTGTGGGTTCACAAAACCCACTTGGAGTGCCATTTACTATAATTCTCTTCTAAAAGGACCATAAAACATCATGTAAATTGTTTAAAAATGGAAAGGCCTTTTCTGAGAAGGGCTAAAAAGAGGTCTCTACAGGCTTTCTTTGTTTCTTATAGCCAGTGTCATAACTTTAGGCTCATAATTTATTTAGAGCATTACTGTTGTAAAATAAAGCACACATATATGTAAGTAGAGATGGTTGTGAGCTCTACTTACATTAAGTAGAGAGGCCAAAAATGGGTATTGGTGAAAACTAATCATCAAGTTCATTATATTATAATTTCTAAGACTTAGGAAATGGAATCAAGGAAAAAAAAGGAAGAAAGAATTAATCGCACATATATCCTTTAAAAAAAAACTTGATATTCTCTCTAAGGTTAATCTACTTTAAAACATAATTTTTGGTAACCAGTCTTGTGAAATCACATTTAAGTTCACAAATAGCTTTATCTGAAGACACTCTCCTCTCTTGGCAGTTTTACCTGTCAGCTGGCTTGCCACACTGTTTATGTTACCTATGGAGAAAGCAAAAAACAGGACAGCAACAGCACCAGAGACCTGTCATGGCTTTCTGTACAAATGCTGTGTTCTGATATTATCTTGGTTTGAGCATGAGCCCTCTGGAGAGCAAGGACGGAAATTGTTAATGATTTTCTACAGCATGCATATGGTACTCTGTGCTTCTAGTCATTTAATACAGGTATGTCTTATGTTGGAAAATGTTCTAAGAAAATCCATATAAATGTGAAATATAAAATTGGAGCAGTTTTTTATTTTGCATAGATACATTTGTAATAGATTTAATTTTAAAAGCCACTTTCCTAGTCTGTATGAGATCATTATATTTGCAACCACATTTTATAGGAACACTACAAATGAAATGATGATGGCTGATGGTGTAAATAGTGGTAAAACTTTACTTCTGCAAAATGTTGTACTCAAGTGAAAAATTTTAAAACACAAGATAATCTCTGTGTTTAGAAACACAAGTTTTGTGATAAGAGCTTATAAGTAGATCACATTTATGCATCTGTTAAAGACTGCTGGTTGCCAAATTTTCTTGAACATGGCTGTTAAATTAGAAATCTAGTAAATCTGCATTGGATTTATCTAGCTTTCTGAAGACATATTCTTTTCAGAGGCTGTTAGCTTTTTCTGTTTTAAGTATAAATATTTCTGTATGCATGTGACTTCATGAAGAATGTAAACTTAGGTTTTATAACATGACTATAAATTCCTCTTTTCATTATGTGTGATAACATAATACATACAAAATCAACTTCCTAAAATATGGAAACGTTTGGGGATTATTCCTTATTCTACATTCTTCTACAGTCTCTCTGTGATATTAGGATATTTCTATCCAATCAGCTACACAAAATAGTTAACTGAAGTGAATTTTGGGAATAGGAAATGAAGCCATAAAGGGAGAGGAGGGGGTTAGTGAGCAGCACCGAACGCCTTGCCTTGCGTGTCGGCAGGAGGTGAAGAGCAGAAGCAGCCTCGCTTGGCTGCCCCATAGCCGGGCTTGTTCAGCACTCCCCCGGCTGACCAGTGTTAGCTGAGAACCCACTTTCAGTGGCTAAGCGTACTAAGTGAAGAAGATGTCTTATGGCATTTTAAGTAATGTTGTGGAGTATGCTACAGACTTTCATAATTAAAAATTTTGTGTAGAGCCCTGTGGAAAAAATTGCTTCAATGTGGATGTTTGGAAATAGGATAGGCACTCCATGAAGGGAGCAGGCCCTGAGGTCTCCAAGTTAGATATATTTTTCACGATGAATTTCTTATACACAGCTATGTCATGACATCATTATTATTGTGACAGAGAATGCTCTGTTTAGGCTCTTTTTGAGAACTTTTTTGTTTTAGCACCAACAAAATACTTCCTAGTCATTTATAGGTATTAAATAAAAATGCATAGGATTTTAGTAAAAAATGTTATGCTTTATAAATTATTCAATTTTAAGATAACTGAATTTATTTTGCAAAACTTATATCCAGAATGTTGATGTTTCTGTGTTTCTGTTTTTTACTTGAGTCAGTTATTTTTCTTGGACTTGGAGGGTACTGAATCATTTATTATCAAATAGCCAACATTTTTATGTGAAAATCATCAGAATGGCCAATTCCTGCTGGAAAGAGGCACAGTTTTTCAATTTTTCCCCCCAAAACTGCAACTTCAGAAAATATGTAAGAGATGTAGCAATTAACCTACATGCACATTTATAATACTAGAAAATGGGCAGCTAGTTACATTAAAAGACAGGATCTGATAGGCCCAAATTGCTTAAAACATCACAGTTATTGAAGATATACCCCAGAGAATTTGAGAAACCATTTAACAGATGAAAGTACATTTTAAAAAGTCTGACCTTACAGGCAATCATAAAATGAATCAAAACAGTGCTTTTCCCCCCTGAAATGTACAGAGCCCATCTGTGTCTAATCTAGTAATTATAGACTGTGTTCAATTACCTTTTCAAACTTGGAGCAGACTGGAGACTAGGCAGTGAACAAACATAGGGTTTTGTCTAGACCTCAATTGACCACAGTCTAAAACTTGAATTTATATCTAATTTTATTTTTTGTTTGGTTTGGTAGTTCTTAAAGGATTCATTTTGCTACTTGGTGTTTTACCTTCTTGGTTGTAAGATACTGCCTTTTTGTATCACATAAGTTTTTGTATTGGCTATAGCTTATGTTTAATCAGATGTTTGTTTTCTAAAAACATACCTTTTATACAAATCAGTAATTTGTGCTGGAGAAAAAACTGCATGGGATGGGGGAGTCCTGAGATTTTACTGTGAATAGTAGTTTTTACAAGTAGCCTTTAAAAATGTTGCTGCGGACTGTACTCATTTTTATGTGCTTAGAAAAAATAATTTATTTTCCTTTAGCTTAGAAAACTATAGTTTTGCTAATTATCAGTTATTTTGTCTGCTTAAAGAGATGTTTTTAAAAATATGTGCAAATTGTTAAACCATATTTTTCTCTTTCATCAAGTGTGTTACATCTTTTTCCCTATACATTTTTTTTTTGCATTTGCTAATCAGACTGGCATCCAGTATGAGGTAAGTGTATTGTATTCAGAATCCATTTCAAACAATTTCTTAATAAAGTCATTTTATGATTGGATGAATATTTGAATGAGAGTTTACTTGAACTGCCACAGCAATTCCAGATTTTTAAATTTTGTCCAGGAACTGTAGCAATTCAAGTTTTTGTTTATTTGTTTGTTTGTTTTTACAACACAAAGATGACCACAAGTTTTAAAATAACCTATGAAGCATCAAAGCTCTTTTTCCTCATTATTATTAATAATCATTCACATCCCAATTAACATTGGAAATAATTGTTTAGAGATATTTATTGGAAGTTTCATTACATATTAGACCTTGAATTTTTCTAGAAATATTACAACCATTCCTAGTGTGTTATGTTATTTTTGAATAGTTGTATTCATTCAGGTCTCATCCTGCTTTGAAAGTTTTAAGGACTTTGTCACTGGGGAGAAAAGCAATTTTATAAGTGGTTATATGAATGTACTTTCTGGGAATTGTATACAGAGAAAATGAAACTTAAACAGGGTTACAAGTACCTTATGCTGCATGTTTCCGTGAGGCGTTTGCTTAAGAACACTTGGAGAATGTGATTCTTTCCCTCTTTCCTGTGCCCATATTTTATGACCTACTGCTATAGTGTCATTGGATGCTTCTTAGTATCTTCACCAAGAATGAAAGTTAAGCCTTCCTAACTAGTGGTGGGAGAGACTCTTAGGAGCCGCTCTTAGCCAGCCCTTATCTACTCCGTAGAAAGTGCTTTTGAGTCTTTGTTCATCCTGTTCCACAGACCAGCGCTCTCTGAGTTCCTGTATTCATACCTAACATGTGAGTACCTCCCTCAGTGGTTTCATTAAACCTGTCTTTGCCACTCCTGCTGGACTGTAAGCTCCTTCAGATCAAAGCCTGGTTGCTTGTTATGTTCTCCCACCATAGTCCAGCTTCACACTCAGTGCTAGCTCGTGGCAGCACTCCAATTGTTGACTGAATGGGGACAGAGTGGATCACCCATTCAGAGTTCCAGGTCAAATTGAAGGACTGTTAAAAGTTAATAGTCACATTTAATAACACTTAAGGAATCTTTCTTTTTTCTTTTTTTCTTTTTTGGCTATAACCAAATAACTGAAAGATAAAACTTTATGTTTCCACTCTAATTTTTTTTAATGTTTCTAGGGACTGAACCTAGGGTCACTTTATCACTAAGCTACATTCTCAGCCATTTTTCTATATTTTATTTTGAGACAGGGTCTCACTAAGTTTGCTGAGTCTGTCCTTGTGATCCTCTTGTCTCAGCCTCCCCAGTAGCTGGTCTATAGGCATTACATTCTAAATTTAAAAAAATGAGAATGATAAAATAAATTTGTTTCATGAAGTCTCTGTTTTCCATTGATTCTACAGTGTCTGTTGCTCTTCTTTACAAAAAGAATTTATTGCCTAACTTATGACAGTTTTGTGCAACTGCTTTTCCCATCTGCAGTAAGAAGACTGAGAAACATTTCTCTGATTTATACAATTTTTCCTGATTCACAGAGAGACCTTGCAGAATAATCAGTTGATAAACATTTTAGAACTTGCACTGCTTCCTTCACTGCTCCTTGATGCAGTGAAGTCAAACAAGTCCTTGGTGTTGTGAGTTTTGAACTGTGAGGTTGCCGATCATGTCTCCTTGAGGCTGGATTCTCTTCCACAATGGAAGGTGGACTCTCAACACTTCTCCCTCCAGTATCAACACTTACATATTCGCCTGTTTTTCCTCCTCAGGACTTCAGTGTGTTTATCATAGCCCTGCCTTCAGTTGAAAGGGAGAGGAATCATAACATTTATAAGAGCAATGATTGAACATTAGTCTTCTATTGAAAATAAGAAATAGGTAGTTGTCTAACCCCATCACCTACCTGCCAGTTCTTATTGTATCAGCAAGGAGGCATTCCAGACCTGTGGCTTTTCCCTGAAGATGGACATGCTTAGTGGGTTAAGAATCTCATTGGCCATTCCCTTTTGTCAGGTATCTATTAAGATGTAGGAATGTGATTTTTACCAACTTGGGGATTTTGGAAATTTTCAGTGTGCCACATTTAAGTAATTGCACTGTGGACTTTGAAAATATTGCTATTCCTGTGACTTGGTCACTGAGGAATGTGGTCCCTAAAACCATAACACCAAAAGATCCAGGAACAACCCAATGAGGACTTTGGCCATTATATCAGAGACTTCCACAATGCAGATTGAGATGACAAGGCAGGTTTGAAATCTCCCACTCTCTTTTACTTCTAGGGTTCTTTAAACCTTATTCTATCTTTGGCCTAAGATGGGAGGCAGTGTTTCTGAGATAAGGTTTCCTTCAGGTCTTGGAGGGTCCTTCTTCTGGAAGTTAGCAAATGAATGGGCAACCCCTACACACTGGCTTGCTGAAAGCAAAGCAGAAACTGGAGATCTAAGTCAAAGTCCACTTTCTTTTGAGCCCCACTTGTAAGGTATAGGTGCCTCTTTAATTCACATAGAACATAAGTGCTGGGATTTGATATTGAAAAACCCAAGGAAAGGTTCCTATTTCCTGTCTTCTGGCATAGGGAAGTTTAAAAATTTTTAAACTTAGATTGCTTCATTCCTTACAGTATGAATTGAATGCAATCCTGTCTGTTTGATATGTATATCATCATATTCCTGAATTTTATTCTTGAACCCAGTTGGAAAGTTTCAAGGTAAACATTTGGTTTTCTGTTAGTCCACAAATTGGGCAATGGTTGTTCAATTATGGTCTTCTGTTGATTGAAGCATAGTCACATGTTGAAAGTATATTTTGTTAGTATCCCACAAAGCATACCAACTGTCAGTCCTTTGTCATGTCTGACTGTGAGCATTGTATAATAATAATAATCCCAAATTTCATCGGTGGATTGCTTCAATGTGTCATCCAGAAATCACTTTAAAGTCTATCAGTGAATGAAACCTCCAGCCATAGATTTTATTTACTCTTTTTGCCCACTTATTCAAAAGTTGATGGTGGTCTCCTGGTGGAATCAAATGCATCCTGGAGTACCCAGCCCACAAACTGCATTGGGCAGAGAAAGCAGATCAGTTTGTTATGAGGAAGGACTGTTAGTACTGTGATGTTTGCTGGATGTTGTCCTTACTGGTAGTATTAAGTGGTTGTGGTGGGTATCTATTGTTCTTTGTCCCCAAGCCACCCTTCTGTCAACAGTGGCCCTTCCTCCTTTTAGGAACTGATCCTAACTCTGACTTTAACCAGGTGGTTCAAGTAGAAGCCACTGTGTTCCCAAATAACGTTTTCTACCCTCCAGGCCATGGAACTGGTACTGGACTTGAATCAGGCCCTGCAGGATCCTTTCCCTGGATATTTCTGAGCTGGAGTTGAGACAGAGCCGTTCTTTGTCTAGCAGCCTGGATTTTAACAAACAGAGCCCAGGAGCTATTGGTGGCCATTTATCATTGCTGGGCTGCACTGAGAGAGTTAAAGCTAAAATGCAGAGGAAACAAGGACTAGGATCAAGGGAGACCTAGAGGTCTGAATGTCTGCTTCCATTTGTTTCAGAGACCCAGCTCTATTTTAGCCCTTTACTTGTTTGGATCATTTAAACCAGAGGTTCTTAACTCGGGGCGGTTTTGCCTCCAGGGCCTTTGCCAGCATCTGGAGTCATTTCTGGTTGGCATGGATAGGAGCTGCTACTGGCAACTGGGGCCTGGAGGCCAGGGTTGCTCCCAACATAACTATACTGTACAAGATACTTCTCCCACAGCACATTCTCCACCTCCATACAAAGAATTATTCAGCCCAAAGTGTCAATGAGAGTCAAGGTTTGTTTTAATTCATTCTTCACATATTCCATAGTATCCACTGAAATCTCCCTGAGCCCTTCTTTGGAATGCTAGCTAGAAATATTTCTGTTCAGTAGGACTTTAGCTAACCTAGAGGTATACATGAATGAGTTGTGGAGTGTTTGGTGATTGGTATACATTTCTGTTCCGTTTTTAAGATTTCTCAACATTTAGCTTTCCTAATATGCAGATCTCCCATCACCCAGGTTTAGGAGGACTGTTGATTTGCCTACCATTCAGGTTCAGGTAGATATTTATATATGCCCTAAAGTTTAAACCTTTTGGAGTAAAGCCTATTAATAAATTGCTATTAGGATCACATCCAAAAAATGCTGCCTGCCATATGATTTATTTTAAGATCTACATTCAGTTCACATAGAAGGAATTAAATCACCATGTTTAGGAATAACTGATAGAAGTCAAGTGTTCAGCTACATGGAACAGAGTGCATCTCTCAGTGGCATCAGTGAAGCATTGCTGCATCAGTATTGCCACCAGGGGCTGCCTCAACATGGGCTGCACAAGTGGAGCTCCTCTTTGAAACTGTCAGCATTCAGGGTACCTTTGATTCACCTTCCGGTTCATGTTCAAGCCATAGCATGGATTTCTTGTTGGACAAATTGATGCGGAGAACATGAGTGAATGAGTAGACATCGTAGATCTGAGCCACTGAGCCGGGGTCTGCAGTTAATCCCCTAGAAGGACCAGAGTCAAGGTTATTGACATTTTACACAAAAGCTTTTTAAAATTTTCTGAAAACTGACTAAATTTTTTAAAACCATGAATGCAGATTCTCTCTGTTTCTCTTCTCCCTGCCTTCCATCTTTACTCTGGTTAAACTTAGAATTAAACTAGCAGAGGATTTTGAGAAGTTGGGTTTCCCCTCTGCCTCTTTCTTCTTGACACATGGTTGACGTACAGTAGGTACTCATTAAATGTTTGTTCATAAAGTGATGAATAGTGATTTCATCCAGCCCCATGGCTTTAATATTATCTGTAGTCCAGAAACTCCCAAATTTATATGTCTATTACAGGCTTTTCTTTCAAAGTCTAACTTAGAGACCTGTATCATCTATGAAATCTGAAGGTCTCTCTACATCTAAGTCTTTGCTTGGATGTCTGCTGTAGAGTCTCTGTTGGTCATCACTCATTCAAGGTACACACCTATCTCAGGGCCTTTGTACTTGCTGTTCCCACTATATGGAATGCTTTCCCCCAGATATCTGCCTAGAGATATGTGCCTGGCTGATTTTACCTGCCCTTTGCTAAGCATTTTCTTGCCTGCCATCTTCTTAGTGAGACACCCTGACACTCTCCTTAAAATTGTAATTCACTTCCTCTCCTGCACTCTGCTTAGGTCTCCCTCACCTTGCTGTTCTTGTGTTCCAACTCTAATAACACACATCACCATCTAGCCTCCAACCCGGGCCTCACCTACACACGGGGCAAGCACTCTACTCATGAGCCACACTCCCAACCCTTTTTTACTTTTTTATTTTGAGACAGGGTCTCCCTAAGTTACCCAAGCTGGCTTTGAACTTGCAAACTTCTGAGTTGCTGGAATTACAAGCATGGCCCTCATGCCTGGAACCATCTAATATATTTTATTAACCTTCTTCTTCATTACTGTAATTTTGTTTTTCATGTAAATGTAATGATGTAGTATGTACCCTTTGCAACTGACTTCTACTCAGTTTGACTAAAAGAATAATGTCCTTTCAGTCCCTTCAAGGTAGGTAGGTGTGTGTGTGTGTGTGTGTGTGCATGCGCGCTCCGGGCATAATTGCACATGTCTATAATCCTAGAAGTTCAAGAGGCTGAGGCAGGAGGATTGCAAGTTAAAAGCCAGCCTCAGCAACTTAGTAAGGTCTTAAGCAACTTAGACCTTGTTTCAAAATAATAGCTTAGTTGTAAAGCACCCTGCTTCAATCCCCAGTACAATAAAAAATATGTTTATCAGCAGTTCCTCCCCCTTTATTACTGAGTAGCACTCCATCCTCTAGTTTTCTGCCATCACTTCTTGATGGACATTTGGGAATGTCCAGTTTTTGGCAGCTGAACTGCTACAAATATTTGAGCATAAGTTTTAATTTCTCTAGGGCAGATACTTAGGAGTGACACTGTCAAGTCATAGTGTGAGTGTATGTTTTAACATAAGAAACTGCCTGTGTACAAATGTTCATAGCAGTATTATTTATAATAATCAAATAGTTCAAAGTCCATTAACTTATGAATAGATAAATAAAATGCATATCCATCTAATGAAATAGAAGCAGGAAGTAGATGGTTGCCTATTGCTGGAGCCTTAGGGGGAAATGGGGGGTGACTACTAATGGGTAGAGAGTTTTTTAGGTGGTGAGAAGGTACAAAAATAGATTAGGGTGATGATTGCACAATTTGTGTACTAAAAACCACCACATTGTACACTATAAATGGGCAAATTGTGTGCTCTATAAATTAAATTTCAGTAAGGGTGTAGTTTTAAAAAAAGAACAAACTTGCTAGCTTATTTCCCAAAGTGCATACTATTTTCTATTTCCTCCAGCAATGTATGAGAGTTCTAGTTGCTCCACATCCTTACCAATGCTTGATGTTGTCAGGAAAATAAAATTTTAACTATTTTACTAGATGTGTATTGCAGTTTCTAAATTAGCATTTCTCTAATGGCTAATAATGTTGAGCATGTTTTTTATGTGCTTTTTTTTTTTTTTTGGTTCTTGTCATTGAACCCGGGGGCACTTTACCACTGAGTCACATCCCCAGCCCCTTTTTAATTTGTATTTTTAGACAGGGTCTTGCTTACTGAGTCACTTAGGGCCTCCCTAAGTTGCCCAGGCTGGCCTCAAACTTGGGATCCTCCTGCCTCAGCCTCCCAAGTCACTGGGATTATAGGTATGCACCACTGTGTCCAGCTTGTTGACCATCTTTTTTGTGCCTGTTTTCCTTTTTTAGTGAAATGTCTGTTTGAGTCTTTTGCCTCCTGTTAAACTGGGTTGTTTCCTTAATTTTAAGTTTAGAGATTTTTTACGTATGCTAGATACAAATCCTTTTTCATATGAAATATTTTTGGAGGCTCACAATAAGCTTGTCTTTTTATTCTCGTAAAGTAAATAATTCTTGGGCTGGGAATGCAACTCAATGGTACAATACTTGCCTATTGTATGGAAGGCCCTGGGTTTGATCCCCATCTCTGCCCAAAATAACAAAAGCAAAACAAAACTTCTTCATGGGTTTCGGGTTCTGTTTACCACATATCCTCAGTGCCTAATAGGGTACCCAGCACAAAACAGATCAGTTAATGTCTGATGGATGGATGGATGAATTCCTTCTTCTGAATGATTAGTAAGAGATTTTTTTTCTGAGAGATAATAAGTACATGAAAAGTGAACCTGAATAGTCACTTTTTTTAAGAGAGAGAGAGAGAGAGAGAGAGAGAGAGAGAGAGAGAGAGAGAGAGAATTTTTAATATTTATTTTTTCAGTTTTCGGCAGACACAATATCTTTGTATGTGGTGCTGAGGATCGAACCTGGGCTGCAAGCATTCCAGGCAAGCGCGCTACTGCTTGAGCCACATCCCCAGCCCAATGAATAGTCACTTCTTGATTGAAATGTTTCTTTCCAGTTATCTCTTTAGAAAAAAATAAAAATTAAAAAAAAACAAGTGAATCCCCAATAGAGTTTATAGAGCATAGCATGAACAAGCCTGATTCCTTGGACATTTCACCTCCACCTCTGAGCCTTTACAGATGCTGCTCCCTCTGTGAAAGCCCCCTCCCCACCCACACACACTCTGCTGGGCTTGCTCCTTTTAAAATTGTATTTCTCAGCCCAAACATTTCTTTCACTCATTTATTCTAGATCCCAGGACTCTCAGAGTGAACATGACAATCACAGTCCTTCTCTCCTGAGGTTTGCCTCTGCTCCTTCCCCAGACTACATTGGAAGCTTCTCTTTTATGCTCTCCTAGGATCCTGATGCTTTCAAGTCACAGAGCTGTATTTGTAAAGGTATTCTTAGTGTTTTTCTCCCTACCACATTATAAGCCAGTGACTTTTAAACATTTTTGTTCTTGTATCTCCCAAAAGAATTCTGAAAAGAAAAAAAAAACAGGTAACACTCTGACATCTTTCATTTTTCCCCATAAATTTAAATAGTTGCAAAGAATATAATTTCTAGCATACTATGAAACTTGACATTTTAAAATGAAACTTTTTTTCATTCATTTAAATGTAGCCCATGGAATCCAGATGTCATAATTTGTTAAAACTCTGACAAAGCTTTTATATAGTTGTAAATTTTATCACTTTTTCTCATGAAACCCATATTTCCTTTTTGTTTGGAAATTTTTCATTAATTATTCTATCATACTTCTGTGCAGCAAAAATAGGTATGCAAGTTGAAGCTTAACTTAAAATAAATTCCCAGTGGTGACTAAAAGACTCCAAGTGTTCTGTATTGAGTTACCTTTGTGATTATTATTGGTGCACATAAATTAAAACAGAAAATACAAGCCAGGCACAATGGCATGTACCAGTAATCTTAGTGACTCAGGAGGCTGAGATAGGAGAATCTGAAATTCAGGAGTAGCCTCAGCAACCTAGTGAGACCCTCAGGAACTTAGTGAGACCCTGTCTCAAAATAAAAAATTAACGCAAAGGGCTGGGATGTAGCTTAGTAGTAAATCAGCCCTGAGTTCAATCCCTAGTACCAAAAAAATTATATAAAAAGAAACAAAAAATACATTATTTTGTCAGGAAAACCTCTCAAGGCAATGGATAGACTCATCTTGTTTTTCTAAGTAGAAAACTTAGAAAGTTTTTCTAAGTTGCAGGTGGACAAATATTACCTTTTTCTGGAATGTGAAAGGGGTCAATATCAATTGCACTCTTAGTTTTCTTGTCTTACATTAGCACTAAGAAGCCTTATTTGCATAAATAAGGAGCTAAGAATGGAAGTTGGCAGCCTAGCTCTGAGAACTTCCTCTGAGTACCAGATCAGAACTATCATCAACTCTTTTTTTTCTTTAATGATTAGTCAAATGGCAACTCAGATCTTTCTTTCATTTTGTTTAATTGAATAAATTGGTAGTTCCTGGACTTGGGAAAAAATTTGTTGTCAGTCATTAAAGTCACCCACTTTCTCATCTTATCCAGGAGTGTCCCATGTCCCTTTGTCCAAGGTGTTTAGACCAGGATAGTGAGCACAGTAAACCAGGGCTGGTGTACTGTGTTTCTTTCCTGGAGTGGACCAGGGAGAGAGTGTTGGGTGTGGGAAAGTCACCCTGCAGAGCTACCTTAGTGGAGAGGATGGATGTGGGGCAGGAGGGGAGCTAGACTGCAGTTCCCTTGGAATTATTTGTGCCAGGAACACTTAGCAATGGAGGATCTACTTGCAGGGATGTTTGTCCCCCTACAGGGTGGACTGCTGCTGAAAGCTACACCAGAGCCAAGAGTCGTGTGTGTTGTTGTTGTTGTTGTTGATGACCACAGTTTCCTCAACCAAGGTATGGTGCGAGAACTCAGTAAAAAACTTTTTTTCTTCACTGGTATTAAATACAAGTAAAAACTTTCTCTGTAAAATTTGACTCCAAATCTATAAACTTTTCATTTTCTTTTGAAAAGATATAAAAGAAAAAGTATTTTATTCCTGAGAAGTCTTTTATGCTACGAGATTAATTTTCAGGAATAAAAATATTCTTTTACAAGTAAAGTTTTTGTCGATTCTCTAGCTTCTAGCTAACTTCATAGTAAAGCTGTTTTCTCTAAACTTTATTTTCTCTGTTTTCCTACCTATTTTGTTTTAAGTGACTTTTACTGTTTTTCAAGTAAAAAGATTCTATTCAAATTCTCGATTAAAACAACATTAGGTGTTTTTAGTACTTTTCATACTAATGCAGTTTTTATACAGTTTTGAAAATTCATGTTGTCATTTGTTTTCTTTCACCTTTGGTATTTTTAAGGTACCAGGTAGGTAAGTTTTACCTCATAGAGGTCTCTGTGTGATCAAATAAGTATATTGTTGTTGCTGAGAAATATGTACTGCAAATTGGCAGCTTCATCTTTTTGTTGATGTTCAGATTCTTTATGTTTACTAGTGTCCTGGAGGTTTCTGTTTTCTGTAGAAAATCTAATGCAGATTTTTGATTGCCTTTTAAAATGCTGCCCTTCTCCAGGAAACCTTATCTTCACTATAGCATCTGGTTTGCTGTGAAGTCATAATTTTGAATCAGAATTTCCAGCTGTGGCATCTAGTTTTATGGAGCCTGAATTGAGAATCAAAAACTAGGTTATATATTTAAATACCAGAAGGGAATGTTATCTTCTTTTCATGAAAGAGTGTGGCAGTTGTATATAAGTATTTTTAATTTGCAAGGTTATTCTTTATGATCTGCTCCAAGGAAAACAGGTTAAGTGACAGCTGGACAGCTCTAAGTGAGCAGGTCCAGTTTTGTCCTTCTGCTAGTGTCTATGAACCTAAACATGTGGTGTCTGCACACAAAAGAAGAATCATAAAATGTCAGAACTCTGAACAGCCTGAGAAGTTATTTCATCTGACTTCCCTCATTTTCCAAATGAGAAAACTGAGGTCTTAATTTGCCCTGCATAGATAAAATGGTTACTAACTTGAGGTGAAAGGAGTTAGATTTTCTCATGGTTGGATAGACACATTTTATACTACTCCCAGGAAAAAGCTGTGGTGCAGTTTAAAACAACAAGCACAGTGGTGCATGCCTGTAATCCCAGTAGCTCTGGAGGCTGAGGCAGGAGGATCATGGATTCAAAGCTAGCCTCAGCAAAAAGCAAGGCACTAGGCAACTCAGTGAGACCCTGTCTCTAAATAAAATACAAAAAAAAAGGCTGGGCATGTGGCTCAATATTTGAGTGCCCCTGAATTCAATCCCTGGTACCAATAAAATGAAATAAAATGAAAATAAACTGTACCATCTGAATAGGGGAGGGGAGGCCGGGGCAGCACTATTGTAAGACCATTGCCTTGTGCCCAGGATTGAGGCAAACAGGACAGGAAGCACTTTGGCAAAATGCATCAGGATTTTAGAATGCTTCTCTCTTACTTTGCAATTGCTCTTTTTAGTCTTTTCCTTAATGAACTACAAATACAGAAGAAGGTTTAATGTACAGAAATACTCTGGCATAGCAAAATAGATATTCTTTATAGCATATTTAGTCCTTGTGAAAATTTAGAAGAAACAACTTGGTTGTCTAACAACAGATAGTTAAATTACAATAAATTTTAAAAATAATAATAAATCTAAAAAATTATTGATTTATTTTTATGTGATGCTGAGGATCGAACCCAGTATCTCACACATGCTAGGCAAGTGCTCTACCACTGAGCCAGAAGAATTTTTAATTACATGGGAAAGTACTCATTATGGCATTAAGAAAATAAGTAGAATATAGAATTGTATACATAAGGTGGTTTCACTTATATAAAGGATATGCATAACCTGGATAATAATACAAGAGCTAATTTCAAGGTGATGTTGTTATGGGTAGTTTTTATTTTCTTTGTATTTTGTGTGTTCTATAAATTCTCCACTGTATGCAGAAAATAAGGTTATAAAAATTTAAAATACAATTGAATAGGTAAGGTTTTATCTTTTCTTTTTTAATAATACAAAGTGACAGAAAAGTAGTTTTAAGATCTTACTGAAGATAGCATCATTGATATGCAGTCCCTGAAGCCTATGCTTAGGATCACTCACACACACACACACTCACACACAGCTGCCCCACCTCTACCTGCAGTGCACAGATCCAACTGGTGTGAAACAGTGAGCCATTTGTGGGTTAAAGCCAAGATAACTTATTTAATTAGTAGTCATTTTATTTGAGAAAAAAAAATTTTAAAGTCATTTTCCCCTCTTGAATGAGCACTCCTTTATTCTTTCATTTAACAAAGCATTTTAGAGTGCCTCTAGTTAGTTTTTCTGACTCAAAGGTAATTTTCTGCTGTTGGTGATTCTCTGCCCAGTGATTGTTGAAATTTTCAACAAATCTGCTTGCCAGAGTATTCTGTTATACAGGTAACTTGATACAGGTCCTATTCTTACCTGGTTTAGGTTTAATAATTAAGTTGGGTTAGCTATTAAATAATGAATAGTTTTGTAGAAGCTAGTCATGAATCCCCATGAACTTGAAAATGCTGCTTTAGTCAGTGCTGAGGTTGGTGAGTCCATGCTGCTGTTTCTTTGCAGCACACCATGGTCAAGCAGCTGTGTAAATTAAGTGCTGTTTTTCTAAAAGGTAAGCTTTTCCAGAGTACGGTGTGGTTTTCTTTGCTTTTGGAATTCTTTGAAAAAATCTACGAATATTTTGAAGTCCTCAATTCCACTTTATAATTTCAAATTAATAACTTCCTACTACTGTAATTTCATACGTTTTATACTACCCCCAGGGAAAAAAAAAGTATTTACTTACTTCAGATTTCTTATATTGATTTCAGTTGGTCTCATTCCACATTACAATTATGGCTTTCCATTCCACAAGGTATGGTTTAGAGTTGTGTTTCAAATTTGAAATGGATCGTACATTAATAAAGCTACTGTTTTTAATTTGAAAGAAAGGATCTTTTAAAGAAAGTTTGTTGGGCACTGGGATAAAATTTTGGAGTGTTTGTCTTGTGTGAGTTCATGATGGCCTCAGAGTGTTACTTTTCTGCTAAGAAGTGGCACATTAGCTTCTTCCTTTGTCTCTTTGGCCCAGTTGTAAATTTTGTTCCCTGTGCACCAAGGGATTCTGGAGCTGGAATGTGCTGTGGAGGTTAACCTCCTGCTGTGTGCAGAACTTCTGGGAGGCTTTGTGAACCAGGCCAAGTCTTGTTCTTCAAGGCCTGTGGAGTGGAAAATGCCATTGTCCTCTCAGTGTTTGGCCTCTCTCTGGTCCCCTCATTGGAAACCTAGATCTTTTTCTTAGAATTCATATTTCTTTCTGTTTGCCTTATATTTAGAGGTATTAATTTATGCCCATATAGAAACTGTTTCTGATCCTACTCTTAAGGGTCTTGAGTAACCTGTATTATATGAGCTGATAATTTTGTTCTGTCAGTGAATTAATATCACAGCACTGTTTTCCTTTGGGAGTTTGTGAAGTTTTTAATTTTGGATTAAACTAATGATTTAGATAGTCCAAACGCATGTACTTACTTTTATTTATTCAGTAAATATTTATGGGATATCCTTAAGCTGATGATTGAAGATGTATCGGCAGTAATATTATTATTTCCAAATTTAGGGAAGACCTATACAGATGAGTTGCAAATTTCTGGTGAAAAACAGTATGCATGGAGGGAGATTCTGTGGAATGAGAATCCCTTTTCTAGAAAAGAGTGATTCATTTTGGGCTTCCTAATGAATATTGTTATGAAGGTCTTACATGACTTCCTTTAGTAAGTAGGAAAACATATCTGCCCACTTAGTGCAATAAATAACCCTGCCTCTTTTATACCATGTACCTTCCCATGCAATCACTTGTGAGTACACATTCTCTGGCCCAAAAAGCCTGGCGTCTTCTGACATTCATATGTATAAGAAGATAAAGTTAATATTTGCTCAATTCCATAAGAACAAGACAAATTTCATTCTAGGTGTAGTTGATGGATCTCAGGAAGGTGTTACAGAGGGAACCAGCAAACAAGTTTGTCCTTGACAGAGTTCATGGTTTGTTTTCTTGACAGTTGAAACATGACAGGCAATACAGACAGTACTAAGGAGCAAATTCCACAACCAGGTTAGCTGGGTTATGATCCGCTTCTGGTACTAACCAGCTGAGTCACTTTGGGCAAGGTATTTAACCTTTTTGAGCTTCGGTTTCCTCTGTATAAAATAAGGGATGATGAATTCCCCTATGTGTAAATTAATAGCAACCACAAAAGGTCACTAATGATAATTAAATGAGGTAATATTTGTAGGACTGGATGAAATTGCCTGTGCATAATGCCACAAGAGTGCTATTGATATTTTTTGGTATTGATTATACCAAATAATAATAAAAAGTAACATTATTGATAGTTCAGGGCCTGATCAGTCAATGCTGATGAATTGAGTGGTGACATTTTCCCCTGAGTTTTTCTTCACTGATGGTGCATTATAAACATCTTAGAAAATGGAAGTCTGTGCTCCTCAGTGACATATTGTCAGTGATTCTGAGAATTTAGCCTTAGCCTAGAATTGGAGGTCAAGCTGTGCTGGGTCCATCCCAAGGAGGCCTTTTTGTACAGGTACTGGGATGGGAGAGTCATCATGCTGTCACAGCTCCCCTGGCTCTGGAGCTTGAGGGCATTCTGGCAGATATGCTCTCTGTGGCCAATCTAGAGCCTAGATTCTGAGCCACTGTCCTCAGAAACTGCTCTGGTTGAGACACTGGCTTTGTGGAATTCAATTGTGTCAGACATGAAGCAGCTGGTGCTTTTGCTGTGTAGGCACTTGGGTGAGGCTTCCTTTCAGGTTCAGGCTGCTGGTCCTGGCAGTGTGGGAAGGAGTATCCCCACCTCCTTGAGGACTTCAAGTCAGATGCTTCCCACACACTGCATCTGGCTCTTTCAAGCATCTGATTTTTTTTTTTGCATCCTAAGTGCTCAAGTCTTGCAAAATTTTAGTCTCCTCGATGACAGGATGGTATACTGTGACTGGTAGCAGCCCTCCCCCTCCGGTTGGGTAGAATAGCATCATAAGTATCCTTGAAATGACACACAGAAGCTACTGATTTTAAAATAGCACAAATATCCCAGACCTCAGGTTTTCCTCCCTAGTACAAGCTTGGGCGGGGCAAGCTCAATGGTGACTGAGAAAGGGGAGAGACTGCAAGGCTGAGACTGAGGGATGCGCCAGGGGATGTAAATTTAGGAGCCCTTAAAGGTGTGTGATCTGTAGGCCTCTGTGAAGGGTTAGTTGTACCAGTTCAATAGGAGACAGTGGTGAGCTATGAGGCCTTAGCCTGACTCGCAGACAGGGATGGTCTCCTAGCCAGGACAGCTGGCTAACATGGGGACTCCAGCTGTAGGATTGCACTGGAGTAGCAAGATGGGATGAAGACCGGATAGTCCCCAGTGATTTTTGGATACCTTTTTGCTGCGTAGACCCTTCCTCCCCCTTAGCTCACCACTGTTTAAGAAGTCAGTCCCCATATCAGTTAACAGTGACCTGACCAAGTCTCTCTGAGTCTGTTTCTTCATGTTTAAATGGAGTATGTTATATTACTTGCTTTACCTTTCTTCTTGGAATATGAAGAATAAGTGAAAAAATATTCACTTTTTTGAACATATATATGGTAAAGAACACTTGATGAAGAAACATTATTTAAGGAAATGAAATAAGACCAGAGTATAAAACATTGAATCATCTGATAATCATATAATTTCTCATTTATTTTCCTTACACTTTAGAAGTGGGTGATTTTTAGAGCCCCCGGTATGATAATACTACAGAATTTTGTCACCTACCTTGAATTTTAACTGCTTCCATTTTTTTAATGCTGGGATACTGTAAGAACCTTCTCTTTAAAAGCCAAACTTAACTGTTTTAATTTATTTAGCAAAATTCAGAATTCATTTATCTAAAATTGAATTTCATTGTGTCATTTTTGTTTTTAAAAATTTGGCCTGGAATTGAGAGGCTGGAGATGGACTAATATAAGATTGTCTTTTTGTTGTTTTTGTGTTTAACCATACAGTTTAAATATATAAGAAGGAAAGTACAAAAACTTCCTTCTTGTGTTTCAGGATTGTAAGAGGACATTTTCACTCCATGGGCTCACAGAGATTCCTTCCCTGGGCCTTCCAGCATTTGCATAGCACTTACTCTGTGCCAGACACTTTCCTGGGCCCTTCGCATTTCACATACCTTATGAGGTGTACTCTGCTGTTGCCCTCATTTTACAGATGAGGGTACTTAGGCCAAGATAGAATAATTTGGGAATGGCAGTGCAGCTCATGAATGTCAGAACTGGTGGATCCAGATTGCCTGACGGCGAGGTCCATGCTTGGCCACATTCCTGTGTCTCCTGCAAGAGTTATTCTCAGCCTGGCTTATGCAGAGAGTCATTTGGAGAGGGATCAGCTGGGAGAGCAATACATTTTACAAGGCTTTGCATGAGACCTTTTCTGCTTTTGAGGTCAAATACTACTCCCTCCATTTTCTAGTTCACCATAGTCTCTCCTGTCTCTCATTTTATGGCACTGTGGGGCTCCTGTGGCCCTTTGCAATTAAGGACATATAGCTTATACAGCTTTATAGTTTAGCCCCATAAGGCAGGCACTGGGGAGAAAAGAACAAGCTTCCTACCTTTGCATATCTTGCACAGTGCCCAGTAGAGCACACTCAACATGACTTGATTATTAATTTGTAGTGTGTGATTCCATATGTTGTTGCTTTGCATTCCAGGAGATTCCATAATGTCTAGAAAAAGCATGGAGAGTCAAAAGGACAGATCTAGGTTTGTTTTTCTTATCCATGAAATGAGAAAGGTATTAATATAAGAGAGTTATTGTGAATATTAAATGAGATATGTAGACGTTTGGAATATGCCTTATAATATAGTAAGTGGAAAGAAATGTTAATCCTTTCCCTTGCAAATGGAGCATAGTATTCGCAAGATGTGTATTTGAAAACTTACTTGAAAATATCCTGTTGAGTTTTCAGTCAAATGCAAGAAGCCATGGAATTTCTGGAGCTAGACTAGACCTTAGGGATCAGGAAATACAATCCCTTTGTTTCATATGCAAGAATTGAAGCTCAGAGAAGTTACTTGATAAGGTTACATGGTAAGCCAAGATGTAGTCTTTGTGCAGAATACTCATTCAATACTGTGTACAAGTAAATGGTTATAAATGCTTTCTTACTACTGTAACTTATTAGCTTTTATTCACAGTGTTTGCGTTATCTGTCACCTCAGTGCACTCTTGTACAACTTTGCAGACTTAGATTACCTGACCCCAGTCTAAGGCTTTGTCTGCAAGAGAAGATTCTAGAGGGGACCACCATGGAATATATGGGGTTAAGAAGGGATAAGGAAGGAATATATGTTTACCTTGTTGGGGTTTTTTGCATGGGAGGAAGAATTATAAAAACTTAGTCAAAAGCCCATGAAGCGCTTTCCAGTTTTCAGTTTCTCATGAGAATAGGGCTCTTGCATCTTTCATAAACTCCTGCATGTGTAGGCTGACCTGGGGGAAGGTGAAGACATTCCAGTGCTACTGCCACTAACACTGACATTTTGTTGTTGCAGCCATTGTGTGTTAAAAAATTTTAACATGGCATTGTGCTTTGAGATTATTTTAAACTATCACAGATGATATTTTTTATTGGTATGCTAGCATAGACTTTATATTTCTAGCATTGTTGATTAATTGAATTAAAGTGAAAATGTGTGTGTGTGTGTGTGTGTGTGTGTGTGTGTGTGTGTAAATTTGGGAACCAATTGCTGTGGAAATGCATAGACTACAATAAAGATAGTAAAAACTGTCATTTGAATCAAAATTCCTGATTTTTATCCCACTATGCAAACAAAAGCCCCTTTCACCATCAAGGAATAGCTTTTTGGACTATCAAAGTGAACGTGCTGTAGTGTCCTTAAATACAGTGGAAACAACCTACTCTTGCCATTTATAAATTCCGCACCATTTTCTGTCCCATTCTGCAACTCATTATATATACCAAGATGTCTTAATCTTCTTAAGTGCTCAGTAAATTTTTCCTCCGTAGGACTGTGAATTTAGCCATGTGCAATGGAGGAAGGAAATACCCATACTTCTCCCCAAAAGTGGGGTAGCTTACAGAAGGCAATGGATGCTTAGCATTCTTACCAGTGCATAAACTTCTGTGGAGAAATACCTGTTTTGGGCCTCTTACCTAAAAGCAGAAATATTTGTAGTTTGGACGTTACTTGGTGTGTACAGTGTGTTAAATTTGACTACTTCACAGGTATTTAAAATTTGTTTTATGATATGATCAACAATAGATTCATTTCCAAATGGGCAGTTTTTAAAAATATAATGAGAATCAGAATGTGACTAACTTTTAAAATTATTCATTATACAGAGAAAACCCAAAGCTACAGATTTTAAATCTCATGAAACTTTATTACATTTGGTAGTCTACAGAGTTCCTCAGCATATGAATTTCATAAACCTTGAAAACTGATGTTTTAAAATGTTTGAGGGGTTTGTCTTTACCATCCCTCACATGCATGTGTTCTTGAAAAGAATGGTGCACGAGAGCAAGGAGAATCTCCCGGGCTTCCTGGCCAGGTTTTAAATCAGAAATAAACTTGTTTTAGCCACTGGGTGATAAGAAGAATTAAGAATATGTTTCCATTGCAGTACATGTGAAACGGAAAGTAACAGTCACCACCAGAATGGCACACGGTTGGATCTTCATGGGAAGGAACACTGAGTGAGACATGCAGTTTCCTAATAAAAACAAAGTCACTTCTGCCATAAGTGCTGCTCCTCATTGTTATTGTTAAGTCATTTTCTTGGCTTTTTCTTTTTCTGCTCTTACTTAGATGATCTACAAATACTACTTGGATCCTGTGTGTTTCACTTTCTTTTCTTATGGAAAGTTTTCAGTGGATATAGTCTCTGAGCAAAATCTTTCCAACAAAATATTTAACTTTGTTTGCACACAAATTTAAGAGCCAGCTAAATGTGTTTGATTAATATATCACTGAGTACTACCTTGAGTTTAAAACAATTTTACTTGGTGGAGAATTCTTTCTGTTCAAAAGAAGGTTCTTATTCCTAAGAGCAGAGCTCTGATTTTAATTAAATAAGAACATTTTATGCAATTTTTTCCCTAAAGCTTAAGACTAATTTCTATGGTTACTAGGGATATAAATCTCTAGATTGCTTTAAAACAAAGATTTTTGTTCAAGGGAGAGTTGACAGCTCCCTTTAAGAGGAGCTATTACTTAATTTTACTTTCCTAAATTTAAACACATAAAAATATTTGTAATGATACCCCAAAGGCATCATAAAAATGTAAAATAATTGTACTCTAAAATATCTGAAATAGCAGGAAATAGACCTCATTTTGAAAATGAACTGGGATTCATGACTGGCAAACTGTGGTGTGATAGACTTCAAACCAGGATCTCTTTTCAGGAGACATTTTTTTAATGGTAAAAAAAATATCTTTTTTTGTTGTCATTATTATAGACTTTAAAATGTGTTCATTCTATCAGGAAACATTTCTTTTTAATTTCATTACCTTTAGCTTATTTTACCGTGTGGTTGCCTTAAATCCCCTGTGAGAAACAAGTTTCTGGCTCTAGAGAGGAATTAATTTGTGGATTATCACAGATACTCTTTAGACTGTTTGTAAATATTATTTTAAAAAGTACACAGCTTAGTTTTTTAAGCAGCATAGTTTCCGGATTTTACTTACCCAAAGTGGACTTCCTCTTTGAGTAGATAATGTGAATTAGTAAACTGTTCCCAGGTTAAAGCTTTGTCATATTTTAATAAATATACTACAAAATCTATGGTAGAGTTGGACACTTCAAGGAAAAGCCCTCATCTTTTTCAGTAAATGAAATTAATGCTTATCCTTGTTCCCACATTAATATTTCTTTTGCTTTTTTATTTATTATTTTTTTTTAAATTGGGCCTTATGTAGTAAAACGTACTCATTAGGAGAAGCCAAATTAGACTTATAAAGTATTCAGACTAAAGTTTTGATAGAAATGGCATTTATATGTGATATGAATGGCATTGAGACTAGATGTGCTTGTTAAAACATGTCTGCCTGACCCAGGAACGCTTTGCATTAAATGAGTTTATATTTTGAGAGCAAAATCGGGGAAAGGAAGGCTACTTTCCCTCCTTTTTTTTTTCTTTATGAAATAAGAAAATTAAGTTGAATGTAGATATTGAAAGTACTGCAAGCTGAATGTTTGACCAACAAAAGTAAACAGTGATTATTGCAAATGCACATTTGGACCAATTTGCTTTTATCTTCCAAGCGAAACATTTCCCACAGTTTTTGTGGGTTTTTATTTAAGTTGGGAAAACTTGGGAAGTTTGTGTGAAAGTATAAATAAGTTTGGGAAAGTCATGATTAGAGTTTGATAATAAACATGCAAAAGCAAATTGGGAAACTATATTAAAATCAGATGCAATGTTTAATAATGTTTTCTATAAAACTTATTCTCAGAGTAACAGTGATTTATGTGGATTTGGAACAAAGGTTTTGACTGTAATTTAAAATAAAGGCTAAATATGAAATTTTCAACACGGATGATTTGTTGTTGTTTTTCATATCAAAGAGCTTTAGTGATTGTTATAGGAGTGTCCAACAATGGTCGTTTCAAATTTTGAGCACAGAAATCACATATATTTATAGATTCCATTTAAAAAACAAGATATTTAGTTTTCAGTAAAATTTAAACTTTTTTTTTAAACCACAAACATATATGGGAATTCTGTTTTGGGCATGGAGGAAAAAAATAGTTTTGTTTAATTAGTAAAATTTACAAACATATAGAATCTAAATAAAAATAAAAATTAAAAACCTTAATCTGTTTTGTTTTTAATGTGAAAGTTGTTGAGATTGGCTTCATATTAGCAAATTGGCATTCAGATGCTTATGCTCCAATTCTTGAGGAAATTTGTCTGTTTTCTGTTTTATAAATTGCTTATAAGTACAGGAAAATACTGCTTTGCCAAGTTTACACATAGGCATTTTGAAATAGTAATGTTAACATTTGATCAGATACTGACTGTTGAAAAGCTTCTGAAGAATTTCCTAAAGTTGTAAATTTTGACTTTCTTTTCTTTGGTGTACAACTGTGTGTCCCTTAAAAGTGTTTGGGTATTTGTTGTTTGTGGTGGGGGGCAATTAGTGTTAAATTTTGATGATAATTTTTATTGCATATAAACTGATATGTGATTTTAAATGAAATTCATTACTATGATAATGAATGCTAATTTTTGTATATGTGATGTATCAAACACTTTACCTAATAAATGATCTGAAAAGTTGTTAAAAGGAATTTAAATTACATACACTTAGTTTATTTTCAAAGCTTTCAAACTGAGTTCTAAATATAAATTTCAAATATGGGCCTTAAAATATTTTGTGTCCAGTGAAATAATAATTCTTAAGAGTATATTGAAAGTGTATAATTTGATTCTCAAATTTAAGGTCTATAATATACTACTCAGGACCTAACAATTGTTTTTCTAGTGGTTTTTATCAATATTTTTTCCTAGCAAGTATTTTATTAGTTACTAATTAATATATGCTATTTTGAACATATAAGCTACAATTTTTTTATCAGACAAGCTCTTATTTTGTGAAGTATATTTATTAGTAATTTGCTCCAACTTCTTTAAATTCTAGAATCCACTGAGTTTTATATGTTCTTTTTTTTTAAGCAAAGAGGATGTTAGAATGTTTTGTAACTTATTCCTTGGAATAACATTTTCTGCATTTGTGTGGGAGGGTACTGAAGTACTTAAAGTTACATGCCTTATTTATTCCATAGGAGACTATAATGAGAGAAAGGAATCTTGTCTATCATTCATGTGTGTGTGTGTGTGTGTGTGTGTGTGTGTGTGTGTGTGTGTTCTATAACATATAACCTCCCTTTTTTTGCAGACTGGGAATGGTGGATTTTGCGGGAATCAGAACAGTTGTCGTTGGTCGTGGCGATCATACTCTGCACTTTATTGCTATTCACTTAGTTGACAGATGACTTTGGAGGCAAGGCTGTATATTTTGTTACCAAATGCTTTTCTTAGAGCTTCATGATAAAATGAACATTCATTCTTTTGCTTTTGTTCTTACTAAAAGAGAAAAGAAATAAGTTTGAATGGAACAGAATTCTTCTGCTTCTGGTTTTGAATGTTATCAAAGCTTTATGCTCTGTTGAGTGTAAATTATTGGCATCTATCACGCAGTGTACAAGTGGAAGGTCTGTCCTCCCTTTGTACCACTCTCAGTTGCTTTTGCTGTTCTCTTGCTGATGCGAAGCAGAAACTGAACAAGGTAACAGTTTTGATCGTGAGATTAGAGGTAGCCAGGCAGACTGTCTCCTGGCTTTTAGATATCCTTGTAAGCTCAGGCCACCCCTACCCTTGTTTAGATATTACTTGCTCTTTTGAGTTTCAGATTACAGGAGCAATTGATCTGCATGACCTAACTTAAGAACTTTAACTTTGCAGTAGAAACTTCAACCAAATGTATATCCTCAAGAGACAAATCATCTTAAAACCAGGCTGTTGTCATTTTGACATACTGTACTACTTGGAGGAACGATGTGGTGGAGAGCACCACCTAGTGAATGGGACTTTTACTTGCCGCAGTGGGTAAAAGATTAGAAAATTGGTCTGCACTGGTGTAACTCTTGCTACTTGGCTTGCAAAGAAGCACATTTTTGTGTTGCTCCTAGCACATAATTTTAACCTGGGGTCAGGATTCCACGAGAGCAGTTTTGATTCTTGTCTTTATTTGTGGCTTTCTCACTGCTACTAGGCCTTGCTGTCTTAACAAACATTTCCTCCTTATATCTGATATTATAATTCAAAGAAAAAAATATTGTCTGTTGGGGCAGTGTTCGGTCTTTGAGGGCTTCATGTTTTTGAGTGCTGGTGTTTAACTTCAGCGATAGACTACCCACAAACCTCATACTGCCCTGCTAAGCACTCGCCTCAGAGGAGGAGGAGTTAGGGCTGACTGTGAACCATAGGTTATAAATTGCTGACTGCTTACTAAAAGCATGTGTGCCTTTGTAAAAAACTATGTGAAAAATTTCATATATTTTTTTTAAACTTTAAAAATCTTTAACACTTCATAACCACCAGTGTTTAAATATGACAGTTCTTTAATGTTCATTTTAGAGTGACAAATCCCTGATAAAATATATCACTCATTCCTTTGTTGCATGTTCCTAGACATTTGTTGAGCTAGAAACTGTGCCAGTTTTGGGGAATTCAAAATGAGCATTACATAGTTCTTTTTGGACTTAGAATATTTAAAGAATCTTTTAATTCTTCATCACAAAAGGGAGTGAACGTATTCCTGGAATGTGGAATGCACTATAATAGATTACTTGGTATTTTCAGCCATGGATTGGAAGAATTTAGAAGACGGTTAGCAAATGCTTTTTTAAAGTTGATGGATTCATTTTTATGAGTTTGGAGTGTGGTAGGTAATAGAAGGCTTTGTAGTAACTCTTCTCTGTTTTAGTCCTTCAACTCAAGTTTGAGCTTTAGAGAGCCAAGTTTGGAGGCACACAATGAAGAATCTAAGAGCAAGCTCTGGAGTCGATTCTGAAATCTATTCTAGACTGGGACCCTGACTTTCCAACTTATTAGCTGGAGGAGTTTCCTCATCTATTTTCTGATTTGTTGTGAGAATTTAATAAAATAATCAGTGCACAGGCTTAATACAGTGCCTGACACGTTAAACACGTTGAACACTAGATATTTATTGTGACCCATGACTCCATCTCTCCCTTCTTTGTGTGCTGTAAGGCAGACGTATGAGTGGCCATTACGTGTACTGTCTTGCCCCCCACCCGTCCCTGAGAGTGGCTGGCCAGTGTTGTTTCACAGACAGATTCTGCCGGCTGCCTTCAGGGCTGCACTGAATTGCTGTGAGTCAGAGAGCCTTGACAATTGAGAATCTTAAGTACACGGGGGCCTTAGAATCATGCTGAAAACTTGGGAAGCATAAACAGGAGTAAAAAGAAGCCAACAGAGTTTCCCTGTAGGAGCTTTCAAGTTGAAACATCAAACATCATCTTGGAATTCCTGAACTGAAAAGCATCTCGGGGATCTTCCCCATCTGACCTTCGCAGCATGAGGATGACAAAGCTCAGCACAGCCAGAGAACAGCTCGGAGTCACCCTGGGCCTAGAGGTGGCATTCTTGCTTCCTGCCTATCTACCACTATAATTTCAAGAGAGAAAAAAGCCCCCTGTGGAGTTCAAGTAGGAGCAGCCATTCTAGAATAAGCATGTAGTAATGAGAAGACTATTCTGTGGAGCAGAGACCCATACTGGGAAAAAGAAAGACATTAGGAGCAGGAGGAAAGATGTAGAGGAGGTCCCTAGTAACCAGTTAACTGATTAACTTGTGCTTAGCAGAAGAGAATACCTGTTGGCACTGAACTCACTGCCCACCAAGCACATGCACGCTATGGTGTGACAGTGCAGCAGGGCTGGAGAACCCTATTCCCTTTACAAGTTTTATTCCAGGGCCTCTTCTTGTAAGAGTATCTTGCCTCACTGCTAATGACTTGAGCATCTAAGAATATGCATTTTCTCTCTTATCCTGACTCCTAAACTCAAAACAGCCATTTTCTCTGATAAACATCTGAACAAAAAGCTGTCTCTTCCTTCAAGGGGACCATTGAGCTTCTTTGAACTTCAGGTTTCGTTTTCGTTGTGTGTGCTGTCCACCATAACACTCTGTTAACCAAAGTCATGGGAGACCAAGGGTTTCGCCCAAGCTCCTGCACTAGGCTCCAACAGACCAGGTCAAACCAACATGGGGTCACTCACGTTAATGCCACATAAGCAAACTGAAATTTTAAGGTGGATGAGTTTTTCTTTTATATAGGAGATTTCAGTCTGAGTATAATAAGGAAGTCCCCTCTGCTTTAACCCTTTTGGAAAAATGACCTAAAGTATTCTAATGTTAACCAAGCAGTCATTTGATTTTATTATTCTGTTTCCTTGTTTATGAAACACATTTTCCTGCTTACACCAGTGGGAGCTCTCATTCTCTTTTGCACAGTAAAGGCTGCCTCTTAATAAATGGCAAGTTCCATCTGTAACTAAATTTCTTATATTTTTGTCAGTCATCATCATCTGACAGCTTAGCTTACCACAAGGTACAGTTTGCCTCGTGGGTGAAGAAGAAAACTTAGAGTGACTGAGCACCTATCTTGTACCAGACACAGGGTCAGAGTCCTTACAGACATTATTCTTATTAACAATTTGTAGTCACTTTCCGCAGCCTTATTGACCCAAGCTTACACCTGAGATGCGACTGGAAGAGGCTAAGGAAACTGGCCCAAAGTCACAACACGAGTAGGGGGTACAGCTGGGAGCCATCTGGGTCAGTTGGGCTGGGCAGTTCATCCCTTGTGTGTGCACCCTCCACACACAGTCTCGAAACCAGACAGGTCCTGGACTAGACATGTACAGCAGTGTGAAGCCACGGCAGACCCGCCCTGAGCTACCTACCCTGCTCTCACTCATCCCCATCCCTGTTCCTCAGTACCCTCTTAGTGCACCTGGCCCACACTGGGCCTGGCATAGTCATCAAATGGACAAATGAAAGGAAGGCATCCAAACACACAGAAGAGATGGGAGTGATTGTTGACCAGCATGGATCTGCAAAGCCCCATACTCCCGCCTCATTGTGTGCTTTTAGGCCTGTAGGAGTGAAGAGTGTTTGATTCCAGTAGGCAGTAGTTATCAAAGACTCTCTTGTGATATTTTTGTGGAGGAAACATTTTAAAAATGGACTGCTAGGGTATCTAACTAGTTGATTTTCCACTGGAAGGGGTCTGGAGAACCAAGGCAGGGGGACAGCCAGTCACTTGCTTTATAGTCTATGCACCTTCCAGCCTTTGTTAGGCAAATAGAAAGGGCAGATAAACACTAGGAGTAGACAGAACTCTGGAAATACAGGGAATGCATTGAGCAATGCCAAATAAATTCAGTTTGGGGAATGCAAATACATAATTAGATTATAATATTTAGAAAAAGTTGGGGCTGGAAGAAGAGAGGAGAGGGGTTGAATGTGTGGTAAGCAATTGATTTTTCTTCAAGTTGAAGAACGCTACACCAGTTTTAAAAAGGAAGCTGTACTGAGCTTCATGAGAAATGCAAGCACTGTCTTGGACTGCTCCTCTCTTAAGACTGAATCTTGAGTTCTTTCATCTCATCATTCACACTAAGAATCCAGGATTTACTTTTTCTTTTTTAAAAACTTTTTATTTTATTTATTTATTGATTGATATCAGGGATTTAACCCAGGGAGTACTTAACCAGTGAGCCACATCCCCAGCCCTCTTTTATATTTTATTTAGAGACAGAGTCTCACTAAGTTGCTGAGACTGGCTTTGAACTCGCGATCCTCCTACCTCAGCTTCCAAAGATACTGGGATTACAGGAATGTGCCACTGTCCCCAGCCTCTAATTTTTCTAATTTTTAAATTTCTTTAAGGAGGATAGGCGCTTAGTATTAGAAAGATAGCAGTACTTCTCAAGGCTTTAGAAAGTTGCTAATATCAGAATTAGACCACCACATCCATCTACCTCACGTTACTCTGCCTTGTCCCCTGGGTTTAACCAGCCCTATTGCCTGCTACTCAGCACTCTGTGAAGTTAGAACAAAGGGGTGGAATTCAAAAAATTGACTTTCTTTCATGCACATAGTTTTTCTTTGTGTTTCTTTAAAAAACATGCTATAGTCTTGGACTTGCAGTCCAATAAGATTAGCACAGATTTTCCACAAAATTGCGGAACAGGTTATTTAGCTATTTATTACAGTTCTCCTTGGATCAAGGTAGCCTTGTGGTATTTCTAATAAGATTTCCAGACTGATGGGATAAGGTACTTTATGTATTCAGCTAACATTTAGCAGACATTTAGAGCATGCCCTGGAAGACTGCATGCAGGCAGGGTAGGAATTAACCAGAAGCCTGCATTTTAGAACCTCCCTGGGCCCTGCACCTTGGAGTAGAAGTTGGAAGTAAGAAAGAAGACACTCAGGCAGAGAAGCGGGTACCAGAGTGCAGGGGCAGACAGGAGGCGGCTTGCTGTGCTGTGGTGCACAGGCAGGCTCACGCCACAAGTACAGGAGGAGGAGCCCTTGTGAGGCCTGGAGCAGATAGATGTTTAACAGGAAGAGTGGGTAGCACTGGTGGACCAGCTTCATTTGTGGGTGAAAAAAGAAGGAAGGGTCGAAATATTTTATTTTCTGACTTGGGGAATTTGGAAAGAGAGGATCAAGGGTTTGTCTTTGGGGCAATGGGTACAGGAGGGACGGAGGACACGAGAGAGTTGAGTGTGAGCAGTTGTGTTAGTATCCCACTGGGACATGCTGCTTTCAGAACACCAGAGAGATCCACAGTGGTATGCCCAGCATGCTGAGCTGGAGCATGGGAGAGAGGGGGACTGGGTGGCTATTTACGGACCTGGCAAACAAAGCTGTGGGTTGGAATGAGGGGAGCAGCAAGGAAGTGTCAAGGAAAGAGCCAAGGGCTAAGTAAGGAAAAAAAGTCAAGTGTCAAGGAAAGACTGCCAAGGAAAGGTCAGAGGTTAGCATAGGAGAGAAACCTGTGAAGGAAGGCAGAGGCTGAAGAGAGAAGCTGCAGAGGGTGGTGTTCTGGAAGACAAGGGGGCTGGTGCTTCAGGAGGGGGGTGGAAGAGCTGCAGAGGCTTGTGATCACAGAAAGCAGGCCGGTCAGAGCCCCTGCCACTGCCACCCCTCCTGGCTCCACAGTCACTTAGGGCCCAGCCCTTAGAACTTGCTTGCTAAACAATTGTCGAAAGAAAAGAAGAACAAGAAAGGAATGGTTCATATATTAGTTCCTAACAAACTGGCTACTCAGAGCACAGTGGAATGTCTGTGACTGTGCCAGGCTCTCTGTGGGTGACTGGTCCCAGGGAGTCCTCTTGCATAGGGACAGGACTCATCCCCGCAGTGTGACTTCAGCAGGGTCTAGAGGTATGCTAGTCTGAACTTCTAATTCAGACTTTTAGTAATTGGTATTGATGCATTTTTCAATTAAGGCTGAAGGGAGTGGATTTGGAATGTAGTTAGTGGACTCCAAATTGTGAAAAATCATTCAGTTTATCAGTAGTTGGCAAACGTTTGTACAGCAGTGGTTGTTCTGGCTGCGCCTTTGGCTGCATACTAAACTGAGCAGCAAGCTGTGTCCACTGATTGAATGAAAAAATAATGATTTTGTGTTACAGGGAACTTTTTACAATATGCCAGAGGGACCTACTGGAGTCTCTTTAATCTTGAACAATGCTCAATTCTTGCAGAGGAAAGTTATGCAAATCATACTTAGTGTTTCATGATCAATCAGGTCTTTGTTGGAAGTGTTGTGAGTGCAGAACAGAATTCCTATCGCCTCTGGAAGGGGAGGGGGTGCAAGTCAGACCACTGCTGTGATCAGTAAAGGACACTTGTCAACTGCTTTGAACTCGCCCTACAGTTAAAATGCAGCCATTCTTTGTGAAGAATCCCACCGTTTTGCACAGTCTTTTGTTTTACAGTTTATCTTGCTTATAATTTACAAAGTCCCCCTGAAGGAGTAGCTAGCCAAGCTGTTGTGTGGGTGACACACATAAACAGAGCTTGGCCTGCCGCCTGTGATGGCAGATGGCATCCTTGCTCTGGAGCTCCCTTTGTGTGGACTCTGCCTAGAGTGCAAGGTTTTAAATCTTCCTGGACCCATCCAGAGTGCACAAGGATGTGTAAATCTAGGTCATTTCTGCCTCAGCATGTGCACAACTGTTAACCTTGATTAATCCTTGATTCTAGACCAAAAATAAAGAGCCAGAGAAATGTTAAAACCTTGGGGAGGGGGGAATCGTGACATTTCTGAGCAAGCTTATATTATTGATCCGTGCTGCTCGAATTCTTGCGTTGCCACCTAGTAGAGCGTGGGAGGAATGCAGTTGATTTGCCGGGCTTGTAGTCTATCTCCCATCTTAGTTCTTGAAGGAGCCAGAAAAATCAAATCCATCTGGAGCATTAAATAATTATTGAGGAGCCAGGTGTGGCAGCACATGCAGTCTCAGCTACCAGGGAGGTTGAGGCCGGAAGATCTCCAGTTTGAGGCCACCCTGGGCAACTTAGTGAGACCCTGTCTCAAAAAACAAAAATTTAGGAGTCACTTTGGGCGCATGCTTGAACAGCCGTACCAGACATGAAAACAATTCAGATACGATTGTGACACCTCTGGAATCAATACACTTGCAGGAGGGTCTAAACTGGCCTAGAAATGGTGAAGGCTTTCCAAGTGAGCCCTGAGCAGAGTATTATGAGCAGGAGCAAATCAGAAGCCTAGATCAGGCAGTGGCAAGGTCTTTGTGCCTGGAGAATACAGCAGGAATTAGATCCTGGGGGCACTGAGAAGTATGTGGGAAGATTTTAAAACATTTCTGTTTACAAATATTATAAATACTAATGTAGGAAAATCTCAAAGTGCAAAAAATATTAAGAAAGCAGTGTCCATGTCATACCCAGAGAGCCATTAGTGTTTCTTTTTTTAATTTTTTTTTTTGTTGGTTGTTCAAAACATTACACAGCTCTTGACATATCATATTTCATACATTTGATTCAAGTGGGCCATTAATGTTTCAACAAGCAGTCCTGTGGATTCCTGTGTATTCCGTTTTAATTAGGCACGGCATGTAGTGTACACAGTGGATCACGTGGCCCATACTTTGGGCAAGAGCTTTGGCCAGCCTCCTTTCTGCCTGGGTTTATCCTTACCAAACAACGTATTTGTGGGAAACTGCCTGTGTCATAAGTCCCTGGTGCTGAGTCCTTGTCAACAGCAGATACACCTATGTGACCAGGTGTCTCATATGTACACTTTGGGTGTTTGTTTCTGTTTGGACCCTCCTACTAGAACCTCTGTGTGTGTGAGGACAGGAACATGAGAGTCTCTTTTTTTTTTCTCCCTGCCAAATGCCTCCAATAAAGGGCCCACATTGCTGCTGTTTTATAGTCAATTTGCTTGTATTGTATAATCAATTTGTGGAGAATTTCAGTGTCTTGATGCTTTGGAGAATTAGCCTTTTTTTTAAGAGAGAGAAAGAGAGAGAGAGAGAGAGAGAGAGAGAGAGAGAGAGAGAATGAATTTTTTTAATATTTATTTTTTAGTTTTCGGCGGACACAACATCTTTGTTTGTATGTGGTGCTGAGGATCGAACCCAGGCCGCACACATGCCAGGCGAGCGCGCTACCACTTGAGCCACATCCCCAGCCCAAGAATTAGCCTTTTTTAAATGTAGCCAGTGAAAAGTGAATTTGATTTATCTTCAGAGAAAGAAGGGGTGAAAAACCTGTTGTTGTAGAGTTTAACTTGCTTAGAGTGGCGTCAATTCTGTGCTGCCCTGGGCTGAGTATGCTGCCTTTCACCTGAATCAGTTTGATCTCAGTACATCCTACCTACACTTCTGGTAAAACTAGCCCTTAGAGATGTGATCATGCTAAGGCTAAATGGCAAAGTCACCTTCACGTGTAGACCTGTGGAGGTTGGAGGCACTCAGACACTGTGGGAGTCAGGCAGTCTTCCATTTATTTTTAACAATTTGTACGTAATGCGTTAGTTACCTCAGTGTATTCTCATTTAAAATGGAGTGAGAATGGGACCTACTTTCTGTGCTTGTTTGAAGAAGTACATGAGGGAATAGATGCCTAACATTTAAATTGATGCATGCTGCAGAGGAGATGTGCAGGGAATTAACATTAACTTGTGCTGCTACTACTACTTTTTTTTAAAAAAAAAATTTTTCCCCCTTCCTTTAGTATTGAAATCCAGGGAGACTAAGCAATTTGCTCAAAATTGTAGTTGTCAAAACTTAGGGGCGCTTATAAAATATAGCCCTTTTCTCTCAGCCTAGTGTTGGAATTACCTGAAAGAAATATACAGAAGAGAAAAAAGCCAAGTAGAGAACCTGGCTTTAGATTTTTGGCCAACTCTGGGTGGACTGCAGGCCGGAGTACATCCTCTCTGCTGTGGGCTGATCTGAGAACGGGGTGAGGGCGGGGGCCAGTGCAGCAGCTCATTTTTTTCTCCAAATGTCCTCTGGCTCCTTTCTCTGGAAGAGAAAGAGCAAGGAAAGGTTGGGAGATCGGCCAAGAGCCAGACTAGCCCAGGTCTCTCCACATAGGGTGTCAGGACTCCTTCCACTGGGGGTGGCCCAGCAGGGATCCCACCCTGAATCCTGCCAACCCTCTATATTTCTTATTTATTTCTCTTCCTGGCCCGCAGTGTCCCAAGCCCCACACAGTCTTTTACCCAGGATTTCTTTTCTGCCCTATACTCAATCCCACGTTAAAGGACAGATATAGAGGAGCTGTAGCAGGAAAGCCAATTCTGTATATTTCTTTCCTTACATGTTGAAATCATCTTTTGAAGTGTCTTGATGATTGATATTCAAAATGAACTGCTCACGTTGTCCTACCAGTTTTTCTGGTCATCCTGTTTTTGTGTGGACCTTCTTAGCATCCATGTGACCTTGCCAATTCTGAGTCTTGTGTTGCAAACACAGGGAACAGTAAGTAGCCAGTTTGGGAGAAGATGGCTTTGGTTAGGAAGTCATACCTTTATTGCAGATCCTTCTATATCCATTGTAGTTTAAATTTTTTTCCTTTGTTATGGATTAAACCCAGAGTCTTGCTCACGTTAAGCAAGCAAAGAATTTTTTTTTAAATCAGCATACAGAAATACTCCCACATGAAACCCAGTTCATATTTCTATGAAAAAACTCTCAAATTTAGATAGGTAAAATATTAGTAATATATTAATCTTTTGATGGCATAGTATAGAATAAGTAACATTGCCCTTAAGTCACCTAGACCTATAGTCCCAGTTCTGCCCACTTAATGACCTTGTGACCGTGCGTGGGCCTCAGTTTTTAAGCAGTATGGTAGGTAATGTCTCAGCCATGAGATTATTATGAGGGATGGGAGTGGGATTGACTGTGTATGTGTGGAGTAATTTATGCACTGCCTAGCATACTTGTGGCTGGTTCTTGGTAAGCACTGATCTCTGTGGGTAAATCAAGTGTGTAAGGTGTGGCTGGCTGTAGTTGCTGGAGGAAGAAAGCAGCCTGAAATTGCTCATGTTGACTGCTTTTCCCAGGTCCTAGTCATTTTCCTTGTGAATATAGAACTAGAGAACTCAAGCCTGGTACTTAGACTGCCTGGCTTCAATCCAGACTTCAACCCAGGGTGCCCAAGCAAGGGACTCCTCTTTGACTCAGTTTTCTCATGTGTGGAATAGCTACGATAACATTACCACCTCCCCGGAGTTGTAGGAAAGAGTAGATGAACTAATGCATACAAAGCTCTAGAAACTGTCAGTCTCAGAGTAAACTCACCAAAGGTTTTGTTGTCATTGATTTTTTAAAGTGACATTGATCCTATTTCATAGATGTAAGTGAAGATTGCAAGTATGTAGAAATAAATAACTAGAGGTTGTTGGAATTTAGTTGTTGGATTAAGTATGGATTATTACTAGTTTGGTAGCAGAAAATATATGCCTCAAAATGACTAGAAGTGTTAAAAGTAAGAAGGTTCTACATGGATGATTTTGAAAACTATTTGTGTTTTGTTATGGAAAATTTCAAGTGTTTATTAGAGTAGACAGAATAGTAGAAGGAACCTCTAGGTACACGTGTGCCCATCTGCAGTGACCTCACTGCTGAAACCGCTGATCCTGTTCCATCTGTTGCATTCCCATCTTATATTGAAGCAAATCTCAGTTATTATATGATTTTATTTATGAATTGTTCAGTACTTATCTCAAAAAGAGAAGGAATTTAAAGCTAAAAAAGATAAATAAAAACATAGTCATAATATATAATGCCTTTTTTATACCTAAATGAAAATTCATCATGATTTCTTAATATCATTAAATATTAAGTGGGAAATTATTTGACCAGTGAAATGATGACAACAATACTCAGCAGGCATTAAAATGACTTTAACACCAAAGGAAACTAGAAAACACCAGCATGTTATTAATGCTGGAACTGAGAGAGCCCACGCCAGCTCAACACCAGTAGGGGCCAGTTCCAGCTCTATCATTCCTCTCACCTCTCAGAGTTTGGGTTCCTTCCCACTAAGAAAATCATCTGTTTCCACAGGTCATGGTCAGAATGAAATGAAACAACCCACTCGGCAGTGACTGGCACAGGAGATATAAAATAAATATTCATTCCCTTTCCTTTTTACTTTTCTCTTTTAGCTAGTTTGAATTTTTATCTTAAACTACAGCTTGTGTTGGAAATACAGGATTCTCTAGTCTTTGTCCATACCTATCCTCTGTTGGTGACATAGTTAATATCAAGGGGCAGTGCCATCAAACCACAGCTGTGATAAAAACTCTTTTCCACAACAGACTGACAGTCAGGTGGAAAATTGTCCACTTCGTGGGGCTCATGATCATTTTGTGAAGTGCATCAGACCTTAGTCTCAGTAGATTGTACATGGTCTGGCAGTACCTTATGAATACCCCTTGCAGTTTGGAGAGAACTACTTATTTGCACAAATAGGTGTCTTGTCCCTCTTCAATTGCTTGTTCAGTCAGATATCTGGGTGTAGAATGTGCAATACCTTTCAGATCTTTTTGATCCCATCAGTGTATCAGGATCCATCAGATCATGAGGCCTTTTTTGTTGGGTTTCTTTCCTCCCCACCCATCCCCTTTTCTCTCCTTTCCTTGTTTTTAAATACTTAAGAACTGTAGGGGATACAAAAATGTATAGACAGAGATTCTGACCTCAGGAGCTGAACTAAAGTTTGCTAGGGGTCACAGATAAATACTTGTCATGTAATCTGGACAGTGCAAACAGGTGTCAAAAAGGGAGGTGTTCAAGAAGCTTTTAGGAGGAGGTGGCAATAAGTGAACCTGGAAGAATGAGCAGAGTTTCTCCTGATGCAGTGGTGTCAGCTCTCCAAGCAGAGGGAGGTACACAGCAGTGATATGGGTGTCCCTTTGCTACGAGCACTCCCTATACTTAGCCCTGGCATCTTGTCAGCCACCTGGTCCCACCAAGGGTTCACCAATGGTGCTTTCCTTTTTCTCCGTATCTGGCATCTCAATTGTAAGAACACTAATTTTAAAGGGGAAAATGTACTTTCTTTTTCTCTGATCCCCTTCCAAACTTCACACTGGAATGTTTTTTTTCTCCTTTTAAAAGAGGCATTCTCTTAAGTGTATGAATATTCCTACTTTATCATGTGACTCAAAACTAGCACTGTATGTAGAATCATTAAAAATCAAAGCATACAAGTGTTCAGCTACTCTAAAAATTTGAAAATTGTAAGGGGCTTATCAGAATTGTGTGAAATATAATGTGGTATCTTCAGCAGTTAATTCTAAAAAGTAGGTCTAAGCCTAATAGTAAACAGATCAGAACTTGGCCAAAAATCTCTGTAAAGATGATGGTAGTGTGCGATTAAACAGTCATATCCTGTTTTGTAAAGATGACCCTGTTATACGATGCTTTTTTCTTTGTCATTGATTTGTTACGATTTTTTTTGGTACACGATTTTAGGAATTTAATAGAAATTCAGAGCTCTCAAATGTCTGAAGAAATCTTAATGCTCCTATGTTTCTTTTCATTCTTGGCATTAAAATATTGTTTTATACAGCATACTTTTAAGTTTGAGTTACTGTACTGATGAATTATTAAGTCAGTAATTACTTAATACCTCTTAATTTACCAAGAATTCCATGTAATCCTAAACAGCCTTCACTCTATTTTAATAAACTTATTTTATCAAAATCTGCCATTACAGAGCACCTGAAGCTGGGATCACATTTTGTTACACTTTAACTGAAACTGCTTGCGACTGTGTTTTTATCAGATGCCATGGGCCTTCTTGTTCCTGGCACTCATCCCTTCACCATTTGGTCTGCTAGTTTGCAGACCCAAACTAACTAAAAATGGGTAGCAGGGGCAAAGGACAGCTGATCCAGCCATGTAGTAGACTCCTTGGACCTTTTAAAACATTTTATGCAAAGTTTTATGATTCGTAAAAATATTGTTATGGTGATTAAGGCTCTAAGTAGATGTATTTGTTTCTTATTTCCACTGTAACAAATTATCATAAACTTGTGGCTTAAAACAATGTAGAGTTATTATCTTGTATTTCTGTAGTTCAGATGTCCAAAAGGTGACTCCCTGGACTAAAATCTGGTTTTCACAAGGTCTGTGTTCTCTTCTGAGGGCTCTGGGGAGGATTCATCCTATTGCCCTCCCCGCAATTAGAGGCACGCACGTTATCTGACTCTCTTCTGCCTCCTCCTTCCGCATTTAAGGGCCCTTGTGACTACCTTGCTACCTGGATAATTCAGGATAGTCATCTTATTTTAAGATCAGCTGACCAACAGCCTTAATTCATCTGCTACTTGATTCTCTTTGCCATGTAATGTATTCAGTTTCCAGGAATTAGGAGTTGGACATCTTTCAGGAGAAGGGAAGGCCAAAAAAGCATTATTCTGCCTTTCACAGTAGGTATAATCCTCCTGAGATTATTCATATCCAATGTTTATTCAACATTTAGTAAATGTCTCCGAGGCTCTGCTTTGTACCAGGAACTCAGTCTGACAATGTCTAGGGAGAGAGAGGACTATTTTCTCTCTAGGAGCTTTTAGGTGCTGAGACAGATGCTTGGCAGTGCTTTATCATGGATGGGATCTGGCTGTAGCTGGGAGTGGCATGGGTGTGGAGAGGAAACAGGAGTTTTGAAGGGGAGGGGTTTGCCCTGGAGAGAATGGCCATGGGTTATCCCAGGGAGGAGAACCACTTGAGCTTGCTAGAGTCAGGAGCCCTAGATCTTGGACTCTGGAGTCGGGCAGGGAGCGTGGCAGGGCCAATACAACTGGGGACTTTGGGACCCAACTGTGAAGGACCTACCTTTAAAAGGGATGACAGCCAGTGTCTCATGGTGGGGGGTGGTTCTTCTTCCTGCTGAGGAGGGTGTAAGCTGCCTGAAAACTTAAAAGTCTAAAATAATTAGTGAAGAACAAAACATAAAAAGCCAGAAATATATTTACAAAAACAGAGCCCTTGATACATCTAGTCCACACAAGAGCTAGAACTAGACAAAGGAAAGATGGCTCTGGTGGTTTATTTAAGTGGGTACATCAAAGGTAGGGATAATGTTTCAAGGGCGGAGTCTTGCTTGGTGATGTCTTGGAGTCAGCAGGTTGATTGGCATCTTGGCAGGTCACACCCATCTCAGGTGCTGTGTGGGATCTTTGGCAGAGCTTGTGGGGGAAGTTCACCTGAATCAGATGGTCTATCCCTGTGGGGATGTCATGGGAGGTTCCCAGTGCCAGACTATCCCGTCACTAGGCTATGATGCACAATATAGTCCCACACAGCCCAGGGGCAGCTCTCCACAGGCCTTAAGTGCCAGGGCTGGGAGTGGACTTGCTGCCATTAGTTAAGCCTTGAGGTTAGGCCTCAGTGGCCCTTTAGCCAATCAGCCAGCAGAGTTGCTTATTTGGTTGCTGTGTATTTGGAAAGCAGACCTCATCCCATGTATCCTATCTACCTGCTTCCCTTGCTCAATCCTTTATGTGGTTTACCTGACCCCTAATAGAGGCCCCTAAAGAATTTTTGGCCCCTGGTAGCAGGGGTTGCAGGAAAGGAGATGGAAACCATTGAAGAAGAGTCACTTGATGGAAGCTTGTATGTAGTGTAGTCAGACATTGCTTGCACATCTCTTAAATTTTTTTCCAGACAAACTTATAAAGTCAGATTCCATGATGCAGCTTAAGTGGAAAATAGGAGCAGGACTGTGTAGAAGGCAGCTCTGACTGTCCTGTGCTTGAATTCAAGTGTATGAGCTTGGGTGAGTCAATTAGCTTCTGTGAGGCTAGCCTTCCCACACTGGCTAGTAAGACCAGGATAATCAGGACATGCAGCAAGGCTCTTGGGAAGAAAAAGAGATGACGTGTTGTTTATCTGTGAAATAAGCACAAAATATCTTAGCCATGTTTGTTTTCTTTGGTCCATATTCTTAAGTGTCTTAGGGTATCTGTCTGAACCACATTTATAATAGTCTAGACCATGCAGGAAATTTAACTGAACCCCTGCAAGTTCAGGTTAAATAACTTCAGCAAGACCATACAGCTGAGATTTGAACCGTCATTTTTTCCAAAGGCAAGTCTTCCCATTGAGTGTGATACAGTAACATGCCTAGCTGATCCTTAACTCCACATTCATTCTCTTTCCTCTTCCTCTTCTACAGCTCAGGTAGTAGATGCACAAATGTGTAAAAGTGGTTTCTAATGCGGATCCCACCAACTGCTCCCCAATAACCTTTGCTGGGTGTGTGCAGGCAAGTGCCCTCTGCAGGCCTGGGCCAGGAACTCCTGCAAGTTCAACCCTCAGCCAAAGCAGATCCTTGGCACCCCAAGAGATGCTCATGGAAGCTCAATGGGGCCTCATCTTGGGACCAATTTGTACACACAGACACGAGCTCAAAGAACAGGAACACAAAAGGAGAGTGAGAGACAGGGAAACAAGATATGTCATCTGGACATAGAGTCAAAGAGATGATACCCAGAATTCCAGAAGGCCCTGGAAAGGGCCCTTGAGCAGCATCCCTTATGAAATAACTCACACCATAACTGCCAACCTAAGTTATTAAGGATTTTAACTCTTGTCCTCTCCCCAGAGTTGTGTGGGATCAAAGCTCTTAGTTCATTGCATAATGAGCAATAAATGTGATTCCTGTCCCATCCCCACTGGTCCCTTGAGCAGGACAAGTCCCTGCTATCCCTCTTGCTGATGTCCTTCAACCCTGGGTGCACAAATCCAACCAAGGCCACAGATACTCCTCTGTGTCAGAAGGCACTATTCCCTCTAGCCTGCAAGTGCAGAGCCCTGTCAGAGACCTCTCAATTAGTTTCTCTTCTGGAAGACAAGTTCTGCTACCGTCCCAGGGGGGAAATTGAAAAACCAACCCTGCAGGTTTCAATCTGAAAACCATTAATGCTATGAAGTATTTCAATCCTAACCAAGGAAAGTGATAAAGCTGTGAGCACCCAGCAGATGCAGAATGGGGAATTGCCGTCTCCACAGGCCTTGATTACAGAGAATTGGTTCCTGTTCAAGAAGCAGCTGGTGACAGGGGTGAGAGGCAGATTTACAACCTGGAAAATGTGGTGGGGTGCCTGGGAAAGAAATAAGCATCATCAAACAGCAGTCAGAATTGGCAAAGAGTGAACTTCTCCATGCCCAGAATTGTGGTGGGTGCTGTTGTCAAAGAATCGTAGTAGTGGTAACAACTACAAAAACATCAACAGCAATGAGCTTATATTGAGCCTGGTCCTTGCTGTTGGTGAGATCAGCACTAGAAATCACTTTTACACATTTGTGCATCTACTGCCTGAGCTTTAGAAGAGGAAGTCCAGCGTCTTCCATTTGACCGAGGGAGATGTCGGGGTTCAAGGAAATGAACAGCAATCTGCAGGGATGGAGCTGGGACTCGGGTCTACCCCAGCTCAAAGGGTGGCTTTTAATTAACTCAGCAAATAAAGTCTCCATCACACGTACTTGGGGACAGAGAAAGCAGTCAACTTTGAGGACTCTGCTTCCCGCAGCCCATCACAGAGCTGAGTGAGATGATAGAAGGGGCTGGCCACATGTGGGATCCCTTGAAAAATCCTAGAGAACCAGCTATTCTATTTCTTAAACTCCTACCTAGAGCCTCATGTCAGAGAGCGCTCAGCAATGCCCAGTCTGCTATGGACAGAATATTTTTGTTCCCCACAGAATTCACACGTGGAAGCCCCAATCCCCAATGGGGTGTGTCAAAAGATAAAATGACAACAAACTTAGCTATAGTTCTAATTGGCTTTTATTCACTTTCATGAATCAGGGGAAGCCCTCACTCTACAAAAATAGAATAAGAGCTCACATAAAGCAATGGCAGGATACTGCGTTTTGAAAGGAAACAGAGTAATAGTGGGAAGATGTCGGTTGGTCAACGTGAGGTTGCTTCATGTTGCTTTTCTGTAAGGGCTGATGTGACACTGACTCAGACTGGAATCTTCTGTTTGGGGGAAAAACTGGCCTGTTTGGGGATCTGTCTGCTTCCTTCAGTATTTAATGTGGCATTTAGCATGGGTGAGTCCTTTCTGGTATGTTGAGACCCAGGGCAGGTGCTCAGTTCAGAACAATGGCTCCCCTAACTTTGGTATTCAGAGGTGGGCCTTTGAGAGGTAATTAGGGCATAAGGGTGGTGCCCTCAGAAGTGGGATTAGTGCCTAGAAAGAGAAGACATGGAATCTCCTCCTCTGCTCCCCACCATGTGAAGGCCCAAGAAAGCCATCTGCACACCCAGAAGAGGCCTCTCCAGACCAGGTCTGCCCAGCACCTTGATCCTGGACTTCCAGCCTCCACAACGATGAGAACTAATCAAGGTTTGTTGGTGAAACCCTCTAGTTTGGGCTAAATTGTTAGAGGAGCCCAGACTATAAACAGAGTCCAAACCCATTATTTGACAGATGAGGAAACTGAGGTCCAGAAGAGAAAGTGAGTTGTCAGAGGCCATCAAACGAATCAACCACAGGTATTGGGTGGCAGCGCAGGCCTTCTGTCCTCTAGATGTCACTCTTACTACTGCAACTCATTCTACCCTGTCCTGATCCACCATTTCCCACATTTCATTTCGAGAATTTCTCCATTTCCAACAAAGAAAACAGAAACATCTCTCTAATCTGAATTCTCTGCTTTGATAGGGAATCACTTCTTTTCACACTTAAGGCTTTTTCACCCAGGAAGGAGCCACAAATTCTTCATTTCTCTGTGGACAGGCGAAGATGGTACATGCATTGCTGACACCATCTGCAGATGCCTGCGTCTGAACTAAGGGTCCATAAATACAAGAGTCCCAGCCTGAGGAAGAAAGAATACCGACCAGGCATAGGTGTTCATCTCTGGGTCTCCTGTGCCCGTGGTGAGACCTGGGACAGTAAGCTTTCAACCCATATTGCCAAGGGAAGTGAACGTCAAATAGGCAGGCACTGCTGGCCTCTCTCTACGCAGTTTCATCTCCTTGGTCGGAGTGCCATTTCTGGGCTTGTTGTGGATTACCAGGAAAAGAGGTGAAAGTGAATTTGTGGTGTAATGGTTCTCTCTTTAAGCATCTTGCTATTGGAGTTCTGAGATTCTAGATCTCTTAGATAATGGAAACAAGAGTTGTGCATTGTGTTTTAAATTAAACTGTTAGAGTCACTTTGTTAAAATGTATATGTAACTTTTTTTTTGCAATAAGGAATGCCTTTAGCATGTTCTCACTTCTAAGAGAATCTATGCAAATGTTCCACGCTTTGAGTTAATTGGAACTAAATCAATGAAGCCACAATCCAATGGGTTAATTATCTCCAGACTGGAGAATTAAAATTCACACCTATGGCAAACAAAGTTTACAGACTTAACTAACACAGTTTTCGAAACAAATATTCTAATAAATGCAGTGTCTTAAAAAATAAATATTCATGGCCTTAGAACTTTTTAAGTCTTTCAATAGGTCTCACACTCTTTTTTTTTCCTGGTAGTGTATAGAATGAATGGAATCTTTAGGTTAGGAACTAAGTAGAGATTTAAGGAACTAAGTAAAGATTTAAGTTGAATTTTATGAAAATTGGTATGCAGATATACTTTAATCTCTGTCATTATATGTGAGCTGTTTGTCAGTTAATTGATTCAAGGGTGACTTGAATTCTTAAAATTGTGTCAATAACATCTTTAAAGTTTTTCATATTTCTGGCTCAAAAATAAATTGTGTCCTCTGATTTCAACTTTTATTAATCTCTTTTTTTTAACGTGTGTGTGTGTGTGTGTGTGTGTGTGTGTGTGTGTGTGTGTGTTGCTAAGGATCCAACCCAGAGCCTTGCCCATGCTGGGCAAATATTCTACCACTTACCTACATCCTCAGCCCTGAACTTTTTCTTTTTATGATACAAACTAATTTTGATAGCTTTGAGGCTTTTTTTATTCCTACACTTATTAGCTGATATTTAAACATATTTGTATGAAATCTGTCACTATATCACACCCACACACAAATCTGAGAAGGTTTTTTTCCAAAAATCATAAGGCATGTTTCCAATGGTCCGATTTAAGATAAAGGTCCCAGCATAGTTCAGGAAATATACTTTTGAAAGCCTTGGCACCTATATAGGTACTTATTGAACTCATACTATGTTCCAGGCACCATGCTACTCCCTGAAGAGAGACCCATCACCAAGACACGTGATCTTTGACTTCTAAAACATCAGTCAGGAGACTCCTAACCCAAGGTCTCCCCTTGAAGTACAGAAATCAGGTACAGCATGACTGAGGGGGAAAGAGACCTGGATTTGGAGACAGAAGACCTGATTCTTGCTCTAACTTAATGACATAACATGGGTCAAATTCATTCTCCTCTGTAGGCTTCATTTTCCCATCTTATGCCAGAAACTTGCCATTGCAAAAGATGGTGCCCGGTCTACCAGCTTAACTAAAACAGAGCACTAAGGAAGAACAGAAAACCCCACAAGAGACCGGAAATCATGAATGAGGTTCCTCTCTGTTGTTCCAGCCATGCACTGGAACAATGAGTTGCTGTTGCTCCACCCATCTGCAAACATCTCTCCTCCCCAAGTTTGTATCCAACCATGGCTGTTCCAGTGTGGACCCCTGGATATAGACATCCTCTTCAAGTCCAGTGCTAGCAAATTTCAGAGAGTATATGTGTCCTGGACTGTCTCATATATCCACTGCTAGTGCCATCAGCTACCAGAGGTGGAGTCTTTTGTCTACTCAGTAAGGACTTTCAGAAAAGTAGATGCAGAATGGGTCTCTAAAATGTGGGGCTGAGGGGGAAGCAACGGGCATCATCTCTTCATGGAGTGACTGCAAAATGATGACAGTCCCATTCTGGTCGTCACAACCCTGTATTCAATGATACTTCATTTCCAAATTCTGTGTTAGTCAGCTTTTCATCACTATAGAGAAATACCTGAGAAAATCAATTTATAAAGAAAAAATGTTTATTTTGGCTCACAGTTTGGAGCTTCCAGTTCATGATTGGTTGGCACTGTTGAGCATGTTCTAAACAGTTGATAACTTTTCTGCCCTACTGTTGCTTTGGTCCTGTGGCCAGGCAGCACGTGATAGCAAGAGCATGTGACACCATCCAGGGAGCAATCAGAGCAGAGGAAGGGACCAAGATCCCACAATCCCTTTTGAGTACACACCCCCATTGACCTAAAGACCTCTCCTTAGGCCCCACCTTTTAAAGGTTCCACCACCTCCCCAGAGCACAGCACTGGGGACGAAGCCTTTGTTCCTTCAGGAGACATTCAAAATGCAAATTGTAGCAGACCCCAAACTACAACTCATTGTAAAAGTGACTTACTGCAGACCATATCAGTCTGTTCTCTAGAATAGCAGTTCCCATGACCCATCCCTTCACCCTTACCCCAATTCTTCCCCATCCAAGGGCCTGGACAAGGGGGTGTAGGCTGCAATCCTGGAGCATGTTCTAAATGGTTGATAACTTTTCCATCCTGTGTGGTCTCCTGGGTCCCCGGGCCCAAGCTGGGGTCAAACCCTCCCAATAAGTCTGTACCTTGGTGGTCCCACATCACCATTCTTCTCTGGCTGGGCCACCCCACACCCGTCCAGCAGCAGACATGCCATGCTCAGCATCTGCTGTCCCTTGGGTCTGAGTCCTGCTGTGGGCACTTAGGACCTAAGGAGCCACTCATCTCTCCCTGCAGTTTAAGAAGGTTTGTGTTGCTGATGTTGGTAGTGAACCAGGATTCCATGCCCACCCCAAGGAATGCTGACTGTCCTCACTCGGCTCCTTCCCATCATCTGACTCACAGGAAGTTCAGGCCTCAGTGGAACTGACTGCTGGGCCTTGAAATTAGGCTCTGGAAAGGGAGCTGCAGGAAATGGCCCTTGGGCTGGGGAGGTCGCAGGGTTTAGGGAAACCATGCTGTCAGCTGTAGGGTGGAACCACAAGGGAAGGCAAAGAACAGTGAGCGTGAGGACAGTTAGGGTCGACTGGGCCCGCCTTCCGTCATGTGTAAGTGACCCCATGAGGTCACGAGTCATTTTGAAACCATAAGTTTTTCCCTTGACCATAGCGTCTTTTGAGCCATGGATCAGGTGTGCCACGAATTCTGCAAGCTCGTGTCTTCTACCCCCGGCTGAATGCTCTCTGACAGCTGATTGATCTGTTAGGTGGGCACCAGGCCATGCCATATCAGCAGCACGACCCTGGAGCTCATTGATTCAGCCCGATGCCCAGTCAGAGCGGGCATGGGTTCAGGTTGGGGCCCTGGGGTCCCTGCAGAGCCTCTTCCTTCAGCCAGCACCTGCTCCAAGGTGGCCAGTTCCCCACAGTTGCACCAGCAGATTCAACCCAAGTGTAGCTCAGTTGCTTTGGAGTTTGTACCACCTGGATATGGGTACTAAATCCATGCTACAAAATCCCCTCAGCTGTGCCATCTTAGGAGATTCTATCCAAGGGAGAGGGTATGGGTCAGCAAGTGGGTGGCCGGAACCATGTGCAGAGAGGGAAAATGGAGGGAAAGAGGAGATGGAAAGTGAGAATGGTCGTGTCCTAAACTACTAACCCAGGATTTAGATCAGACAATGCTAGGTGCACCCTGGCCTCGGGGCACCCAGGCCTCCCTAGGCTGCGATCTAACAGAGTGTGGGTGGATACCTCAGTGGGCCAAACCACTGCCCTGGAACAAAGACCAATAGTCGAGAAGAAACCTGCATCTTGTTCAGGCTCAATGCATAGATGGGTTTGTTACAAAGTAGAGTCCTAGGGATGGGTCCACTTCTAAGTGTGAGGGACACAAGCAAGAGAATGAATGACCACCCACAGACCACAGGTCTAACTAGCCAAGAGGAGAAAGTGGAGCCATCCTCCCAATAAATAAAATATGTCCTCTTCTTTTGATTTAGAAATATATTGTCATAATTACCTATTATTTATCTATATTGATAGATGAAGCAAAATTATATATATGTGTATATACATATATATGAATATATACATTATGTATATACAAATGTATGCATATCTCTCTTGCTTTATATATAGACAACATAAAATCTTGCTATGTTTACATACAAATATGTGGTGTATGCGTATATATACGGAAAATTCATATATATTATATATAAACACATAACTTGCTTTATATACACATATATAAATAATCTGGCTTTGGTTTTTATCTGACTGAAAATCAACGAAACATCAAAGATGACTAAGTTCAATGTTTACTGCACATATCTGGGCTTTCTGTTGACAACCCACTGCTGTTCCGATGAGTAATATAGTGAAAACATACATTATTTACAAGTATTACATATTTATCCCGTAAAATTTATGTTTTCCTGTCTTCATGAGAGCACAATCACTAATTGTGTGGTGATAGGCAATATTTTTTTGTATTATATGTGTTTTATTGAAAGCCCTGTCAGATTAGACAGCTTTGCTTGACTCATTGGGATTATTTTTTAATTCATCGCCATTTGGACAAACAGCTCTGCCGAGACAAGTTGGGACTGGGATTGTCAATGGAGGTATTAAAGCAAGGCCTAGGTTCAAAACAAGACTATAAATTTTATATAAGGGTTCCAACGCTGCAACGGGGCTGTGTATGGTAATCACGTCTCCGAAAATATTAAAAATGTGAATTTCATGGAAGATCGCTCTCTCACATTCTGCTTTTCATTAGTTTTTAGAGCAAAGTCGGTAACGAATCTGTACCACACTCCACAGATGCTCCACCTACATGTGTACACACACGTGCAAACACGCACCTCCACACACACACTTGAGGGCAAGATAAACTCTGAGTTTTTATTGCAAGAAAAGGCGCTTGGGCTGGGGAGGTCACAAAATTTGGGAGAAAGGTCATGCAACATGGCCTTGGCCTCCACCTGCAATGCTACTGGTTTTGTGACTACCGCCCTCCGTCCTGAGCTCTACCAGAGCCACTCATGTAACCAAAGAGCAAGTGGGCAGATCTGCTCTTTACACAGAATCCACCATTTTCATGGTGTCTGGAAGGAAGGATTTGACGAGGTAATTAATTTCTCTTTCCGCTGGCTGAAGGCCTCTGCAGCTCATCCCCTCCTCTCCCTCGGAGACCTGCAGCCCTGCAGCCCTCATGGCCTGGAATTCTACACAGCTCAGTCTGGGGGGACGCAGGGCTCAAGATGGGTGAAAAAGGCCTTTTTCCTGAGAGTGACAACATTAGCCACCAATGGTCAGTAAGGTTCCACATTGTTCTGTATCAATGCTGAGCCGCGCATCCGGAGGGCAGAGTACAGAACAGTGTTTCTAGACATTTATTTTTTGTGCACCATTATCTGTGGGGCCATGTGAAGTCATGGGGTCCAACACAGGCGGCCTAGGAGCTGTGTGGCCCACCCCCTGTAAGAAGTAAGGAGCATCCCCGAGTCTCTCTGCTATCACCAAGGCCCCAGAGGGCAGCATGCACAGAGAGGAGGGCGAGACAGAGCAGGACTAATGACCAGCCATGGGCGGCGTGTCCATCTGTCCTTCAGCAGGAGGGGCTGGGGGACACCAGGAGGAACTAGCAAGCCAGAAGATACCTTTACTTCATTCTCATTAGCACAGGGACAGCGGTTCAGCCACAGAGGAGGATCTGCCAGCGGCTCACTGCTTATACCTTTGCTGGGGCTGCGGAAAGGGGAGGGAAAGGCAGGTGGGTTCCAGCCACTGTAGGAACCTCATGGCAGCTTCCTGGAGCTCCTCTTCTGGACTCAGCACGGGAGTCCGCTCCAGGCTCCTTCATGAAGGGCAAGACCTGGAGGCTTGCGATACACAAACACCTGGATTTAGAGAAGGAGAACGCCTCCGTATGGCTGTAGTTGGGGACTGAGTGCTTTAATGGATCATCCAGTGCCTTTGGGGGGGTGGTAAGATCTGCCAAGCAATGTGCTGGGCTTGGAGCGTACTGGAAGGTGAACCACGTTGGCCCTCCGAGAGCTTGCTGGAGAGCGGGGGTCAACCACAGGAGGAAGAATAATGATGCAAATAAGGATGTAGAGAGGACGGAAGGAACCAGTGACGCATCAGGGGACGAAGTGTCCGTGGACATCCACAGAGCGCTGAGCCTTGACTCAGGTATCCCAGGAGAGCTCCCAGGGCCCCGTGTGGTGCAAGGTGGCTCCTTCAGTCTGGTGATGGCTGGTGGGCAGGGCAGGGGGCAGGGCAGCACGTGACCTGAAATATCTGCTCCTGTCTCACTGAGCACACATGTGAATGGCCAGTCCACCCAGTGGGCAGCTCTGCTTCCCATTCCCCATGTAGTTGAAAATTATCCCCAATCCTCTGCCTGTTGGCATGAACAAGCTTGATCAATGATTAAGATGTAACTTTCCAATGGACCATAGATTTAAGGGGCAGGGCCTAAGGAGGGCCTGACCATGGCTCATCAGTGACTCTCCGGAGCCTTTTGTCTGGTGACTGCTTATGTGCTTGATGCCAGCCTTCCTGCCTAGGGTGGCACAGCCAGCCCTGGCTCTGAGACAGCTGCTGGCAGAGTCAGCTGTGGGCCTTCCAGACACCAGCCCCTCATATGCTGAGTGTGTCCCAAGCTGACTTGATGGGACTGTAAGATCAAGGGGCTGTGGATTTAGGATTATGAGCTTGAATATAAGACCCCACACGTGGACCAGGGAGGGACCTCTGTCCGACATCAGAGCTCAAAACCACTCTCCATTGTCCTGCCAGGTGCACACATGGGAGCCCCCATAGGAGGGCAGGGCTCACCTTCCTGCAGTGGGACCCAAGAGAGGTTTGGGCGCCCTGGACTGGGGAAGCACCCCCTAGCCCTGACCCTGGCCTGGCCAGCAGGGATTCTGCAAGCTGGGAAAGCTGGCAGACTATCTGAGAACCTCTTTGGGAATCCACAAACTACACTTAGGTAGCAGCCCAGAGGGACCCCAGGAGAGGGACAACAGAATTAGGAAGACGCCATCTCCAGTGGAGCATGCAGTACTCATTTCCTGTGCTGGCAATAATAAATCATCCCAAACCAGGTGGCCTGATGCAACACAGATGAATTCTTTTGCAATTCTGAGGCGAGAATTCTTCCACAGGCCCCACGGGGCTAAAACTAAGATGTGAGCAGCACCCTGCTCCCTGCAGAGGTTTCCCACCGTGGCCCAGGTTTCGGTGGCTGCCACGTTCCTTGGCTTGTGGCCACATCACTCCATGTGTTCTTCATGTTGCCTTCTTTCCTCTGAAGCCTAATCTCCCCCTGCCTTCCTCTGCCTTTCTCCCATAAGGACATTGTGGGTGATCTGTTGATGATAATCTCCTTATTGCAAAATCATAGACTTCATCCCATTGGCAAAGTCTGTGTTGTCACACAAGTAACTGTCACAGGTGTAAACCCTGCTAAGCTAGAACTACGTGTCTTTAGGGGGCATCCTTCAGCCTACTGCAGGTGCTGAAATGTTATTTGATAAATTTGGTAATTCCAGTTTGAGCACAGACCCTGCCTTAGACGGGGGGCTCCTTCTGATAAAGAACACCAACATGGTGGACATGGGCCTCCACTTGCGGCACTTTCAGGGTAGCTGGGGAGGCAGATGCATCATCAACTAGCTGCTCCCAGGAGCAGGAACCTCTCAGAGACCCAGGACTGAGGACTCTGGACTAATTCAGGGACCAGGCTGCCGGGCTTTTGTTCAAGAGGTCTTAGGGACACTCTGTGTAAGAGTGTCCATGTGACATCTGAAGCCAGTTGCTAGGGACCTTCACACAATGAATTGATCCCTGAAGCTCTGGAAGCAGAATCTGAAAACAGCTGATGCTGAAGGGTAAGAGAAGGAGGAAAAGATAGACAAGGAAGAGATTCACACCCTTTACCTGATGGAGAGCAGGGATGGATGGGGTGGAGGGGGAGGAAAAGAGGGAGGGAAGAAGGGAGTCTATTCCACCTTCCCACCATGCTTTTTATTTTATTTGTTTATTCAATTAATAATTTTTTTGAGAAATTAGTGTATGGAAAAATTAAGCAGAAAGTTTAAACTGTTCTCTCCTCCAATCTACTTTCCCCTACTGTGAACATCTTATATCTCTGTGGTACATCTGGTACAACTGATGCACCAATTTTGCTACATTATTACTAACTAAAGTCCATAGTTTGCATTAGGGTTCACTCTCGGTGACAAATATTTAATGACATGAATCCACCATTGCAATATCATACAGAGTAGTTTCACCATCCCCCAAATCCCTTTTCCACCCCAAATCCTGGCAACCCCTGATCTTTTTTAACTATCTATATAATTTTCCCAAATGTCATATACAGTTGTTTAAATCACACAATATGTAGTCTTTTCAGACTGACTTCATTCATGTATCAATGTATTTGGGATTCCTCCATGTCTTTTTGTGGATTGGTAGCTCCTTTTTTATCACTGAATAATATTCCAGTTATGGATATACCACAGTTAGTTTAAGCATTCACCTATTAAAAGACATTTTGGTTGTTTCCTATTTAGGATAATTGTGGATAACGTTGCTGTAAATACTTTGTATGTGTGTAAATGTAAGTTTTCAACTCATTTGGGGATATGTCTAGGAGCTTGATTACTTGTACATACGGGTAAAAATACATTTGAGTCAGGTACGTTGGCACCAGCAGCTAGGAAGGGAGGCTGAAGCAAGAGTATCACAAATTCAAAGCCATCCTGAGCAACTTAGTGAGGCCCTAAGCAATTTAGAAAGAACCTGTCTCAAACTAAAAAAATAAATAAAAAGGGCTAAGGATGTGACTCAGTTGTTAAGCCCCCCTGGGTTCAATTCCCTAATTCCCTAATGTATATTTGGTTTTATAAGAAACTGCCAAGTTGACTTCCAAAGTGGCTGTATCATTTTGTATTTCTACCAGCGATAAAGGAGAGATCTCTGTTCCTAAACATCCTTGCCAGCATTTGATATTGTCAATGTTTTGGATTTTGGCCATTTTAGTAAGTGTATAGCATTAGCTCATTGTTTTAATTTATAATTCTCTAAGAACATAAGAGGTACAACATCTTCTCATTTGCTTTATCTGCCATCCATCCAGATCCAGACTATGAAATCAGCGATTAAAAACAAATGGACCATCAAGCCAAGAAAAGACATCGATAAGCCTTAATTGCATCAATACTTGCTATTTTTTTCTTGGGTGACCTGTTAAGACCATTTGCCCATTGTTTTAACTGGGTTATCTGTTTGCTACTGCTTAATTTCAAAACTTCCTCATCTATTTGTGGATACGAGTCCTTTACCAGATACCTGATGCACACATTTTTCTCCCATCTGTGTCTTGTATCTTCCTTCTCCAAACTATCCCGCCTGTTATTTTTTTTTGGCTTGATGAAAGTTCTAGGAGTGTGCAGTATGCAAATACTTGAGGAGGAGAGAAAAGATGTTAGGTGAAGTGGTGCTGAGATTCACTTTAATTTCCTTCCAGAGATAAGAGGGCAAAACGCAATCCATGTTCAATCTTAATTTTAATATGCTTGCTCTTTGAAAGGGCTGTCCCTCAAAGGGGCCACCAGCCCGGGCTGCAGCCTCCACAGGGCTGCATGTCTCTGCAAAAGAGATCCCACTTTGTGAATCCATCCATATGCCCATCTCTCTGCCAAACTGTGACCATGTAGGGAAAAGGACTCAGCTCCTCCCTCACCGTCCCCCGTGCCTGCTCTGCAGCAGGCAAGTGTGGAATGTTGAAAGGACAACTTTAACAAGAATAAAATCAAAAGCATCCTCATCCCTCTGTGCCTGTTCCTTCCTCTGGCTTCTCTGGACCAGCTGAGAAAAGTTCAATGTTCAGCATTCCCACCAGCCATTTGGCCTCCCTCTCAGCATGCCTAGAACGTCCCCTGAGTCTTATCATTCTATAGGTCAGTCCATTCTCTGCAGAGGCAGCCCCTCTGCCCCTCCCTCAGCCGGTGTAATTGTGTCTCCTGTGGACTCACCTGAAAACATTCTGCACCGGAACCAGGGGAAAGGAGACTCAAATAACGTCAGGCTCCAAGTCGAGAAGAACTCAAGAAACACGGAATTGAAACATCATGCAAAAGAGTTGGAAAAAACTCAAAGGATGAAAACTTAAGGGATGGAGAAGGGTTCGTGTTTAAATATTCCAGCACTTTAATATTTCAGGAAAAAAAAATCAATGGGTTCAGAATTTTTAAAATTCAATCTTAAAAGCTATGCCCTTGAGCTAGTTCCTCTCTTAGATCTCAAATTCAGCATCAGTACAAAGGGCAGACTGGCCATCTGGTTTCCAAGCACCTTTCCATATCTTATCTTTTCAGAACGCAAGCAATTTCTGTTCTTTCTGGAAGGTGTTTTTATCATTTAAAAAAAAAAAAAAAGAACCCCAAAATATTTCTTTTCCTTCAGCAATTCATGGATTGGCCACTAGATGGCAGAATGAGACCACAATGGGGCTGGCTGGAGATCTGTATGCAGCCTCGGTGGCAGCAAGCTAGTAAGCCTTTCTCCTGCAGGCATCTGATTAATAATAGAGCTGTAATTATCTTTACACAATCCTGATTGCAGCTCTGTTGTAGCCTAGCTGTTAAATTAAACTGCTCAAATAAATATGCTGGGCAACTCTGCCTCCCTGCAGTCCCCACTCTTGGTGGCTTTCAGGCTTATTAACATATCAAAACACAAACTCAACCCTCCCAGCTCCCTTCATTTTCATAACAAAAGGGACCCCTTTCATCTCCCCAGCAACCCATTCTGCATTTAAATAGCTCTGTGAAGACTGATAACATTATTACTTTATTTCCCCAGTCTAGCCCAGGGGATACCTCCAATCTGTTACCTCTGGAAACTGGATGGATGTGTTTTATTAGGAAAATGAATCACCCTCCACCCCAGCTTCCTTAAGCTCAGGGATGGATGTAGGTGGGAAGGAGAGCAGGCGGGACACCTCTCTTGGAAACTCTAGAAATCACTGATCAACCCTGCTGTTTCCCTCCCAGGCCGATCAGTGTTGTCTGATCTTTCAAAATGATCAAAGTGGAAATGAATGAAAAAGTAAAGACAAAAAGCAAACACAATATAACATCCAGATGCATTCTGCACCGGTTTGGAGTCACAGGCATGGGTTAGAGTTACAAGAGTAGGGTCCTGGCACTTGGTCATCTTGGAGTGATTAACCACAGGACTCTGGGGAATTAAGACGTCTTAGGAGCTGAGAGTTTACTTTAAAAAAAAAACAACACTTCCCCCCAGGCTCTTAGGGGGCTGCTGAGTACACTTAATTTATTTTGCCACATAGCCTCTGATGGAGCACATCTGCAAAGAGCATCCATTTTTTTCCACTGAGGGGTTAAGCTTTAAGAACTCATCTTCCTTGCCTTGCAATCTGTTCATTGAAGGATGAGGAACCAAAGTCCAGGAAAGAGAAGAGTGTGACCCAGGGTCTCAGGCTGAATCCTTTGCAGAGTGGGACAAGGCTTCTCTGGGTCCTCTAACTCTACCACTTCTAATCGCCTCAAACTTGATCTCTACAAGTCTGTGTCCCCCTCAGGAATTCTGAAGACCTGTGCAAAACAACCCTGTTCCCTGGATCTAGACAGACCAGGTCAGTAATAAACAAGAGTTAGGAGAATAAGTGAAGGATTGCATGAAAAGCCCAGAAAGGAGCCGCCTTAGATCCGAGAGAGGCTGCTACCCAGAGCTGGTCCCCCAACTGGAGCACCCACAGCCCACAGAGAAAGTAATCCAACCCAGAGAGTCACCTGCAGTAAGACTTCAGGGACAGCTTAGCTGATCCCCCCAATCCTGTGTCTTTCTTCAACTTGGCTCAGGGTGGGGACAGATCTGAGCATAAAGGCAGTGGGTGAGGGAATGGAGAAAGCAGGGCAGATATTACAGCCCACTCTCAAGAATACTTCTGGGTAATTTTATAAGGAAAGGTTTATTTATTTGACTCAGGGTTCCAGAGGTGGGGAAGCCCCAGGGCATGGCTGGGTTGGATTCCTGGTGAGGGCTTGAAAAGCCAAACTAACCTAAAGGGGAGCAAACCTGGGGTCTGCAGCAGTCTGTAGGCAGCGGTGGAATGGCACCTTTTCAGAGGGGTCTGTGTTCATAGGCCTTAATGAGAGTTAACCATACCAGGATGTGTAGTGTGGCAGTCAGGAAGCTAGTTGTGCAAGTTAAAAATCCAACTCAGGGAAACAGTTGCAAAAGCTTGAAACTCATTGCTCCTGGGTTGAAAAATCCAGAGCCCAGAACCCATTTGTTTGTTTTCTCCTCTGGGACTCAGTGTTACTGGGAAAGGATGAAAGCCCAGAGCCCAGGCCTATGTTCAGCTTCTCTCTCCTCAGGGGACCCATTGTTCTCCCTCCTCCCTGGGGGCTGTCCTTCCCCTTTTGGGGGTTAGGGTTAGGGTTAGGGTTAGATGAGAGAGTCAGGGGTCATGCACCAGAGTCCTCAGCCAGGCCCTGGGGTACAGCTCTGGCTTTGAGGGTTTTTCTGGCATCTGAATGGCACCGCAGGGCGGGGGGCAGGGCCAGCCTCTTTTCAGTTTCTCAGCTTGTCTTGATTGCCTGTAGGAGGCTGGGATGGAGAAATGATTTAAAAGGACAGCTTCCAGGAACAAAGTGGAGTCATTCTGGACCACGGATCGGCCTTCTTAAAATCCTCCAATTTTAAAGGAGGTGTTGTTACAGCATAGAGTAATGATTCCAGTCTTTGGAAGAGAGAACTCACTTACTCCCTTGAGAGTTCACCCCTCTCAACCACCTATCACCTCCTAAAGGCCCGACCCCCAACCTGCCAAGGGCGACCAAGCTCCTCTTGAGTCCGGGAACTAGCCATGGTCCTAGCAGCAGGGCATCTGGCACTGTGATAGGTCATGGCAGGCCATACAAAGATGTCACCCTTTCCTCCCTCAGGAAAACAGGTCCATCCAGGGACAACTCCGTGAGGTGTGGGAAGGAACCATGGAGATGGGGGGAGCCCTGAGTAAGAGCCCTGCGCAAGGGCCGGACGGTCCAGTTCCCGCATGGATGCTTGGGACCTGGAGCTTCTGTTAGGTCCCCAGGCTGAAGAGGAGAAACGGGGATAGCCCTCCTCCCTTTGACCTGGTGACCCTCCTTCCACTTCCACTCCTCTCCTGCTCACCTCTGCTCCACTGAGTGGGCGTCTTCCTTTAGTGGAGGGAGCCCGTTGGACTAAGCAAAGGTGAGGTTCTTGGGGGAAGGTTGATAATGTACCATAACAGAGAAAGGTTCTCCCTCCTCGCAGGTGACAGGGCCTGGAGCATGACAGAGGGGCCTCCCGGGGCGGGAGGATCACCCCGCTCCCCGTGGGGTCACAGTTTCCCAGGAGGCTTTGCTCTTGCAGCTCATGCCCGGCTCTCTCAGGTCAGGGTCATGCCACTTCCATTCCCGCTCACCTCCCCAGGAGGCAAAGGAAGTTGGACCCCTAAATGCCAGTTTGTTCCCTCCTCACCCCTGGGGAGGACATCCAAAGGCACAGGGCCCCCCTCAGCCCAGGGCCTGGAGGAGCGCTGTTGCCCCTTGGCCTATTTTTCCTGGAAGAGAGGTGGAAAGACATCTGGAGGGGCTCTGGAGGCTTAGGTTCCCTCTCGCTGAACTCCCGGGGGGTGAAGGGGGCTCATGCATTTATGCATTGCACAAATATTAATTAAAAGTCTGTTGTGTACAGAGTATTACACTAATTACTGAAGAGGCCCAGGAAGGAAGACAAGGACATAATGAAGCCTTGTATTTGTCGTCCCAGAGCCCTAAGGCAGCTTTCTCACATGGCGCAGAAGCTGGGAGGTGGAAGGGACGCACGGAACCCCCCCCACCTCACTGTCTCATTTTGTAGATGAGAACAGAGACCAGGAGGGGCAGAATCCTGGCCCCCACCCCACACCAGGAGCTGAGTTGGTGAAGTGTGGTCCTGGCTTCTGTCGGAAAGCTCTACTTGGAAGAAAATGAAATGGCTTTTATTTCTCAGGATCTTTATTCTCTGGAGAGTCCCTTTGGGGTAGGACTGTTCTGTGTCTCCTCTCACAGAGCTTCAGCTGGAGCCGGGAGCTTCCTGGGATTGCTCAGGATGCAGGCCAGGGCTCCTGCCCTGAAGGATGGGAGAGTGAGAGGACCCGAGTATGCGGCCTGAGGTTTCAGAGTCCAGACCTGGGAGGTGGGTAGTTAGAAAGGGAGAAAGCCAAGCTGCAGGGAAGCAGGCAGAAGTCCTGGGAGGCAGCCCAGGAAGTGGATGGGGAGCAGGAGTCCCCACGCAGCTTGGCCGTCAGAAGGGGGACTTTGCAGTTAGACGGAATGGGTGCAAAGTCCAAGTGCATTACATGGAGGGTGTGTGTGCTCTGGAGAGTCACTTTCCTGAGCCTTGCCTTTCTCATCTCTGAAATGGGAATAATGGGGTACCTGCCTCTTAAGGTGGTCGAGGGCCACGTGAGAACAGCAGAATGCCCGGCTCATGCTGAACATTCCATTAACATTGGCTTCACTCGTTCAAAACCAAAGTGCCTGGAAGTCATGAAGAGGACGTCAGAGGACAAGGTTGAGGCTAGGCACACGTCAGAGCTGGCCTCAAGGATCATGGGAGAGTGTCCTGAGGACCCTGCAATCATGGCACAAGGGAGCCTCTGCCACTCTCAGACCCTTGGCCTTAGGGAAATCATCGTCCTCCCTGGGCTTGACTTTCTTCATCTTAAAGTGAGGGGTTGGCCCAGATGTTACCTTGGAACACTTTAAAATCTCAGGTCTTTTGGGCCCACGGGGAGAGAATTGGGAGAAGCTGGGGGTGTTGGGGTGATATGTCCTGATCAGGAGCAGCAAAAGCCTTGACCCACAGAGCCAGTGTGGACAAGGGATGCCCAGGACCTGGCCAGGGGCAGCGAGGACCTGCAGACCCCCCCCCTTGGTGCCCCATGGCCACAGGAGAGCAGAGTTGTACTCTCTGTCTCTCCGTTACAGAGCACATTCATCTCCAAGATTCATGGGACCTATACAAGGACACTAGGAGGCTGAGTAGAGATGGTCTTCACAGCAGAGGACACCATGGTCAAGTTGGCATGGGTCTATTTTCAGTCCTCTCAAAGTATGTTCCTAATTCTCAGTGACTTTTTTCCCCCACTCATTGATTATTCAGTAGCGGGTTATTTACTTTCTGTATACTTGTGAATTTTCCAACTTCCTTTCTGTTCTTAATTTCTAATTTCACTTCCTTGTAATCAGTGAACACATTTTGAATAATGTCAATCCTTTCACATTTATCAAGGTTTGTTTTGTGGCCTAGAATATGGTCCATCATGGAGAATGTTCCATGATAAAACAGAGAGAAAAAAAAAACAATCATGAAGGCCCTGGAAGGTTAGGCCTGATTTCTGTAGAGTGTCATTCAAGTCTTCTATTTGTTTGTTAATCCTCTATGTTCTCACCATTATTAGAGGTGTAGTATCAAAGTCTGCAGCTCAGTTGTGGAACTGTCTCTTTCTTTCCTCAGCTGGGTCAGATTCAGCTTTACATATCTTCATAATTTTTACAGCTATCTGATAGGGTAATCATTTTGTCATTTTAAAATGATGTTTTGCAATGATAACTTTTTTGTTTTAAAATCGATTTCGTCAGATATTCATAAGCCACTGTAGTTGTTTTGTGCCTTTTTTTGCATAATATCTCTTTTTCTATTCTTTTACTTTTAACATTTTTCTATCTCCATATCTGAACTGTGTCTCTAGTAAATAGCATATTGATTTATTTTTTTTAAATTGAGTCTGACAGTGTCTGAAGTAGGAGGAAGTTGGGTCTGCCTTGATGAACCCCAAGAGTCCCGGGGTTGCTCTAGGTCTTCCTTAGGTAGTATATTGCAGCAGATATGGATGCAAATACTTCTCCTCACCAGGGTTAAGCCTCTGGTGCTTCTGCATAGCAGGCATAGTCACCCCTGGGTGGCAGTGGTTTTAGCAGAGTTCTTTAAATGCCTCTTACCCATCATCTCTGCTAAGCTGTACACCTTATTGGGTCTCAAACCTAGTAGATGTGGGAGGATGGTGACCAGGGCACCATCTGGTCAAAAGTGATCTGCTGTTTCTACATTTAAGACCAACCAGACCCCTCATGCCTGGGGACAGCTGTGTTCTGGGCCACTCTGCCCATTTCCTAGTTGCTAATCTCTAAGAAACACCCTGTATGAATCCACAGTCCCCATCCTGAAGTTGTTTCTTGTATTGTTCCAGTCATTTAATCTATTCACCTTTGTGCTTTATTGATATTTCCTTCATGTAGCCATCTTATAGAAGATACTAAGTTAAGTATGGCTCTGTCAATTTCGCCCCCTCTAGAGGAGATCAACTTGTCCACCAGCCAATTTTCCAGCATATACTCTCATTAATGCTAACAGGAGAGACCACAGGGCAGAGGTGGGCTCAGTAGGTGGAGTGAAGGGTCAAAAAATCCTGCTTCAACCAGGCACAGTGGGCCCACCTGTAATCCCAGCAGCTCGTGAGGCTGAGTCAGGAGGATTGAGAGTTCAAAGCCAGCCTCAGCAAAAGTGAATTCTGAGCAACTCAATGAGACCCTGTCTCTAAATAAAATACAAAATATGGCTGGGGACATGGCTCAGTGGTTGAGTGCCCCCGAGTTCAATTCCCAGTACGCTAAATAAAAATCCTGCTTCAGCTGCTGGTGAAGAGAAGTAGGAATCAGCCCCAGCTTACAAAACGTCAGGGGGCAGGGCAGAGACATTCTGGGTAGTGCAAATAGAGTGTCGTTAGAGAAGCCTAAGCATCCATGTGCAGAGCTGCAGGTGGGTCCCTATGGCAGGAGCATGAGGTACAAACTGGAGTGGACAGGGGTATGACCAAGATGGATCCGGTCCCATTCTTACTTTCTTATGTCTAGGATGATCTGAATGCTTAAAAGACCCTGGTCCACAACTGGCCTTTACAATCTCTCTGTTCATGCTCAAGTGAGATCCAATTCCAGGCCTGCTTCTCCCAGAGTCCCTGGTGCTCAGAAAGCACCCGGATGTCCTCAGGGTCTTGTAAGTTCCAGTCTCAATCACTGGCCCTTCCTCAAGGCAGGGAAGTCAAGCCTGATATGCTCACTCATTCCATGGGCTCCATCCAGCTACCCCTCCCCACCACTGGGCCACCCAGCAAGGATTCATGGGTCAACTCATTTCTCTCCATCAGCCCACACAGATCCACTGTCCGAAACCCTGGCAGGGCATCCAGCGTCGGGCTTCAGGGGCTGTCTGAAAATCAGCAAGAATCAGTGCTACAGCAGGCCTCAGCCTGGGCAGGCTGCTAGGGGGCTGGGTTTGCAGTGGTTATGTCTGAGTAGAGCAGGAGAAAATTGCATTGTCAGTCACTGTCAGTGTTATCACCAGCAAACACAAACATTTTAGAAGCCAAGATGGATAACTCTGGCTACAGGCAATGCCCAGAGATGTTGCTCAGTGCCTGCCCAGGCTCTCAGGGACTATTTCACTCCCCTGCATCAGTACCCCCATATCTTTATGACCCATCAGAAATCTCCAGGGTGCTGAATTTTGAATCTTCCCTCCACTGAATTCTGTAGCCCAGCCAGGAAGAGGCCCCCAAACATGCTCATGGCCCCTACCTCCTGGATCTGATTTGGCCCTCCTCTTAGCCCTTGTGGTGGGCACGATGACTATTAATGTCCCCACTTCACAGATAAGGAACATAGTGCATCAGTTGGTGATCTGAGGCTATCAGATGGAGGAACTGGACAGCAAAGCAGATGTATTGGTTCCAAGGAGAAAGTGCTTCCCAGCTTACCAGTCCTTCTTTGCCTAACAAGCGAACCAAGAAATTTAGTATCTGGAAGCACAAGGAGTGTCTTTCTTACCCCTCATGTCTTGGCCTTCCTGGATGCCCCTTAGAGAGCTCTGTGCACTTCCAAGGCTTCCTGCCTCCACCTGAGCAAGCACCCACTCTGGAAGCTAACACAGGGATGAGTAGATGTCAGGTAACAGGTGAGAGGGAGTCCCTGGGGTGCCAAGGGGATCTTAATGCAGATAGCAAGGTGTGTGTCTTCTCACTTCTTGCAATGGCACAGTCCTAGGGGCACTAGGATCTGTATGTTCAGAGATACCAACAGAGTCTTAGAGAGGTGGAGTGATTGTTCTCCACAAAGCCAGTCCCATTTGGTCCTAGAACCATACCCACACTGTCTTGCAGGGGCTGAGCCATATGCTGCTGGGTCTCCAAGGGAGATTTGATGAGTTAATTAAAGGGTGTTATTGGAATGTCATGGTTGCAACATATCCCTGTCATCCTGCCCTGAAGGAGAGGGAAAGATCTGTTCCCATATTTCCCAATGGATTTCTAGCCTCCTAGTTCCTAGTTTCTGTTGTAGCCAAATTATTGACACAAATTTTGGTCCTTGGGTGGCAGAGCTCTCTCTTTTTCAAACATAGTTGGGCCCCCCATCTCCATTATTCTAGCTCATTCTTCAAGCCTCAGGGAAACCAGTGGCCACCCAGACACCCTGTTCTCTTCCCTGTCTCTGAGCTCTGATGGCTACCATCTGACCCACCCTCTCTTCTGTCCATCTTTCCTTTCATTTTTTATCTTATTAATGCAGTTCTGACACTCATGGCTTGTCCCCCCTCCTAGCCTGAGGTTCTGGCCATTTTGGTAGCTTCTTCAAAGTCTGCCACAAAGATACTCACTGGATGCCTTTGGGAGGTCTCTGGGAGTGAACAAGATCCAGCCCAGCTTCCCACCTTCATAGAGACATCTGGATGGGAGCTCTGGGACAGGCTTAGAGGATGGGGACTTGCTACAATTTCATTGAGTGATATCTCTGCAAGGGCTGCTCTCCTGGCTGTCATGCACTTGGGGTTTAGAATGTGTCCAGAGCTGTGGTCACCTTTATTGAGGGTTTTAAAGTCACAGCATGACTTTCTTCTCAACTGTCTTCAATAATTTTATGGGGAGGGGAGCTGAGACCTATGACCTGGAACATTTATTCTGTCTCGGGCCCCTGGTTCTTCATACTGAAGCAAAGAGCATTTTTGTCTTAGAAGCTCAATTCTCTTTGACCTCGTCTTCCTGGTGCAGTCATGCTGTCAACTTTGCAGTTTTCAGTTGGAACTGGGATCGTTCTTCCCATCTTAGATAAGGGCAGCCAAGGACAAAAAAAAATCATGGTGGTTTGGTCTTTTCTTCTCCAGAAACTTCAGAAACATTTCAGGTCAAGCCTGATATGTGAGCTACAGGTCAAAGACATGGACACGTTCAACCTTGAAAAGGAGAAAACTCAAGAGCTGACTTAAACCACCAGAGGACGGTTCTCCAAGACTCAGTGAGACTTGGTCAGCTTCAGGGGGAGGACCCAGAAGACCCAGAACCAGTTGGTGTAAATGCCAGAGAAGAGTTAAGCATTGTCTCAGTTTTGTCCTCCCGTGCCCTCAGCCCAAGAAACAGACCAGAGACAAGAATCATCAGGTGCAGATGGTTTACTTGAGAGGTGTGAGGTTAGCAGGTAGAGAGGCTAGTGTGAGTGTTGCAGAGGGGGGGTGGTGGTGAGGATGTCAACAAGGGACTTAACATCAAGCCAATTTCCACTGAGGGGGATGTAGCTTACTGCTCCAGAAATTATTTCAAGACCTGTGTACCCCCACCAACACCGCTAAAATCCCCCCACTTGAAGGTAGCGAGCTGGTTAATTGTATCCCAGGTGCTTCTGTGTTAGTAGGCAGATTCAATTCTGGCAGCCCAAGGGTAGATCAGGTGCTGTCCTTGGGAATATACAGAAACAGAAAGGGTCCTTGGATATGGAGAAGAGATTAACAGCAACTGCTGCGAGCACCACATACAAGTTATGTAATGATTCAAACAATCCAGAGGAGGAGGGGGCTCTCTGTGAGGTGGTGAGCTCTCCACCACCAGCCCCAAGGCCAAATGGACAGGGCGGGGGTCTCCAGTTTTGAGTAAGGAGTTGGACCAGATATCCTCCCAATTTGACTCTATAGGCAAGGTCTTCAGGTCCTCATGCTACTGAGAAGGTCCCCTGGCTTGCCACAAAAATGCAAGTCCTTCCTTTTTTAGTCTTAAGGGCTAATAATCTCAATTTCTTACACACTGCTTTTTTTTTTTTTAGAGCTTCATGGTCATTCATGGTACTGGGCTTCTTTCTGACAAACTCAACACGCATGGAAATCAATTTCAGTTCACGATCCCCTCTGTTCCCTTCCCCTTCTCCCTACCCCCCTCACCTTCCCCTTTCTCTACTGGACTTCCTTTTGCTCTTCTATTAATTTGTATTTGATCAGTTCCTTATATAATCTTATCCTTCCCTCCCCCTTTCCTTTATTTTACTTTAGCTTCCGAATATGAGAGAAAATATTTGAACTTTGAGTTTCTGAGTGACTCACTGGTTCTTATGTGGGTGGATTAACACTGAACCAGCAAGCTGTGATCCCGCGCTCCTGTTTGGTTCCCGTCAATTTTTCATTGAGTTCTTCCTCGCGCCCGGAAGTGGGCTTGGATTGGAGAGGCAGGGTCATTTCCCATATCGAATTGGGTGGAAGTCTAAACGGTTTGCAAAGTGAGTTACTTTTAGGTCTAACTGGGACTTTGGTTCACTTTCCAAAGAAGTCACCCTTTCCTGTACCTGGGGAGAGTGGACACTGCATGCAGGTGGATTCCTTCCCATAGTTTTTGGAATCCACTCGATAAGAATGGCTACCATTGGACATTCTACTGCACACATTGGCTTTCTCTGAATCCTCACAGCCCAAAGAGCAATGCACTCTTTATATCCCCGTTTTAGATGAGGAGGTTGAGGATCAGAGAAGTTAAACAGACCTATAATCTGTTGCAGCTTACAAGAAATAGTGTGAGTTAAACCCTGATCCAAAATTCTAAGAATTCTCCTAGTCCATTCAAATTCAAGGAAGCCAGCCAAGCCTCTCCCAGGGACTTTGACTTTCTCTTTAGGAAAGAGACTGAGGGTTCTACTAAGGTCTTTGGAACAGGGGGTTCCCAAGGTGGTTTAAGTGAATGGTCCTGGCTTAAAGAGAGCAAACTGGGGACACATCCTGTCCATAATAGGGATGTCTGTGCTGTGGGAAACGAATCTGATTGACTGATTAAGAAGTAAAATGGGCATATATTTGATCTATAATCCTACCGCTAATATTCCATCTCACAGAAGTAAAACCTCAAATGTACAGGGAAAATGTAGAATAGTAGGGATACAGTTGGGTTTATTATTTTTATTTTATTTTATTGGTATTAGCAAAAAAGGAAAAAGAAATGGAAGCAATTTTGACATCTGCCAATAAAGGAATAGATGAATAGATATGCTGCATTCAAGCAACAGTTTATTAGGCAACATTAAAGACTGTGCTATAAATGCTAAAACTTAACAAATCATACATTTTATTGTATTTCACACTTCCTCAATAAAGCCACTTTAAAAAAAATCACATTAGATCCATGTGTGCATCTTGATCACGAAGATGTCCCTGATACGTGCCTGGTTGAGTAAAAGCAAGCTTCAGGGTACAACGTGTGATTCCATTTGGGGCACAGTCGTGTGTGCATCTGTACGTGGGTTTATGTGAGTATCAGGGATGTTGGAAAGGTCACTCTATAATGATCTTGGTGAGGAAAATATAATGGGCAGGAAAAACAGGAAGACTTAAACTTTTCTATATTTAGTACTCTGTTATTTGCCTTTTTACAACATGCTTCAATTGTTTTTGTAATAAAAAATATTGTAAAAAAATAATAGTGTCGATGAATCACCACAGAAGCAAGCCTGTCTATGGATCCAACTAATATCACTAGCCTCTAAGGAGACAGGTGCCTGTGGGTTTCACCATCCCCTGGGGTTGCCAAAAACACTGAGGCAGGGGATTTTCCTGGCTCCAGCCACTGAATATACAGTCGTCGATGGGACAGTCTGAGTTTGCAATAGAAAATGTATTTCCTTTCCAAATGCCTGCATGATAAAATATGGAATTTTAATAATTTCTCAGGGTGGGGATTATAGCTGCCTAGCTTTTATCACTGCCTCAGGCATTGGATTGACCCCAGCAAGACCTCACATTTCCTCTTCACCAGCAGGATGATTTTCTACTTCATCATTTTTTCTGTCATTGTGGAAGGAAAAACAAATTTCCCAGGTAGCCTTCCTGCAACCCCAGCCCAGCAGAATGATTGGGAGCAGGATTTCGTCCATTTGTTCAGCCAGCAAACATTTACTGAGCCCTATTGTCCCAGTTTTCTTACTTTGCTTGTATTGAACACTGAGGATACACAAATTCCAGGAGATCTTCTGGACAGAACACTTAAAACTGAAATTACTGAACAGGCAGTCTGGGAAGATGATGGTGACTATGAGAGTCGAGAATTCATTCCTTCCTTCATGCATGCATGCATGCATGCCAAAGGCAATTTTGGAAAAACAGAGATCTCGAGCTTTGAAGATGGAAAAAAAAAACTGTGAAGTTTTCCACAGAAGGAAAATAAGATTCATTAGCTGTGGTTCTTAAGTACAGAACTAGGACCCTGGAGTCATACAAAGGGGCAGAGTTGGTAGAAAATCTGATGAGGTTGATCCAGAATCTATGCAGATGGCAGTATTCCAAGAGTAAGGGGGATGTGAAGGGCACCTGAGAGGGCAGTGTGGGTAATGCATGAAGAAAAATGATCATCACAGGGGCAGAAGGATGGAAGGCAGGGCACAAGAAGGGCTGGCCTCAGACCAGAGCTCAGACTGTCCATCCTCTGTACCACGAGGCCAAGAGCATGCAGATGTGACTATCTTGGGAGGTGGGAGATTGATAGATTTTTTTTCTGGCTCCTTCTATTTCCTCAGTAAAATTGAATTCAAGGCTCTCAACCAAAACCAAGGAGGGGGTGCTGTCCTGGAAGTTCCAGGGCAGAGGAGAGAGTGGGAAGAAGTCATCTCTGAGGACAAGAGAACGGCTTGACCTGGGATATAGGACAGCACTGTGGAGCAGAGCCCGGGGCTCACTGGATGTTGGTGGCCATAGTGAAAGTGAGATCAGTCGGCATGATGGTGCGTTTTTCTCCAGATGCATTCCCTTCTCAGATCAGGGGGAGAGTAGAAAGGTAATTTCATCTCACCAGATTAGGATTTAACCAGGCAGCCCTAAAAGATGGAGAGAAGGTGACCACTGTGACAAGTCCCAGAGGCTCAGTGGGGTATGGAGAGGAGTGACAGATGGAGAAAAGATGGTAGGTCCTTAGCCACGGCAGGAGCGGGAAATGGTTAGCCCCATTTTGCCAGTGAACTGAGACTCAGGGAGGCAAATCATAATCTCTAGAAAAGTCATGTTCCTGGGACTTCAGGATATGAGAAGGTGAGAAGCAGAGAGTAAAGTATTTCTACTAGTGATGTCTCCCTCTCTGTCCCCTTCTCCCTCTCAGGGAGCTCAGCACTGTGGTCAGCTCTCCGACTTGTCCGGGACTGGGCCCTATCAGGGTGCAAGACGTTCAGCACTAAAACTGAGAATGTCCCAGGCAAACAAGGTCGATAAGGCCCCAACCAACACACATGTACATACACGCAAACGCACATGGGGAAAGAATTACAATTGATAATTCTGTTGACAAGGCCATCAAGGGGTTCCTCTCTTCTGCAGAGGTCAGAGTTGGAGGTGAGGGGGGCAGGCTCAGAGGCAACAGTTACATTCTATGCTACCATCTTATAAACACATCCAAATTATATTTTGGAGGGATAGGTAACAGCCAAGTTGCTCAAAATTCAAAGGCTTCCAAAGAGTAAACAAGGAAGGTTCCTGCCCTCTGGCTGGAGTCCGAAGTGGGAGGAGTGAATTGTGTGTGCTTCCACTGAGGCAGAATGCATAGCCAGCAATCACCCTAGAGCCTGCAACTTGATCTTTCTGTGTGGGAAAAAAAAAGATCACAGAGTTCATTCTCTCTGGGCACATCACCACCAGAATATAAGCGCTGAAGGTCAGGGACTGGGGCTGTTTTCTTACTGATAGCTCTTCAGCACTTAGAACAGTGCCTTGGAGGAGGGTGGAATCCAAGGATGTCCCACTAATTGAAGGAGTCCTTTGTTCTCCATGGCACCCCACTGAATGCATGTGCAGCAATGTCTAATTGTACCCTTTTCTGCTTTCCGATTGTTTCCACACTTTTGATCTTATAATTAATGTCTCAGTGAATAACCGCACACATATGCCACTTTACATGTGTGTGAGCTGATCTGTAGGATCAATTCCCACAAGCAGAATTGCTGAGTCAAGGGTCTGTGCATCTGTAATGGTGATGGACAGGACCACATTATCCTCTATGTAAATTTTCAGTTATTTCATGGTTTGCATTCGTCATACGTTTTTCCTATCACCATTTGTCTTTGGTTTTAAGCCACCTTCAAGTGTTCTGTCCATCCGGCCCTTCACGGTTGGCCACTGTAGCTTACCACCTCCCAATTTTGGGACCATCCTTTTTTATGGGTTTTGCTGAGCATCCTGCCCAGGAGCCTACCTTCCCCAGGGTGGGGGAGGGCGCACGGGAGAAGAGGAAGTCCTGCATCCAGGTATCTGGGATTCCTGGAGTGGTGTGCATCAGGAGAGAGGGCCAAAGTACTATTTAGAGACAAGCCAGGAACATCTGAAAACCTCACTCAGTTCAGCCTTTCTCAGAAGCTTTTGCTTAACATCCTTGGAAGGGGGTGATAGCATCCCATTTACTACTAAGCAAACTCCTCCCATCAATTCTGTTTCTTAAATCCTCAGCTCCTTCTAATTGCTTATTGACTAGTCCCAGGAGGACTCTAGCATAGATGGGGGACGCAGAGATATTTGTTTTCTGGGCCTCAGGAGAGAGAGAAATTTTGTTCAAACTTTGCAGACTCTTGATTCTCAACTAATTTGGACCCAACTCTCTTTCCGTACCCCTCCTGATACTCAGTCTCCCTCCAACACTCAATTCCAGGGTGATGCGGGAACTCCCAATGATATTTTAATTCCTTCTAATGAGTAGCACTTCTGTGGCATTGTCTGGCTTGAAAGCCAAAGACCCTCAAAAGCCTCCATAGGTCTACTCTCCAAGGGACATTTGAGAGGGAGTAACCAGGGGTTTTGTTCTCCCTAATAAGTCTCTGCTAGATATTTCCCTGTAACTGGAGTGTTGTGATGATCCTTGGAGGTGGCGGAATATACATAGGGTGGCTGTGCCCTTGTGCTGTGAAGCTCATTTATTCAGACTCTGGTGCATGCACTGGTTCACCCTGTTGGCTCACTTCTGAGCAGCAATTGAGCGTCCATTGTGAGGTGGGCATTGTGCAGGACAGGCAGAGGAACACAAGTTTGAACCAAGATGAATGCTGAAGATCAGGAACCAGGCACCGTTGCCATGGGCACTGTGAAGAGCTGGATCAATGTGAGAACACATCAAACCTCTTCTCCAAAGGAAGAATGGGGGAGGGGAAATACATTTTTCAGCTTTGATATTTGGTTCCCGTGTCTTAATCTTTGAGCTCCCCTCTATCAACATCAACCACAGAGAGATAAGAGACAGTGTCAGATGCAGTGGGAGATACAAACAAGAAAAAGGAGGGAAGAAAAGATAAGAACTGAGTTCAAATTCTTCAACCAGGACAAATCCAGGTAAAAATGTTCCTGCCACATCTCAGGAAAGGGTTCATGAGACAAATTAGCAAGATAAGCAAAGGCTCAGGAGAGAAATGTTTTCCATACCAAACAAAAGCTAATTTTTCCAGCCTCTTCAAGCATTTCAAAATCATTCATTTACATTCAAGTGGCTAATCAGATAATTTTAGATCAGGCCCGTCTATTCCTGAAACACATGGATGGTTGAGTGAGGAAATGGATGAATGAGTTCCGTGAACCGGGTTTTTATTATTGTATGGTTTCAAAGTGACAAAGCAGTGCGGTGGATTCTCAGTTCTGACTTTTCCGATAACGCAGCCTCATTCTCCCACAATTAGTCCTCATTAATGAGATCTCACTGTCATCGAAGGCATTTGAGATCTGAGGTCCCTGGAGAAATGGTTGCGTTGGAAAATCAAAGTCAGAAGTCTATTAAGCAAATTAATAGAAGAGGCGCAGTTTCAAAAGAAATACTTTGCCAATCAAAGGAGGTAGGAAGGATTTTTTATAAACATATTTTTTAAGTCATCTATTCACAGGTAAACTATACAGGTGCTAATTAGAAGCCATTCTTTTGAACCCATAAAGTCTGTCCCCACCGGGCCCATATTTCAATCTTTGTTAATCACCTGAAAGCCCTGAATGTCGCTTAATATAATAAAATAGTTAAAATAAAGTATCCCAGATTTCTGGCTAGAGTGAGGCAGTGAGGCACGGGAAAAATCTCGGGCTCTCCATTTAAATGCCAGCATTACCAATTTCCAGCAAATGCATGGCAGGCTTCAAGGTTCTAAACTGAAGAGCTGCATAATTTGGATCAACTTTCTTAACCTCTTTGAGCCTCAGTTTCCTTACCTAGACTAATACTATTGGAGCGATAAGAGCCATCCATATGCAAAGTCACACACACACACACACACACACACACAGCATGAGGCTTTACTGCAGGTGCGGACACACAGCAACTCACAGACTGCTCTTTGCAACCCTAATGGGGGTAGTTTGCTAGCCTGCGAAGAGGAGGAACTGGAGAGAAAGGCAGGGTAAGGAATTGGCCCAGTTTGAATGGCTCGGATAGCAGATGCAGACTACGGCCAACCAAACTTCTGGAGTCTGTGGGTGTAACTCTTACCCTGCACTACCTCTCACATGAGCTGTTTAGAGAAGCCTAGAATCTCACCAGCAATATAGTACCCACCTATCCAATAATGGGTAATTTTTTTTCTTTTCCACTTCTCTGGAGTTAGGTGAATAAAGTTGAATTTGCTCAGTGATGATATTGTTGGGGATGGGGGGAGGGCCCAGCAAAGACTGAGAGCTTTCAAGCCCAGAATTGCACCTGCTGTTAGGAATTCTGCATCTGGGGCCCTGAGCAGTTCTGGGGCCCTCATGGCCTGCCCTGTGCTGCTCCTTTGTAGATGATGATCCCTTGGGTATAGACCCTGGAGGCTTCAAGACGACTCTTCCTGAGCCTTTCAACTCAACAGTATCTGCCCCCAAGACACATTCCCTCCCTAACTCACAGCTCCACAGATATAACTCACTCTCCCCTGACTCACTTTGGAGATGTTCCCTAGGGCCCTGGACCCTCCTCAACAGCTAGACGGTCCCTGTACTGTCACACAGACCCCATCACCACCTGTGGGTCCAAATTTTAAATCATATGTACACCCAGAGAAAACCAATTTCCTTCTGTGATCAGTTCTCTAAGGAAAGGTCAGGCCCATAAATAACTGTGAGGGAGGCAAAGATGTGGTCCCTAACTGCACGCTACCTGGTACAAGGGAGCTGGCCTTCCACAAACGGTGCTTCTCCTTTGCTGTTAAAGCAAGGTCACAGAGGTTAACCCTTAAAAGAGTAACATGAGGAAGGAGGAGCGTCAAAGCAGAATGTCATTTTTAGGTGAAGGGAGTCCCATCTCAGCCTGATGCCATGGGGAGCTCTGGGGTATTGTTTACACGGCAGGATTTGTCCCATCTGGAAGTAAGCCCCTGGGACTCCACAATCTCCCAGGAACTTTGTGTGTCTTCCGAGGGAGGTGCAGGTGTGAGCCAGGCAAAGCCTGCAGAAGGAAAGACATTCCAGAGGGCAACAGGGACCTCAGGGGATCCTGGAGAGGACTAGCACAGCCCCATGCTCCTTCTCCCATACGCCTCCCTTGTTATGTTTTAATATTCGGTTTGCTTACCTTCTCCCTAACTAGCCTTTGGAGGGCAAAGACTTCAAACCCCAAGGTGCCTGAAGAACACAGATACTTGTAGGGGAGCAAGAAACAGCTTCATTCTGCCCTTCTTGTTATTTGGCTGGGCTACGAATTAAAATGACCCATTGCAGAGTCACAGGAGAAAACATCCTTTTAATTACGCATGTCAACCATGGGGTCCCACAAAATAGGTGAGTTGAGGAAGGGTAACTGAGGCTGAGATAGCTTCTGAGCTACTGCAAGGAACAGCCACGCGGGGCTCTGGAGAGGGGACAGTGGGAACCCAAGTTACCAAGCAGAGGGGAAGTAAACTTGCAGAAGAAAAGTCACCCAGGTAGTAGAAGTTGTCAGGCTCCGAGGAACAGGTGACAGCCTCCAAGGAATAGGTGACTACGCTGAGAGACACCTCCAGTCTCTGCTTTGGTTGATGTGATTCCTTCGGTGCAGATTTGTGACAATCGAGTTCCCTTTGAAGAATCTGTCCTCAGGTACATCAGGGGAGCTCAGAGAAAGCCAGTACCGCATCCACCGTTCCCATGGTACCCTCAGTTCAAAGTCATTGGCGCACCAAAGTGTCGTATTTTGGAGTGGCATTTCCTGAACTTCTTCATGTTCCATAACTGTTCCCATGGTATCCTCAGTTCAAAGTCATTGGCTCACCAAAGTGTGGTATTTTGGAGTGGCATTTCCCGAACTTCTTCATGTTCCATAAATATTTGCTGATGCCTGGGAGATAGGAATAAAGTCTGGCTCACCCACAGACTACTGACAGGTGCCTTATCTTGAAGAAATTCCATCCTCCAGAGCTGAGGAAGCTCACATCAAAGGGCCACTTTAAATTTAGCATAAAAAAAGTCAAACGATTTATGCCCATTTCAGGTCATGATAATGTACTATTTATTTTAATTTTAATTTATTTTATTTTCTAGTACTGGGGATTGAACCAAGAGGGTACTTAACCACTGAGCCCTATTCCTGGCCCTCTTTATTTTTATTTTGAGATGGGGTCCAATTTTTAAATTGCAGAAGATAGCCTAAAACTTGAGATTCTTCCTGCTTCAACCTCTGGAGTCCTAGGGTTAGTGATGTGCCACTATTTCTGGCTACAAATATTGTTTTGCCAATAAGAGTTTAAAAGCACATTTGGTGCCCCACACAGATGTGGATTTCCCATGTTGTCCTCTTCAAGACTGAGAAACTGAATTTGGGACTCTCCAGGAAATTCGCCAACCACTTCTAAGCCATCTCCCTTTAGCTCAGCTGTACCTTCTCTATTAATAAAATTGACCAGTTCAAGGGTTTCTACTATTTTTTGAGTAAGAGACCTGTTTATGAGAGCAAAGTATCTTAAAGGCTCACCTTTGTTATGTATTCACCTCTCTAGTTGATTTTGGTATTCATTGAGAGAATATATAATGACAAAAAGCTCCTAGAAGATTCAGCAGTTTTTAAAATAAATTTGCATTCATGAGTCAGAGCAATTTTTCAATTAGTAGCAGTAGGCAAGCAAGATGTATTATTTACTTATTCTACTGAAAAATTATCAGTGCATGTGGAGATGGTCACAGACCAGGTGTCCCTCAGCTTCCCTTCTGCCCTGAAGTGATCTTCTATAATCAGCTCCTAAGGAGATTCCACCTTTCCAAGTAATTTTAACAACTAACAAATGACTTTGCACTTGGATTTCTCTCATTTAATCATTACAGAGCCAGGAGTCCCAGCTTGTGGTTGGCTCAGGAATCCCTACAGAACTGTCAGGCCAGATTGCAGGTGTTACCTGGTGTCGGAGGGTTTTACAGCTGAAGGAGAAAAGGAGCCAGACCTTTTGAAGGCAATCTCGAGGGGAAGAAGAAACGAGGACCATTTATAGTGTCTCAGAATGAACTTCTTCCTTCTCCCTAGTCAGTAAATTCTTGCCACAATGGAGAGAGGGTGCCACAGTCTGGCTGGGCACAATTCATGAGCCACTTATCAAGCAGAAACAAACTTTATTTTTAAAACATACACTCTGCACCACATGAGCTCTTCAGGAATTCCCTCAAAGCCCAGCTGCCACCACTGGCTTCTCACAAGCCTCTCAACCCCCCACCCTCCTGCTCTTGAGGCCGATTGGCTGGGTTGCATGGGCGGAGCCAAAAGAGTCCCCCAATGAGCAGCTCTGTGGTCTGAAAGGGCAGGGAAACAGCCCAATGAGCATCACTACAGAGGAGCCAATCAGCTGGCAGCTGGAAGTTTGCTGGGGCACGGTGAGCCAATCAGCTGGAAGTTTGCTGGGGTCCCTTCGGCTGTGGCTCTCAAGAGGAGGGAGGTCCACAGGCTGAAGCTGAGGAGGCTGCTTAGCAATGGTGCTTTTGGAGAGGGGGGACTTCCTCCCTGCCATTCATGAGCTGAAGAGATGCTGGCAAACTGTACCTGCAAGGGAACACAAGCCACCTGCAGCTGTCCTCATTGTTGCATCAAAACAACCACCTTTTTATTATCCCTCACAGTTCTATGAATTGACTGGGTTCAGTTGGGTAGTTCTTCTTCTGGCTCTGCTTGGGTCTCTCATGCAGCTGTGGTCAGAGGGCAATTAGGATGCTAGAACAGTGGACCCCCCCACACTTCCCTTCTAATTTCCCTCTCTGCAGCTTTACAAACTTTCTACATGGACTTTCTAGGTAGCCTTTTCTGTGGTCTCTCTGGAAGTCTTGGTTATTTCCTACATGGTGGTTCAGGATTCTTGAAAGCACAAAATGCAAATGGCAGGCTCAGAAGCGGCACCACCTCTACCTACCTCCTGTAGGTTAAGCAAGTCACAGGGTCAGTTCACTTTCAGCTGCCAAGCAACCATACAAAGGTACAAGCATTGAGCGAGGAAGCTCAGGGAGTGCTTGCTCACAGCCCTGTAGCATGGCAAGGTGCCCCAGTTTGGGGCTCCTAGGAGAACGCACCTTGGCATGTCCTTGAGCTTGCTCCTGCACCAGAAAGCTGCAACACTGGTGAAGTGCTGCCCTCAAGTGGCACCCTGAGGGCATTGCAGGGCCAGAGCACGCCCCTGGGCTGCCTGTGAACCTTGGGCAAGACACCTTGAAATCTCAGGGAAATCTTGGAGTGGGTTGATGTTGCCAGCTTCCTGAGTTAAGAAAGAAAAGTAAAAACAACAAAAAAAGTTATCTCTTAATATTAGTACAATGCAATTGGGTGCACATGCTGAGGAAACCTGGGTTGGGGTGAGAAGAGGGAAACAAGACACAGCATTCTCAGTGTTCACCATAGCCCACGCTTCATGGAAGGGTCCCTCTGTAACTCATCTGATTTTGACTATGATATGACCCTATCTATGGGTCAATTTAAAAGTGCAGAAACCAGGTCTGGAAGATCCCACCAGCTAGCAAGGAGCAGAGCTGGGCTGGAAAATCAGGCCTGTCTGACTTTAATGCCCTGAATGAAACCTCCTAATGAGCCTGTGACCTGCATGTTTAATGTTGTCACTATGGGTTTTCTTCCTTTTAATTGAGGCCCTTACCAAAATGACATGTCCCCTACTCCTCCGCGTATCCTGTACAGCTCCCTAATGGTGTGTTTACTCAAAAAAGGACACAGAGGCTATTTGTTCTGACAGTTGTAGCACCTGCTGGCCAGCGTTCCCCGCCCTCCCCCCATTCCCCAGCGAGAGAGACTGCAGGGAACAGAGTTCCATTAAGGAGAGCAGAAAGCAGAGGGCACCCAGGAGGAAGGCCTCACATTGTGCCAAGCCCAGGGACATGGGGGCCCATGAGGATCCAGGGAGGGTGTGGTGACAAGCTCGGGAGACCAACTTGCCTTTCTCATCTCAGCGGTTTTTCAGAGAAGCAGCGTGCATGTTGAGTCCAATAAGCGTTAAGAAGACCATTATGGCTGGAGCAGATTAAAGGCAACTTCAGGATCTGTCTTCCCCACGGGGTGCAGCTGGATGACTTGTAATGTTCTATAGCTTAGTAGGGTAACTGTGGCTGAGGACAATTAATCGTGAATTTTGAGAGAGCTTGTAGAGAGCATTCTGAATGTTCTCAACACGAAGAAATGATCAATGTCTGAGATGATCTGCCAATCACCCTCATCTGATCCTTGCACATTGCATACATACTGAAATGTTACACTGCACCTCAAAAATCTATCCAATTTTTATGTGTCTATCAAAAATTTAAAAAAATAAGAAAAAAAATATTTGTTTCTTTCCTTTCTAAGAAGAAAAGGAAAGGTAAGAGATATTTTATTTAAGCTAATGTGTACGTGAGCACCTGTGTGGATGTGTGGGTGGGTGTGTGCACTCGTTCAAGTTGGTGGATATGGATATGATATTTATTAATCCTAACTCAATTAGGCAATAGCCTTTTTAATATTTCATTGGTGTCTAATAGGCATTTCACACTTACCAGGTTAAAAATAAAGTTCTTGCTTCCCCTCATCTCTCAAACTGCTCCTGTTCTGGTCCTCCCATCCCAGGTACTTGGCAGCCATATTCTGCCAGACGCACAGCCAGGAGGTGTTGGATTCTGCCCTGAGACTCCCGTCCACTCTCCACCGCGCTCTGCCTTCCCCACTTGCAGCATTCACACAGGACCCCAGCCCTGCTCCTTCACCCTCCCATGACGGGGTCACCTTCAGTTCTCCCAGCTCCTCTTTCTTGACCCTTCACCCAGCCCACCTGGATCCCACCTCTGTCTTGCTCAGCCCACAGAACCATCCCTTCCCAACATAAGACTGACCACGTCTCTGGCCTGCCCAGAAACTTCCAGAGGCTTCTTGCCTCTCTCAGAAAGAAATCCTAAGTCTCCATATGGCCACAAGCTCCCACCAGATCCAGCTCTCTTCTGCCTGGCAGATGGCACGTACCCTCTTGGTGGTTCTCTCCACTGAGTCACAGTCCACAAGCACTAACATGCACAATTCCGAGTGTATGGCTCAGTGGGATTTTGCCCGGGTACATAGCCAGGTGACCACCACACGGTCCAAGATGCCGAGTATTTCTATTGCTCAGAAAGATCTCTTATGTCCCTCTCTGTTAATGCCCACCTCCACCATGGGGGACCGACTAGCCTGGCCTTCACCACCCAGGATCCACTCTGTCTGGCCTTATCCTTCATTTAAGTGGAATCCAGGGTACGGGCAGTTTTGTGTCTGGATTCTTTCATTCAAAATAATTTTTGAGATTCACCTTCTGGTATCAGCATTTTGTTCTTTTCCATAGCTGAGAGATACTCTATCTTATGAATGAACCACTATTGATTTACGTATTTGGCTGTGGATGGGCATTTGTCTTTGCTTTCGGTTTGGGGGTCTATGCATTTTTCTGCTCATTTCCCCTGGGATATACCTAGGAATGAAATTTTTGGTTCATAGGATATGTTTACTTTTATTAGCATTGCCAAATAGATTTTCAGTGTGGTTTTATACTCCTACCGGCCAAAGATGAGAGTTTTGTTTGCTTCCTATTCTTGCAAATACTTGATATTTTTCAAGGTGTTTTTAGTCATTGTTGGAGTGTATTATAGTATCTCGTTTTGGCTCAAATTTTCATTTTCTTGAGAAATAATAAAGTTGAACATTGCCTATTCATATGTTTTACCTGTTTCTAAAAGTTAGGTAATCTCTTTATTATGGATTTTTAGGAATTTATATATATGTATATACATGTATGTATTCAGGGCATGAGTTCTTTGCAGGTGTGATCACACACATCTCCTCCAGGCCTGTGTGACTTTTGATGTGACCTCCTGCTTTCTCAGTCACTTACTATGACCCAGCTGCACTAGTCTTCATGCTGCTCCTGCCATACATGACATGCTCTGACCTCATCTGACCCCTCTGTGCTCACTCTTCTTCTTTTCCAGAATGTTCCTTCCCCAGATATCTGGATGGCTCACTCCCTCACTTTATCCAGGTCTCTGATCAAATCTCATTTTCTCAGAAGACTTTCTCTAACCATGGGTTCCCCAAAGCTATCCCAAGCCTCTTATATGTCCTTATAATAGGTGTCCCCTGAGGTCCATATTTTGTTTGTTGGTGTTCCTCCACTTGACTTATCTCTGTATGAGCAGGAACTGGGTCTGTTCTATTCCCTATGGGTCTCCAACACCTACCATGTGCCAGGATTTTTTTATTTTTTTTTATTTTTTTTCAGTACTGATGATTGAACTCAGGACCTAACACATGGTAGGCTACACCCCCAGCAACTTTTATGAAGTCTTAAAAATATCTGATAAAGTGAATAAAAATGGATTGACTGTATCAGTCAGATAAGTATTAGTATGATGTAGGAACCAAAACCCCCCAAATATCAGGGTAGGAAGCCTCAAAAGTTTTATTTCTCACTCATGCCATGACTAACGTTGGCCAGAGGGGCCGTTCTTTTCATACATGTTACCCAGGGACTCTGGTTGATAGAGGAGCCATTATCTTATGATGCCACCTTCTCAAACCGACTCTGACATTAGCTATGGTGAGGGCGAGAGAGCCCAGAGAAAAGAGCAGTGACCATTAAATTATGTTCCTCAAAGTCACAAGCATCACCACTGCTCATGTTTTGTTGCTGAAAGCAAAGTAGATGGTGATGCCCAACTTCAAAGGGATGTGTGCCCAGAAAGAGGGAAGAATAGAAACTTCTGAGGAATACCATTAAGGTCTGCCGCAGTGAGTGAAAGCTTGAATGAACACCAAAGACTCAAACGAATGAATGAATAGAAAGCCAAGGGATGGAACTTGGCAGGCAGCAGGTTGGATAGCCAGTTCTTGACTCTCCTCTGCTTCTAAATCCCAGGCAGCACAATGGGACCAATGTCGTCCTCTGTTGAGAAATGGTCATCTTGAATAATGCCCTTGACCATGTTCTGAGGATTAGAAGAATAGCATTGAAGGTTTGCTTTGCTGCATTTTTTGTTATTTTCCAGACAGTGACCATGGAGTTCTACATTAATTACTAAAGTAGATGGTATGTGCCCCCATTGAACAGCTGGGCCAAGTAAGACCCAGAGAGATGAAGTAGATGGCCAAGTTCTCACCGTGGACTGCACCAGACCTTGATTGACTGTAAAGCACCTGCCCTCTGACTGCATGCTGAGAGACACACCCGGAAGCCATCACGGGTATCGCCCTGTGATCCCCTCTCCCCACTTACGTCCAGCTGGAGTCATGGGCATCGTTCCAGTATTGGATTCTGTTGGCTATTTACTGAAGCCCTGGGACCACCCCCACCCGCCACTCAAGTTATCCCAAAGGAGGTCAAGCTGGTTAATTGGGGCACTTCCTCCATCCTATAATTTAACCAGGCTGCCCATTCATTTATGTTTCTTCACTTTTGTCATTCACATGGCCACTCTTGAGCACTCCTGGCATGTCACATTGCTCAAGGTCTCAGGACCCAACACTGTCGTCCATGAATCAAGCTGAGTGTTCATGAATCCCTAAGTAAACACGTGACATTAAGTCACCTAAAACTTTGTCTTGCAATTTCTTCATTTGCAAAATGAGGATCGTAGCCACTCTGCCTTTCACAGGGGAAGTATTGGGTGAATAAAATGATCTGATGAATATTAAAGCTTTTGGAAACTGGAGAGAGAGAGAGAGAGAGAGAGAGAGAGAGAGAGAGAGAGAGAGAGAGAGAAATGTATTGTTGTTTTGTAACGATGTTGATTGGCATCAAAGGAAACTCAAAGCTGACTGCTTTATTACTGCTGTTCCTGGAGACACCACTTACTTTCTTTTGATTCTTTACAGAACAATACAAACTAGGCTGGGCAACTCTTCTCTTTCTAACCATCTCCCTTGGCCTAACTGGATAATATGCATTCCTTTTAGCTGTGCAGCAGAATTCCTTTGAAGGGGGTGAGTTTGAAGTTTGAACTAGAAAGAGCAACAGACCTGAAGCTCCTCTGGTCCCTCCCAAGCCCTGAGCTTATTTGGGGAGCTGATTCTCCTGCCCTCCACCATGCCCAAGGCAAGACTCTGACTTACTGCAGCCCCCAACTACATCCAGCTTCAAAGTGTTTACTGAAGGCTTCGCACCAGACTGTGGTCTGTATACTGGCAATGGGCCATCTGTCACTTTGCTGACATCTGAGACATATGCATTTATTATGACTGTTTTTCTAGCAGGTGGCAGTAAAATGTCTGGTTCTAACAAAATCAGTTATGTTATGACAAGTTTCTGACAGATGCAAAGTAAGCATCTTGAGAGGGGCACTTTCTTCTGATCTGCGGGAAGGAGCCCGTGCACCCTGGGTGTGGGCTCTGAGTCGGGGATTGAAACTGGCTGCGTTGCCTGGGACACGATGCCAGGCAGAGCTGAAATCCCTTCCTAGCCTCTTGGGTCCTGGCTTACCAGCTCTCTTCTGTGGTCCTGGTGACCAAGCCCTCCGTGGTCTATCTTTCACTGTTCCCTGATCCATGCCAACTTCAACCTGTAAAATGGAATCCTAATACTTCAATTGCAAAGTGAAGGCACATGATCTAGCCCGTCACCCTGTCTTTCCCTCCCACAGTGCAAGGGCAGGAAGGTTCATCAGTTCTCACTGGTGCACCTCTAGGCACCAATGTGCCCCCAGGGCTGCTGAGCTGCCTGTGTGCTCTGGTACTGGTGATCTACAAAGTCCCCACCAGGGTGACTCTGACAGCCTTGCCCTTGTACCACTGCCAGATAAAGGTGACCTACTAGGTTTCTATGATGATCCAGACCTCAATGATGGAGGTCAGGGCCACAGGTGGCATGCCTGGGCATCCCTGCTCCTGGCGCTTGCTGACTCCTCTGATGACAGACAGCAGTCAGCTGAATCTTGCTTGGGTCACCAGATACTCCCACAAGGCAGGAAGAGAAGGTGAGACGGAGCCTCAGCTGCTACATTTGCCAGGTAGGTCCCAGGGTTCTCCCTTCACTTCCTCTACCCCCCATCTCACTCTATCCCCATTTCCCTCCTCCTCTGGATAGACATGAGTCCTGTGTCTCTGCAGGATCATGTCAGGAAGCTGAGCGATAGTACAGAATTCTACCCACAAGGACATTTCCTGCTGGTTAAGCTAAGCCACCCAGTTTTTGCCCTACACCATGCGGGAAGTAGAATAGGAGCTTGTACCCACCCTGATATGTTGGGGTGGAGGAGGAGGCCTTTACCACAGGGGCATCCTCTCAGACTTCTGGGTCATCCTGAGACCTCGCAGGTGAGGGAGCTGATTCCATTTCGGGGCTTTTCCCAGACCCCTTCCACTCTCCGCCTAAGAGCCCTGAGAATGTGCAAAGAAAAAAAGAAAAATTTACTCTTTCCATAGATAGATGCCCCTCTTGAAATGGTAGAAACAGCTTTGCCATGCCTTGGGATGGTTTCATAAAGTTTGTATCGCTCCCTTTGATAATCATTTTTAATTGGCTTACTCACTACAGTAATAAATAATAATAAGAGGATAATACAATAACCAGAGAAGAGCTACCACGTACTAAGTGCCTTCACTGAGCTGAGCATTTTATATCCATTACCTCCATTTAGTTCTCACAGCAACCTCTTGAGGTTGGAGGAGTGGCTTGAGGTGTCCTTCAAGGACTCATGAGTTGGAAGCCTGGTGCCCGGTAGGATGGGATGAGAAGTGGTGGCGTCTTCAATGGGTGGAGCCTAGTGGAAGGGGATTGGGTCATTGGGGAGCATCACTCTTGGAAGGTACTGGTGTGGTTCCCATGGGACCCTGGGCATCCCTGCTCCTGGCGCTTGCTGACTCCTCTGATGACAGACAGCAGTCAGCTGAATCTGGTTAATTCTCAAGAGAGGCTTGTGATAGAAAAGACAACTGACCTCTCCCCACCCTCAGGCTTCCTGTCTTAGGATGTGATCTTTCTCTTTGCCCTGAAGTCCCCTAGTGATGCCATCCACCATGTGGTGACCCAGTCAAGAGGGTCCTCATCAGAGACTGAACTGATAGGGCCTCCCAATCCTGGACCTCCAAAACTGCAAGCTTCTCTTCTTTACCAACTACCCAGCTTCAGGTATTTTATTATAGTAACGTAAAACCAATACAACTCCATTGCAGGGAGTAATTGTCTAGGACGTAGAGAAGCTCTCTTTATGAGCACAGAGAGAACCATTGGGTCCTCTGAGACTTAGGCTGGGCAGTTCTTCTCCTGTAGTTGAGGTTAGAAGCTGCATTTCATGACTCTATAAATGGATCTTGGAAGAACAGCAGCCTTGAAAACCCCAGGAATCCAATTAGAGCAACTTAGGTCCATCCTGGATACAGGGCAGTTGGGTTTCCCAGAGTAGAGAGCCAGTATATCACTTGCTCCACTTGCTCCCACTTTGATTTGGACTTTCAATGCTCTTGGTGGGTGGGGAAGCCTCTCAGAGAGGCCCAGGCACCTCTGTGTTGGAAATGTCAACTGCAGCTGCACATTTGCCAAGCCCCTGTGGGCTAACCACCTTAACCATTCTGGTCTTGTGTTTCTCAGCAGCAGACCCCCATTCTATTTGAATTTGCTTACTACCTATATTTTGAGGGGGATGAAAAGTGTATTTTTCCCCCATAACATTCATTTTTACAGCCATTTGTTACAAGGGCTGAGAGCTGTCAGAGCGGTAATGCATTGCATCAAATTAACATGTTTTCCTGAAATGTAATTATGCCCCTTTTGTGTGCTTCTGAATACACATTTCTTGAAGTGTGAATGAGGTGCTGACCCCAAAGTCTCACTTTAAATCATCATTATTAGTGCATCTGTCCAAATGATTCAAGGGAAATGTCTGGCAGAGGTTTTCCAGCTTAGAGGAATTTAAAGGTGAGCCACGGAGCTTCTTTAGAGATGCTGGAGAGCCCAGCGTCTTCCGTCTTCCATTCACACCTGAGAACCATCTCCAGGCCCTCTATGCTATTGAACTCAGCTCCTCTTTAGGAAACACCTACTGTATGGAAGCACTTGGTTAGATTAGAGATTCCGAGAAGACTCCCTTCCTATCCTGATAGCCCTAGAAGGAAAGAGACAGAGGACTTTTAGAGAAGAATCAATCAAATGACATTTGAAAATAGAGGATGACTCTGAGTGTGTGTGTGTGTGTGTGTGTGTGTGTGTGTGTGTGTGTGTGTGTGTGTGTGTTGGGGCAGGAGATGCATTTATGGAAGCCCCCAGAAGGTGGCATGAGAACCAGACCTTGAAGGATGGCAAAGATGGAGAGCTGATGTCAGTAAGAACATTCCAAGTTCAAGGACAGGTGATTAAAGCCCATGTTTAGAAAGGCACCAGGATCCAGTTCTCCAGCACCTGATGTCACAGCAAGGGATCAGGGCTTCAGAGATGTCCTTTGCCTTGTAGATCCTTCAAACTAGGTGTATCAATCGCAGTGTGGCTGAAATACGGGGAAGAGGTGGACAAGTGGCTAAAGGCTGTATCATAAGGGCTTTGCAAAGCCACTCAAGAGTTTAGTTTTCATCCTAAAGGAATAAGAAGTCTCTGGAAGTCTGAGGAGGGACATGATCAGATTTGATTGTGAAATATTCTTCTGTTAAGGAGATAATGGATTAAAAGCAGTGGTATGTCAGGAAGAATCGGTCAGAAGTCTGTTACTACCAGCTAAATAAGTCATTGAGGCCTGGACTCTGATGGTGGCTGTTGAGACGGAGATACATGGATGACTTTCACAGGTGTTTAGGAGACGGATCAGGGAGTTCCTGATGATCAGTTGATTATTTGTAGATAGTAAAAGATAAAGAGGTGTTAATCATTGTGTGAGTCGGCACTTTCACTGCTGTGACCAAAAGACCTGACAAGAACTCTTTTAGAGAAGGAAAAAGTTATTTGGGGCTCATGGTTCCAGAGGTCTCAGTCCATAGACAGCTGGCTCCATTGCCCTAGGCCTTAGGTGAGGCAGAACCTCAGGGCAGAAGAGGGTGGTGGAGGAAAGCACCTCAGGACGTGGTACCGGGAATCAGGGAAGTGACTTCCCATCACCAACCGAAAAATAGATACCCTAAAGGTATGCCCCCAGTGGCTCACCCCCTCCAGTCACACCCTATACAGTCACCACCCAGTTGATCCTTATAGGAGATTCATTCAGTGATTAGGTTCAGGCTCCCAGAACCCAATCATTTCACCTCTAAACTTCCTTGCATTGTCTCAGGCATGGAGCTTTTGGGGGACACCTCCCATCTAAACCCTGGCAATCATGATTCTGAGTTCTTGGCTCCTGCAATCAAGGAGGGGAACAGAGGATCAATCGGGGCTGCAGAAGAGTCCATGGGACATGGTGCATTCTAGGCCCTCTGAGTTGTTCTGTTTCCGTGTCTGGAAGATGCCTCCATAACGTTAGGAACCGTTTGGGCTCTTCTTCTGATGCTGCCCCATAAGGACAGGGTCTTGTATGGGACGTGGCTGTTTCAATTGCAGTGAAGCAATGTGCACTAGAGCCAGCTACGGAAAGGAACGGGAGGAAGCCACTGAAGGGTGCAGCAATGGCCGACAGAAATCCAGCACCAGTGACTGAACAGGGGCAGGCTTCACGTGAACCAGTGTAAGAAAGATGCCAGGAATTGAGAGCACTCTGTCCCTCCTGCTCCAGGACTTAGGGTTTTCTGCAGTTCCAACACCCTACAAGAAATTTAGTGAGCAGCCTAACAATGAAAATCTCTAGGGCTCCGTAGCTTAGTTGCAACCCAGGACATGAGTGTTGCTCATCAGCTCTCTGGCCTCTTTCTCCCTGTCTCTCTGGCCAGGGAAACAGCCCTGCTTGGGCCCATGCAGGTCATGCCCTACACAACCCCAGAGGGCTGCATTCCCACAGAGATTTAGTCTTCCTATTAGGACATTTTCTTCATTCTTTCTTATTATTGAAAGTTGAAAAGGTGGCACACGCCTGTAATCCCAGCGGCTGGGGAGGCTGAGGCAGGAGGATCGTGAGTTCAAAACCAGCCTCAACTAAAGTGAGGTGCTAAGCAACTCAGTGAAACCCTGTCTCTAAATAAAATACAGAATAGGGATGGGGATGGGGCTCAGTGGTCGAGTGCCCCTGAGTTCAATCCCCAGTACCCCTCCAAAAGTCAGAAACTTACCAAAATTATATAACAAATACTACTGAAATAACAATATTTGTTTGCTTTTTTAAAAGATTCTTTAAAAATATGTGAAAAAGAAATAGGATAGTACTGATAAAGTTGAAATCCTCCTTGATTTCCTCTTCAGTCTTATTCTCCCTCTGTGTCTCGAGTTCATCAAAACTCATGAATTTGGTCAGTTTCCTTCCTGTTCATGGGTTTTTAACTTTTACTGCACATATCCACATCCATAAACATAACATAGCTTTGTTTTGTGTGTTTTTATTTAACATAAATAGCATCATTCAGGTTGTGATGGTTTGCAATTTGCTTTATTTTTCACTTGATTTTGTTTTCAAGATCCAGTTCTATACATTCACATAGATCTGGTCTCTTTAATTGGTGTATAATATTCCACTTTAGGAATATATGCCACCATTTACTTATCGGTTCTCCTACTGAAAGGCATTTGCATTGCTTCCAAATTTTGTCATTATACGCAATGAACACTTGCAATGAAATCTTTTTAGACGCTTTATTGCATGCATTAACCTAAGTTTCTCCAGGGTGAATTAAGTATGTATTAAGTGTGTAGGTAGAGATGGCACTGCTGTGAATTGGGAATTGAGTGAGAGAGTCCGTTTAAAATTGTTGAAGATATTTCCAGACATCCTCGGGTGGGAGGAGGGGTGAAGGAGCCCATGGAAAAATTACATTCAAATACGTCACCCACCCAGAAATTTGTACGTATTTTGTAGAGCAGGCACTTCTCCCCTCTAGGAAGATGTGGGTCCCCCACCCCATGAGAACCACTGCGCAAGTGAGACATAACTGTTTTCAGGGAATGTGTCCCTGGTTCAGATATATTTAAGGAGAAAAGGAATGGTGAATAACTGACTTTAAGATTAAAACAAACAAACAAAAAAACCAAAAAAATAAAAAGACATAACTGATTTGCTTGGATGTCTTCACCTTAGTTACCAAATCTCCCAAAGTCTTGTTTGGGAGAAATATTGTCCAGAAATATTGTGCAGATCTCAAGGGATCACAGAGGACCAAAGTATAAAGTGCTTTGCTCCTAATAATCCCTTGATCAAGTTTTGAGGTGAGGATGCTCCTGTAGCTGGTCTACTTAGAGGCACCAGGGAGCAAGTAACCAGATCCTTCTGGTGCCAACTTCGGGCTTAGGAACAATAAGGGTCAAAAGGGGAGTACAAATACATCCAGAGCCAGGGAATGGAAGGAAGAGAATGAGAAGCTGTGTTAGGCAGCTGTCCTAGGTTAGAGAGTGTCCTCCCTGTACCTGAATCCATGTCTACCTGGAACCTGTGGCAAGTGGACCTATTTGGAAATAGTGTCTGCAGGTGTGATCAGATAAGGAATCAAACAGGACCAGGGTAGGTCCTAAATCCATTGTTACCGGTGTCCTGATGAGAGGAGAGAAATTTGGACAGAGACACACACACCAAGGAGAATGTCATGTGAAGATGGACTCAGAGGAGGAAAAGACCGTGTGGTGGTGATGGAGAGCTTGGACCCCTGTCACTGCAAGCTCAGAAATGCCAGGGGTTGCTGGGAGTCACCAGATGGTAAGAAGAACCCAAGAAGCATCCTACCTGGGAGCTTGCAGAGAGAGCATGGACCTGCTGAAACTGGGAAACTGACAGAGCCGCCTTCCAAGGTGGTCCCCAGCTACCAGCCTCCTGGTATTCACAGCGCCATGCAGTCCCCTCCCATCTCATGTGGACTGGACCTCGTGACCCGCTCCTAGCTAGTTCAGCAAACACGATGGGGTGTCACTTTCAAATCATATCGGAACCACAGTTCCTTTGCTTCTGCTGATGGGAGGGGTCTGTGTAAGCTGCAGGCCTTTGGCATCAACTCCGAGGGTCACAGCAGGCAAAGCCGGATTCTTCTCTACTAGTATCCAGAGGCATGTTGTAGCTCTCAAAGATGGGCTATGCCTGCCAGTGTGGCAGCAGATCCCAGAAGCTCACTGCCAATTTCTTTCTGGGTTCTTGTCTCACAAATCTGAAGAATGAAATCTGTGGACATGGAAGGTAAGAGTGAAAGAAGGAGGGTGTATTCAATTGTGAAGAATAGAGGTAGGGCAATCGGGAGACCCTGCAAAGGTTGCTGCCTCGGTATGCTAGTCTGGGGATTTATATAGCTCTTGGGTCAATGGATATTGGTCCAAATTTATGCTGATCAGTTTTCAGAAAAGTAGCCACACTATTGGTGCAAATGTATGATAATCACATCTTGGAAAATATCAAGGTTACTGTTCAGCCCGTAAGTAACTTTCCTGCAATCTCCATTCATTCCTGCCCCCATTTCCATTTTTTCCAATGCTCATCAGGCAGGCAGAGCCACTGGCAGGAAAGGTGACAGGTTGGGTGACCTAAGTCGCCTTGACCCTGTCTTGCCTTGGCCCTGGCTGGCTGTGCCTCAGGCCCACATTACATGGCAGGCTCCATGTGGCTGTGGCCCATGCACATCACCTAGGCTGGCCTCCCGGGCTTCAGCCAACCATGCCACCACACTGGTGCTCAGGGATTTGGCTTCATGGCTTGGCTTCAATATTATACAAGACAATCAATTTCTTTTTGTTTTTTCTTACCATTTTTCTTGCTCTCTGATAACTGGTAAAAAGGCATCACACTATGACTTAATGGAGAGGTCCATATGATAAGAACTGAGGAAGGGCTTCAGCCAAGGAGGAACTGAATCCTTCCAACAACCACGTGACTTGTGATGACCACAGTCCTAGTTGTCACCCTATGTACTGTGTGAGATCCAAGAGGCTGAGAACCTGCCAAACCATGCCTGGATTCTTCACTGGCAAGACACTATGAAATAACACGTTTTTTACTTTAAGCCACCAAGTTTTGAGAGTGATATGTTTGCACAGCTGGTATAGAAGCACATTAGAGACCAACGTGTGTGACATATGTGGCCAGATGGTTCAGAAGGGAGAGGAATGGGCTCAGGGTGCTTCGCGCTCCTGAGAGCTCAGGCTGGACCTCAGATGCCGCAGAGATGCACCTGCCCCACGGGACCTTGAAATCCTTGCCCAAGCTCAACACGACTCTCCCAGTTCAAAGAAGCCTCATGCCTAGCTTGAAACCAATGCTTAAAAAAATAGCATGTTACGTATAATCCAGGGTCCATAGTGGGCAACTAATTTGGAGAACAATTTGGTGAACTGAGAGGGGGGGGAAGGCTCATCATTTTTGCTAGAAAGACCAAAATCATTCAAGTAGTATTTGCCCAAATATTCCTACTAATATGCTTAACCAGTTCATAATCTTCCTTCTGCCTCAGTTTTCATATTTGCAAAATCAAGAGATTAGCTTTTTATCATCCTTACAGGCTTCTTCAGCATTTATATGTAATTATTCCTTATAAAATAATCAGAAGACCTGGAAATAATGTAGAAGCAAATGGACATTCATGTGAATCACTTCTCATTCTTCAAAACTTAGACCTGACCTCCTCTGGGAAGCAGTCCATAACCTCACCAGATAAAAAAACCCAACTGGGTTCTCCTGTTAGTGATACCACTCAGGGACACATCTGCCAATCATGATGTACATGGTGCTTGCTGACTTTTCCAGATCTTCTTCCTCCACTAGCCAGGCAACGACTTGGGACATTTTGAGACTGATTTATGTCAAATTCTTCTTTGTATGCACAGGACCTGGCAGGCTGCTTGGTACATAATATCTATCCGGTAACTATTTGCTGAGTGAGTGAGTGACTAGAAAGATTCATGGAGCTCCTTGGCCCATGGTGAGGACTTTGATTCCTGGGGAAGCAGCCTAGGAAGCTGTGTGTGTCTCTCTTGCCACATGGCTTGCTGGTGGTTGTGGAACAAGGTGGTGAGCCAAGGGCACACGTTGGTGCAGAAAGTCTAATCCCAGGATCCAGCAGACTCAAGAAGTTGGGTAGAAATTCCTCTCCTTTCTGCTCCAACCATGTATGGAGCTTGGAGCAGAGATAATTAATTCACAGCATATGGGGAGACAGATGTTAGGGAAATGTAACAAAGATAACAAGGTCAATACAAGAGAAAGAGGGGGTACAGATGCTGCAGTGATGGAGTGAGTTGTCTCATCGAGTCCTGAGCACCCATGTAATGAGATTTCCTAACAGAGGAGCCACACCAAACAGAAATAAATAGCTGTTTGGAAAGTTACGTAGTTTGTCCAAGGGCACAGAGGAGGTGACTTGAACTTATTCTGTCTCTTTGCATATCCAGGGTACTTTATTACCCCGGATCTACCCATGAGAACATCAGTTTCCCCCCAGTGCAGAGGCTATTTCAAAAGCAATCCCTTAGTGGGGAATCCTGGGTTCTATGCCATTGTTCAGACCAGAAGTAAAGACATGACCTCACCAGTCCTGCTCTCTTCAAACGGTTATGACAAAGTACCAGGGACTGGGTGACGTATACACAACAAAAACTTAATTTTCAGTGTCTGGAGACTGGAAGTCCAAGGTCAGGGCATCATGGTTGGGTTCTGGTAAGGACTCTTTTCCGGGTCGCAGACTGCTGACTTTCACTATCTTCCCATGGCGGAGGAATGAGCTAGCTCTCTGACTTCATCTCTTTGAAGAGAGCTCCATCCTCATGACCTAATTACCTCCCAAAGGCTCCTTCTCCAAAATGCCATCATATTGGGGATGAGATTCCAACATGAATTTTGGAGGAGACACAGACATTCGGTCCATAACAACAACCAAGGTAGGTCAGGCAATGGGCTTTGGTGGCAGTAAAACTGCCAAGGTTCGGAAAAGTCAAGAGTAGTAAAGACTGAGTGTGTATGAAAAGAATCTCATGCATTTGTATCCTGTGTACATACCACTGATTTGGGCTTATCCGCTGACCACAGGATATGGATGCATCACCTTTGACAGTCCGTTTCTTTATCCATGACATGGAGAAAATAACCCCTACCCTATAGAACTGTCATCAAATATTTTTTAAAAAGTGTGTGTGTGTGGAAGCATCTAGTAAATGAATGGGGTCCAAGTTCTGTTTACAGGGCTGGATAAGTCAGGTGAAATGCCTTAGCCACAGAAGCTGATCCAGGTAGGAGATTTCAGAAGAGCTGGAGCAAGGTCGACACAGGAGGAGGTCTGAGGGAGAAGGGGCAGGTGTCAACTTCTTCTCATGAATATTTTTCTGCTGTGGAAAGTCCCCCTGAAGCCCCAGCTGACTTCGCTCCTGATCTCATTGGCCAGGTTTACCTTTCATGCCCCTGGGTCATCCCTAGCAAGGAAGAAGGGACTCCAGTGACTGCTTTACACAATGAGACTACTGTGACTTGCCACAGTCTGGCTGGGCACAATTCAGGAGCCACTTGTCAAAAGAAACGAACTTTATTTTTAGAACACACACACCGCACCACACAGCTCCTCAGGAAAAACCTTCAGAGCTCAACTGCCACTTCTGGTTTCCCACAAGCCTCTCAACCTCCCCCACTCCTCTTGCTCTTGAGACCGATTGGCTGGGTCATGTGGGTGGAGCCAAAAAAGTCCCCCAGTGAGCAGCTCCATGGTCTGAAAGGGCGGGGAAACAGCCCAATGAGCATCACCGCAGAGGAGCCAATCAGTTGGCAGCTAGAAGTTTGCTGGGGCCGCTGTGAGCCAATCGTCAGCTGGCACTGGAAGTTTGCTGGCAGCTGGAAGTTTGCTGGGGCCCCTTCAGCTGTGGCTCTCAACAGTGACTGGGATGGGGCACTGCCTCCCCTGGGTGCAGGCCTCATTTGCCAAATACCAAGATCTGATAGCTAGCCAGTCAGGTAGGAATGACCTGGGTGGACAGATAGAACCAAAGTCACACAGAGATCCATGAGTTTCCGGTTGCTGTTCTATAACTAACGCATCACCACAAGCACCGTCTTCAAACAGCACTCCTTTATTGACTTACCGTTCTGGAGACCTGAAGTCCAAAGTGCGTCCCATGGGGCTAACATCAAGGCCTTGACGGGGCTGGTTCCTTCCGGAGGCTCTGAAGGGAGAATATTTTCTTGACTTTCATCTTCAGGAGGCGACCTGCCTTTGTTGAATGGTGGGCTCTTCTTATCACATAACTCCAGCATTTTAATTCCATTATTCTTATCTCTGACCCACCAGCCTCCCTCTTATAAGTACCCTCACGATTACATCGGGTCTACCTGGATAATCCAGGATCACCTTCCCTTTCAAGGTACTTGACAATCGAAAAGTCCCATCAATTCCTGGGAATTGGAGGTTTAAAACTTGCAGAGGGGCGGGGGCCGTTGATTTTAGCTTACATGAAAGACACATGGAACTTCATCTTCCAATTCAAGATGGTGAGGCAAAAGTGGAAGTAAGAGAACCTGGCAGTGTGAGTAGATACTGGGAAAATGAAGGTCTGGAAAAGCTATGGTTTAAGGCATGATTCCATGAAGAGCCAGAAGGATGTGGCGTCTACCTTTTAGAAGGTATGAAATTATGTTGTTTTTATCCATGCTGGATACCTCCCCCGCACCCCACCCACCCTCACATACAAAGAGAAGTCAGTCATGAGGCTTAAATTTTTTTTCTCATTTCAAAAGCTGAGGCATCAGGCAGGAAGCCAAAAATTGGACGTCAGACATTGTAATTATGGGATGATGGAGAATCGGCCCAACTAGATATATCTAAAACAGGTCTCCTGCTTGGTCCAGGAAGGAAGCTGGGGGTGTATGTAAAAGATCATTAAATAGAATCTTGAAGACGTGGGGGAAAGGAGTTTCTCTGACCAAAATCACCAAGGAGACTGTGAGCCAGGAGGAGGAGAGGGAAGGGTGGGATGCAGAATGGCAGGATGGGGCGGTGCAGAATAATGAGACGTTTCTTTGCTGCACAGCCAATAGGGAACAGAAGTGGGAGCCACCTACCTGCACTTGGAAAGAATTTTGGGGGCCACGAATTCAAACAAGGCGATACTGGCTTTGGCGTTAGAATAGTGGAAGAAAGAAAGAGTCAGATTCTTATAAAATGTGGGCCATAGGCATCAGTTGTTTCCTCTGCTCTGATCCAAGACCCCAGTAAAATAAGTGTCATGAGATTTTTTTAAAAGACACACACTCATGAAAACAAAGACCAAGTATGCAAAAAAAAAAAAAACAGAGGACTATCAAGAGAACTTCAGATGTTAGAAAACAGATGGATAATTAAATTTTAACTTTGCATGCCAGATAAATATAATGCCCATAAGGTTGCTGAGTAGAACAAGAAGCCAACCAATTTCTATTAAGGAATTCTGTAAATACTCTGGAATTTAAAGCAATAGATGTCTTAAAAGGAAGGTATCCTTGAAGCTGAGAAGTCAAGGATTGGTTGAAACTCTGTGAGAGAAGCAGTCAGACACAGTGCATTCCCCACTCCATCCAGAGCAACCAGCATTCCCACTCCCCTCCCTAACAGGAGGCTGGAGGTGTGCTAAGCCTTGGAAGAGCTATACCGGAGGAACTTAGGAGTCAAGAACACCAAGATCAGCTTGGGAAGAGTGGGAGGTGCAGTTAGTAACTATTGGGATTTAGGGAGTAAAATGATGTTAGCCCTTTGACAGGAGATTGGAAGGAGTCACGCTGGCCCATAGGAGCAGAGTCTTACAGATACCAAAAGAGGAGCCTTGGTTAACAAAATACCTTGATGCTTCCAGGAGCATCCCACTGGAAGTCACTCATGCACAAGAACATCACATGTGCATGGAGCTTCTGTTCCTCCCTTTGGAATGTGAGAGGAGACCAGACTCTGAAACATTTGAGTGATGCCTCTACCTGAAAAGAGAAGAATAAAGAAAACTGACACCAGGCAGAAAGAAAAGAAGGAAAAATCTATGAGTGTAAACTTCCAATTTATATGCTCAGAGAGATAAGAAAATACATTAAATCCATGAAACCAGCATTGCCTAATTTTTTAAAATGGAGATTTAAATAACAATATTTGTCTTGAAAATTAAAATCATAAGAGACAAATTACAAAGAGGGATCTATAGATACAAATATAAATGTAGATATATAGATTATCAAGACAGAATGGAAACATAATGAAAAAGAACAGGGAAAGATAAGTGTCTTAGAAAGTTAATTCATTCAGAAGGTTAAAAATTGAATTGAGAAAAGTTTCAGAAAATGAATATATTAGAGTAGAAAAAAATGTTCCATAATTAAAGACTGTCGGTGTTCAGATTCAAAAGACTCACTTTGTGCCAGCACAATAAATACATCATTATGAATTTCAGAGTAGTGATGTTAAATGAAAATCTCAAAAACTCTCAGGAAAAAAAGATATCACATACACTCAGATGATCAGAAATCAAGCAATCATTAAAATTATTAGCTGCAATATCAGAAGCTGGAAGACAATAGAAATACCTTCAAAACTTGGAGGAAAATATTTGCCTAGATTTCTTTGTATAGCTAAGATAGAGATATGCAATAAATCAAAGTATTCTACATCATGCATCTTTTCTTTGGAAGCTACTATAACATCAAATCTTCATTTTGATGAGGTAAAATGAATAGAGAGATAAAAATGCACAAAATGGCAATTCAAAAAGAAAGAGAAGGATGTCAAGAGTGAGAGACAAGCTACAAATCTAGAAACCAACCACTTTTTATTGGATCAGGAAAATGGAGAGGTCTAGGAAGGGTGTTTTCAAGATGGAGGTGGGATGAAAATCATAGATTTTCTCCTATGTTTGGACATATTGAGAGACACTTTTTATTTCTGGAATAGAGTTTGGGGATGCAGGTGATTATGTATACGAAGGGAGTGGAAAATTTTTGAAATATTGAGGCAATTATTAACTCCAGGAAAAAGAAAACGTAGTTCAAGAAGGGAAATATAAACATTATAGTGCTGTGCACTGAACAGCTGGGAGTACAATTTGAACATAACAAATCATATAAAATTATTTAGCCAAGAATTATATTACAGTTATTTGGGAAGATAAGTTCATGATGAAGAAAAGGGTACTTGTGTGCATACATATGTGAATATCACATATTAAGAAGGCATAAGAATTTAAAATTCTTTTTTTAAGGGGGGACTGGGGACTGAGATCAGGAGCACTTGGCCACTGAGCCACATCTTCAGCACTATTTTGTATTTTATTTAGAGAAAGGGTCTCACTGAGTTGCTCCTGACTTTTGCTGAGGCTGACTTTGAACTCAAGATCCTCTTGCCTCAGCCTCCTGAGCTTCTGGGATTATAGGTGTGTGCCACTGTGCCTGACTTAATTCCTTTTTTAAAACAAAAATATCTACTCAGCAATTAGGCATAAAAAGAAAAGTTTTCACAGAAACTACTCCAAGATTTAAAATATTCACCTCTGGGGAGCAAAACGAAGGGTTTGTAAGGAGTGGGATAGTGAATCTCTGTTTTCCATTTCAACCCTTGAACACTTATTAGTTTTCTGTGACTTCTGTAATAAATTACCATAAAGCTGATGGTTTTAAACAGCAGAACGTTATTCTCCCACAGTCCTGTGGTTAGAATGCCAAAATGGATTTCCCTGGGCCAAACCCAAGGTGTTGGGAGGGCTGTGGTCTGTCTGGAGGTCCTAGGGGAGAATTTGTTCCCTGCCTCTTCTGAGTTCAGGTGGCTACTGGCACTACCTGGTTTGTGGCTATGTCACTCCAATCTTTAAATCTCTCTCCACTCCATCATCACAAGGCTTTCTCTCTGGGTGTAAAATCTCCCTCTCCCTTCATCTTATAAAGATACATTTAGAGCTCACCTGGACAACCCAGAGACCCCTTTCCCAAGTAAGATGACATGCACAGGTACCATAGATGGGGCTGTGGGGATTATTCCTTAGCTAACTATGAACATTTTAGAAACATGTTAGTACATCTCTATATGATACATTAATTAATTAAAGGAAATAAGGTATTTCAACATTTTTACTGTGATTATCCTTGAAAAGTTCTGGGAGGTTTTCCGTGGCCTCTCTAACGTGGTCTTGCATTTCGAGCATACATGAGTCATGTAAAATGTTAATTTGTGAGTGGGGGAAAAAAGAGGCAAGGAGAAATATTTCATGCTTTGGCCATTCTGCATTTGCAGCTAACTGGTTCCAAGTTTTCAGTTTCAAATTCAAACCCCAGGCAAGTCTCCAGCGAAGTGACACCGACATTCACGTTGTTCTCTGGAACACATATGTGTGTTGCAAACACACGCCTCCCGGAAGCCAAGAGCTCAGGGGCTGAAGGGAGATTTTGTGGGGTTTCAAAACTGAAAAGAGTACTTTGAAACCCAATCTAGAGAGTCCTTTGCTCTCAGACGCATAGCCTATCTGCTTCCCACCATTTAGCTTTTATCTATTTTTCTCCGACTGGCTGAACCCCCACATGAGAAAGTGAAAGTTGAAAGGGACTTGAAAGACGGTTGGGTCTAACAGGATACAGCTGAGTCCAGAGGATCCCAGGGACGAACGGATGATTTCCCAGGCAATGGAGACAGGACATGGACCTGGCGCTCCTGATTCTGGATGCCCAGAGCACCTAGGTTCTTCTTTAGTCCATGAATCTCTGCCCTTTGCTTCTCTATAATTTAGGAAGTCCTGGCATCTTCAAAGAACAGGAAGATGAGAAGACGAGTGACTTGGGCTCAGGGGAAAAATAGAAAAGTGTGCTGGAGAGTTGGTAGTACTAAAAATCCAGGTCTGGATGAAGTCTAGGATTTTTATCCAAGTCAAAAACCTGAGGCCAAGAGGACCAATGGAGCTGTGGGGTGAAGATCTGAGCCCAGAGCTTTGACCCAGCCCCTGTAGCTCAGGAGAAGAACAGAAGCAGGACTTCCTAGGAATCGTGGGCTCTGAGGGGCACCCTGAGTCTAAAACAGAACAGTGGATAACACTGAGGGGTAGGCTCAAGGCTCAGTTCTGTATCATGCCCTCCCCTGCCTAAAGCCTTCCATCAGTTTTCATTTCAGTTAATTAAAGTCAACACACTTTGTCATGATGCACCAAATGGCTCCTGTCTCTCCAGCCTCAGCTCCTCTCACTCTGGCAGGCATCTGGCTCTCCGTCCCTCCAACACACCAAGGTCATTTCTCCCTGAGGGACCTTGTACTGCTGTTCCCTCTTCCTGGGAACCCCCCCCTTCCTTCACCCAACACACCATCCTTTTTGTGTCTGCTTCCTTTTTATCTTTCAATTATCCTCTTAAAGTAGTAGCCATCCCAGAAGGGGCTTTTCTAGGCCACTATCAAAATTAACCCTTCCGGAACCCGAGCACCATCCGCAATCCTGTTTAGTTTCTTCATGGAGCTTACTGCTGTCTGATCTTATTAGTGTCTAGTCTCTCAGCCCCATGAAAGCAGGGACCTTGTCCTGAAGCCTCCAGTCCCTGGTGCACAGCCTGGAGCGGAGAGGGTGAGCAAATAACTAACTGTTCTGGGTTCAGTTCCAGAGCAGGCAACAGATGACCCAGGCACAGCTAACCCCGTCACTGAGTCTCCAAGTGAATGTGGTTGTGCTGTCTGTACATAGATGCTGCAGCCTCTGGACCATCAATGAGTAGGTTCCCTTGCTCACAGGATCTCCCCAGCTCCTCCCTCAAGGCATGTCTGCGTCCTTTTGAACAGAGGTGAAGGGTTACAGTGTGTACTGTTATTTTGAAAGCTGATGGTGTTGCTCCGGTTCTGTTCCCTTGATGGAAACTTCAGAGGTATTTAGGCTGCTCAGATTCCAAGTTCAAGTGACCTGTGCTGCTGGGAATTAAGAGATGCAGGTTTCTTCCACTCTCCCCTCACAATAGGCTCCTCCTGCCTTGCAGTCTTGGTTACATGGTGTTTAATGCTTAAAATCAGAGGCATCCACTTCCCAGGAAGACAAAGGAGAGAAATGTGACTTTGTAGCTGCTACTCTGTGCCAAGCACCATGCTCAGTCACTTGGTCTTTGCATCCCTTGGAGAAGTTGTATCACCATTTTAAAAATGAGGAAATTGAGGTAGTTGACTAAGGCTCAAAAGCTAGTATGAGCCTGGTGTGGTGGTGGACTCCTGTAATCCCAATGGCTCAGGAGGCTGAGGCAGGAGGATTGCAAGTTCAACGCCAGCCTCAGCAACAGCAAGGTTCTAAGCAACTCAGTGAGACCCCATCTCTAAATAAAATACAAAACAGGGCTGGGGTATGACTCAGTGGGTGAGTGCCCCTGAGTTCTATCTTCAGTACCAAAAGAAAAAAAGAAAAGTTAGTATGATTTCAAGCCAAGACACAAACACACATTTTCCTCATCCTAAACCAAAATTCTCTCCAGGATGGAAGACAGGAGCTATTGCCTTCCAGAATGAGCCCTGCTCCTCACCACATCATCAGGAGGAACACCCTGCCAAGTCAGTACAGCCAAACGCCCGTCACTCCACCAGCTCCCGCCATCTGTGGGGCTCCAGCTGTCACATAGACAAATTGGCCTTTGGATCAGGAGTATTGACAGTGAAAGGCACACATCTTTGGTTGATCCTGAGACTAATACAGATGGATGTGGGGAGGCAGGCAGGATGACTCCTCATGAGGGGACCATTGATGGAAGAAGCCTGATTGCCATCTTAATCCAAAAGCTTTCTCACTGACAAAGTGACTTGCAAATACATCACTCTGGCAGTCCCTAATGATCAAGTGAGTTGAACTGAATTATCCAAGGTGGCACTACAAGGAATATCTCTGCTTAGAACAGCCATGGTTGACCCTGACTAGGAAAGAGTCTACCTGTGTCAAAGTGCTTAAGCCCTACATTGAACTCTTCCCAAGTCAAGATAGGTGCTGAGATCAATGCCCTGCAGAGCTCAAACTATTGTTTAGAAGGTATACACTGTCCTACTCCCTGTCCCTTGTATAGAAGTGAACTAGGCTAAGTACTGTAACACACACACACACACACACACACACGTGTGTGTGTGTGTGTGTGTGTGTGTGTGTGTGTGTGTGTGTGTGTATAAAACTGAAGTTAGGTATAAATGTAAATGGTATGATCCAAGGAGGTTTGGCCACTCAGATACTTTGTGCAGAACTGAATATTGAACCTTGAGCTGAAAGATTATTGCAGTTCCGTTCCCTTCCAGCAGGGGAGGCCTTGTCTCCCTGCCTCCACCATACACATTTTTCAGGGTACTCTAGGCTCTACAGCTGATCCCCAGCTTCTCCATCTGCAGAATCCCCAGCTCTATGCTATCCCTGATGATGTTGTGATTCCACAAACGATGATGTATTCTAAAGTCAGAGCGGACTGACCTCTTTGGGAACCGTATATCAAAATGATAGCTCCACACTATAACATCAGAGACATTATGCCTCTCTCCTTTGAGCAATATGGGGACTGCATTTCCAATTTATTTTCCCTTCCTCCTTGAATCTACTAAAACAGAATGGTAACACTCATGTAAGAGCTAACATTTATTAATTGGTTACTACATACTACTAGCTTTGCTATTTCTTTATTATTGGTGACTTAACCTTCTGAGAAAGACTGCTATGCAGCTTTGAAATGGTTCCAAATACATAGTTTGCTCTGTGATGTCTTTATTTTGGCATGTCTTTTCCTTTCAGAGTTACAAAGCCCCATATGTGGGAATTTAAAGTGAACTTTCTCTGTCCTTTGGGGATGTTATGTCAAACTTGAGTAGACCCTTCATATATCAGTTACTCTCCTAGTTATTGACCTCAACTACTGGACTTCAAATCATATAGACTCAAGGATTTGACCAATACATTGTCAGTTTAGATTTTGGCAGGCTCCGGCTCTGTCAGTCACTTCTCAGAAAATGGAGTGCTTATGCCATGACAGGAAGCCTGGCTTCAGCTACTTTTCCAAATCCTTAGAGCCTTGATTATGGAAAGTGACACCTGGTGGCTTGGAAGCTAATCTCCAGAGCCTCAACTAATAATACTGGCACCTCCCTAAAGCATTGAGGGACTTCATATGTCATCATAGAACTGCATTGAGGCAAGCCAGCTTCTGAGAACTGTTCCTATGAAGGAGTACCTAAATTTCAATTAGACTTCCACAAGAGCCTGCTTCCATCCTGACAGAGAAACTGGAGTTTTGTAACTCTGAAACTTCCTCATTATATATTGAATATGCTTCAGCTATAAGGTGTATTCTTTATATTTTCCAGATTTTCTCCCTTGCTTTAAGCATTATGAACCACAGAAACATTCTTTTTTGTAAGGTAATAAGCCACATGATTCATAAAATCAGACTTTGGTCATCATCTATTTCCAAAATACACAACAAAAAACAGTGGAGATAAAGAAGTCATTGAAGACATAAAAATGAATATTTTCCAGAGATGAAGAACATATTTCCCATCATTGACTATCTGTCAGGGTGAATGCAGCAAAGACCATTGCCCCACTACATCATTAAACATTGTTTAGTGTCCAAAAATAAGCAGGAAATTGAATAGAATTCTGGAAAACAAACAAGACTACCAACCACAGGAAAAGAAAGACTGGATGAGAAGTTCAAAAGAAGCACTTGATTTTAGAAATTATCATGGTCAATTTACCAAAACCTTTGCTATTTTAGAGTTTTTTAGATCTAGGCAATAAATCAACCAATAGAGAATATTTTTAATAAAGCTAGGAATAAGAACATTTACCTTATCTGTATCTAAAATAAAGCTACTTGAGAGAGGAATAAAAACCAATAAAACTGAGTTAAGTATGGCTGGCTGCATAAAAGCCCTCCCATCAGTCCTTGTTCTGATCTCTCATACCTCTAAATGTTGCCTATAGGCTAAAGATAATTTTGCTGATGTGATTAAGTTCAGAAACTTGAGATAGGAGATTTTCCTGGATTATCCAAGTAGGCTCAAAATGAACATAAAGACAGTATAATAGAGAAGAAAGAGATCAGGGTGAATAGTAAAATACATGACTCTGTAAATTGAAGGTGGAAATGAAGGGTGGAAGGAGTTAGAACACAATGAACATAGACAGCTCCTAGAAGTTGAGAAATAAAGGGAAATAAAGATCAATTAAGAAACTATGTTTAAAATAAAGCACCCTAGAAAACCAGTGGGAATTATAAAGATAACTCCTTAGCAGTCAGGGAAATGCAAATCAAAACTATGCTGAGATTTCATCTTACTTCAGATTAAATGGCAGCTATCAAGAATACAAATAACAATTAGTGGTAAGGATGTGGGACAAAAAGGTATACTCATGCACTTTTGGTTGGGCTGCAAATTAATATGATTACTTTGAAAAGCAGGTTGGAGATTCCTCAAAAGACTAGAAATGGAACCACCATATGACCCAACTATCCTACTACTTGGAATATATCCCAAAGAACTAAATTCAACATATTATAGAGATACATGCACACTGATTTTTATAGCAGTGCAATTCACAATAGTCAAATTATGGAACCAGACTCAGTGACCATCAACAGATGAATAGATAAAAAGAAAGTGTGGCACATATACACAATGGAGTTTTACTCAGCGATAAAGAAGAATGAAACTGTATCATTTGCTGGCAAATGGATGGAAATGGAGAACATTATGCTAAGTGAAATAAGCCAGACTCAGAAAGCCAAGGATTGAATATTTTCTCTCATATTGAAAACTAGAGAAAAATGAGGATTGAAAATGAAGGAGCTTCTGAAAATAGGAGGGAGGACAGTGGAGTAAAAGAACGGAATTTAGAGAGAGGGAAAAGGGACAGGAAATGGGAAGAATGGCGGAATGAAATTGAACAAATTAACTTATGTGCATGTATGAATATATCACAAAGAATTCTACTTTTATGTATAACTATATACCAAATAGAAATAAATAAATAGAAGGAGGAACAGTGGAGTACAGCAAGAAGACCAGGGAGAGGGAGGAGGGAAGAGAAAGAGGAACTACTGGGGACTGAAATGGAGGAATGTGTTACCTACATTTATGAATATATTAAAATAGGCCCAATTATGTATTAATGCACTAATAAAAATAAATAAAATGTGATGCAAGTCCATTTGTAATACAGTTGATGTTTGTAATATTCCTGAGGGCCATGACATTGACTCATATAAAGGAGTGTATAATATCACAATAACCTTTGATTTATAGTAAACTATGTTTTCAGGAATATATATATATATATATATATATATATAGTTTTTATTTGTTTTAAATTGTTAGGATGAACAGGTAGTTACAATACAGAAGCTTAATTAGGATTAGAGAATATGCAAGTATTGTTAAACTTGACCATTTTAATGGTCTGATTAAAAGACTTTGGATGCCAAAAGAGGAAAACGAGCTGTGGATAGAGGTAAAGAAACGAATGTATGCATTCTACATTGTTATATAACTTTCTACATTGATGGCACAAGTTATAGACACATATGCATGATGATAGATGATTGGGTAGATAGATGATATCTGTCCTAGCCTTGAAAACTCTCACTGTACACCCTATTGAACATGTCATTTGCACTTTAACATGCTATTTGTCTTCTAACTCTGTAACAGCCAGGACTTCTGAGAACAAATAACAAAAGCAACAAAAATCCAAATTTACTTATACTGGAAGGGAATTTTTAATCAGAATTTTGGATAGCTTACATAATTGATATTAGTTTCCAGTGAAACTCCAAAAGTGGGCAGATGGAAAAGGCAGTACACCAGCCAGAAATATAGTAAAAATCATGCTACAGGAAGTTTACTGTTATTGGATACTGTGATCTCTCTTATGTAATAGACTCCAAAATTCTATTAGTTTGAATATTCCAGTGTCCTTTGTTGCTTTACATGACTTGTTTCAAATTCAAAATATTGAACAAAATCATTAAATTGCCTGGGTTATAGTGGAGGCATATACAGCAGTTGCCATGAGTTACAGAGAAATTGTATATTGTATCTTGACGTTTTTGCCAGTTTTAATAACCCTAAAGATTGCACAAGGAACTTTTTGTACAACTTGAAGGATTTCCAGATTCTTAAGTTAAAAAAAGATGTGCCCAAATAGTCCACCTCTTTGATTACTCATCATTCATAGACATCTCTTTTTCCCTAAAAATATCAGACTTAAATGGGAAATATCTTTATAGAACAGAAACTATGTACCTACACTCTCCCTGAAGAGAAACATCAGAAAATCTTATCAGCAACTACATTAGACAATGAATTCATGTATCTGATAGTCATTTCTCTTTTAACCTTATCAACACTTCTTTGTAATATCTCTCACACAAAAGCATAAAGGAATAACATTTAGTAGAATCAGATTTTCAATTTTGGCAATAATGAAATAGTTTTTATAACATGAAGCTTGCTGCTAACACAAACCCCCCAAAGCTTGTTTTAAAAATAAAGAAAAAATACACCAGGCATTGGAAAGTAATCAAAGTATCCTAGAGTTCAGTAGTTAACCTGAGGAGAAGGAAAACACTGAATTTATTTTTTTATTTTATTGAATTTAGCTTGGTGTTCCCCTCCATACATTCCCTCAAGGGCATTTGTTGATTTGTAGCATTGAGCTGATATATAGCAGAGAAGCATATAAGAAACTAAATTGAAGAATCTTCAAAAGGAAAAAATTACTAAAACTAAAAACTTAAATGAGTATAGGAATAGATTGAACAAAGGACAAAGAATGAATGTAAAAATAAATAAATAGATAGATAAATAAATAAGTAAACAAATAAATAAATGGTTAAAATAGAGAATATCCACATTGAAGTCAAAAAGAACAAAGCATGAAAAATGCAGAAAAAATCTCAGTGGTAAATGAAGTATGGTGAAAATCATATATATTTCAGGTATTTTGAAAGGAGATAAGAAAATAATGAAAGAGCAATAATGAAATAACAACTATCCACAAATTTTCTAAAATAGTCAAAATAGGTCAAGTCATATAATCAAGAAGCTCTATGAATTCAGTAAAACAATAACAAAACTACTCTATTACATCACAGAAAAACTACTAAAAATCAAAGACAAAAATGAATCTATAAAATATATAAGAAATAAAGACATCACTTTTAAAGGAGAAACAATAATAATATTAAAATACAACCATAACCAAGAGCATATTTTTTAGTCAATTTGTATTGTTCATTATATTTACAGAATAAAGAAGAAAAAGAAATGTGATTATCTGATAAATAAAATTAAATTGAATAATTATTTATAATAAAAACAATATTAAGCAAAATGGAACCTTCTAATATAGTAGGAGTGGCTATGATCAAGCCAAGAATAGTGACATTCACCTTTAATTCCAGCAACTCAGGGAGGAAAGTTGGAGGATAGCAAGTTTGTGGCCAGCTTGGTATCAAAACAAAAAAATAAAATGTACTGGGTAGTTAGTTCAGTGGTAAAGCACTCCAGGGTTCAAATAAATAAATAATAAATAATGCCTATGATCGGAATAGATTCCTTTGAGAAGGATCTACAGAGTCTCAAAATAAGAAATATAGAAGCCAACAAATATATATAGATAGGTAGATAGAGATAGATATAATGAACTCCCCCCCCACACACATACACACACATATATATATCCTCACACACTCTTATTAGAGCACTGTAAATTAAGACTACATTGAGATTCCATCTCATCCCATTTAGAATGGCAATTATTTGTATTATAAATACTGGCAAGGGTGTGAAGATAAAGGAATCCTAATATACTGTCAGGATTATGTAAATTAGGATAGCCACTGTGGAAAACAGTGTGGAGGTCCTCAAAAAACTAAAATAGGACTACCAAATGATCCATTTATTCCTGGGTGTATGTCCAAAAGGAATGAGGTCAACATTCAGAGAGATGCCTATACACCCATGTTTGTTGCAGTACTATCAATAGTCAAGAAATGGAATCAGCCTAGGTGCCTGTCAACAGATGAATGGATAAAATAAATGTGGTGTATATATACAACAGTATTATTCATACATAAAGAAGAATGAAATCCAGTCATTTGTAACAAAATGGAGGAAACTGGAGAATATTGTGTTAATAATAAGCTGGACAAAGAAAGTTGAGTTTAATAAGTTCTCTCTTATATATGGAAGCCAAAAGGGGAAAAAATAGGTTAACCTGACAGTAGAACAGTGATTACTATGATTGGGAAGAGGGTGGGAGAATGAAAGAGAAGAGTAAAAGAAGAGATGTGGACATGGCCAATGCACACTGTATGCTTATATGGATATAGCAGTGAATCCCATTAATTTGTATAATAAATTCATGTTAATAATTTTTTAAAAAAATAAAGCATAAATTTGATCTCTAAAAACAAGAACAACATCTTTGGGCATTTTATTAAAAAGTTCTGATAAATTATACTGAAAGCAATTTTTATTAAATCACATATTTTAATAACAACCACATTGTGTTGTGAAATATCCCAGCTATATGAAGAATTTTCTTATCCTTTCAAAAATGAAAATAAAGCAGGGCATAGTGGCACATTCCTGTAATCCTGGGTGCTCAGGAAGCTGAGGCAAGAGGATTTCAAGTTTAACGCCAGCCTCAGCAACTTAGCAAGGCCCTAAGCATCTTAGCAAGACCTTGTTTCAAATAAAAAATAAAAAAGGGAGCGCTGGGATGGGGCTCAATGGCTAAGAGCTCCTGGGTCCAATCTCTGGTACCAAAAAAAAATTAAATAAATAGATAAGTAAATAAATAAGAAAAGAAAATGGATGCTTTGGAACAAAAACAAAGACTGTCTATGATAAAACCAATAATTCACACTTTAAATAATGATTACATATTGAATATTTTCCTTGAGGTGAGGGACAACACACAGATACGCATAATATAACTTATATTGAGTATTGTACTGGATGTTTTATAGTGTGTTAAAAAGTAAGAAAATGAAATTAAAAGTATGAACAGTCAAAACTAAGAAAGCAGATATGTGCTCTTTATAAACTACTTAAACAGAAAAGCTGAAAGAATATACAAATGATTTGATTTTAGTGATCTTGTTGACATCAAGGTCAAAACAGCAAGTCAATTTAATTTCTATTGAATTTCTGCACACTATGAACAGTTAATGAGAAGGAAAATATTAAAAAGCAGTTTTAAAATAGCATTTAGGAAGTACCATAAATATAAAACTACCTATGAACAAACCTAATAAAGATGTTCAATACCACCATATTGAAATCTTTAAAATGTTACAGAGGCATTTTTAAAGTCATAATTAAACAGAGCTATGCACTATTATAGTGGGTAATACAATGATATCAGTTTCCTTTATCCCCCAAATTCATCTATATATTTAATGTAATACAAGCAATCTATTAAATTGGGATTCTAAAATTTATATGAAATAGAATACAAGCAACTAGAGCAATCCTGGTAAGATAAACAAATAAAAGAGCAAAGCTCAGGGCATATGGTAAACTATCAATAATGAATAGATGTGAGAATGGCATAGGAGAAGCAATAGGATATTGAAATACTGCAGCAAACAAGAAAAGTGCCTGTAAGCTTGCAGCCACCAGATTTACAACAACTAAGGAAAGGGTAGCATTCAGTAGGAAAATGATGATAGTCAATTCAATATACGATGCTCCATCAACTGAATAGCCACATGTAGTAAAAAAATAAATCTTAATGCCTAAAACTATACATGAATAATCCATTTAAATGATTGGAAACCAAAATGTGAAAGGTAACAGCAGTAAGATTTATAGTAGAAAACACTACAAAATATGTTTATGACTTTAGCATAAGAAGATTTCTTAAATGGGCTTAAAAAACCCATCAACAATAAAAAAGACTGATAAATTTGACTATCAAAATTAAGAACTTCTATTTAATAAAGTACAAAATTACAAGAATAAAAATAATGCATGCTTCATACAGGGAGGAGGTATTTACAATAAAATAAATTGAACAAGGCACTCATATCAAGAAATTTTCAATACTTTTTTAGTTATGCATGGACACAATATCTTTATTTGGTTTGTTTATTTTTATGTGGTTCTGAGGATTGAACCCAGTGCTTCACATGTGTGAGGCAAGTGTCCTGCCACTGGGCTACAACCCCAGCCCTCATATCAATAATTTTTATAAATAATTATAAAATACTAATACACCAACATAAAATAAGCAAAATATAAAATGAGTGTTTTTTTAAAAAAGATTTAAAAATCTACTTCACTTACCACTCAGATTACTTGGTAAAATTCACATATTGATGGCAGAGTATCAGTAAGTGCACCACTTTGGTAATATTTACAGTCTCTACTATACACTTCAAAACAGGCAGTACCATACCTTTATCTATACGTATAGATACATAATATGGTCTAGTGATTTGGGGGATATGCCACATACCTAAAGGCAAAAATGCACACACTTACCAAAAGGCATATACAAAAATATTTACATTGGCATTATTCAGAGTAGCCCCAAACTGGAAGCAACCCAAATGTCCATTAATAAAATAGAAAAATAGGTATGTTAATAATATTAAATACAACACTGTAATAGAAAGTATTAACCTTTGCAACACATAGTGATATGATGAATATCACATATAAAGTCGATCGATTTTAAAGGGGCCATACTCAAAAGTGTATATCCTGTATGCTTCCATTAATATTAAATTCAAAATAGTAGATGTTATCTCTGTTGACAGGGATCAAAATAATGATTATATTTGTGAGGGTATCATCTAGAAGAAATCACAAAGGCATGCTGAAAATACTGTCCAGCTTCTTTCAGATGATCATTATTTAGGTAAATGGATATCCAAAATTAATTGAGTTATACAGTTCAAATTTATGAACTCTGTTCTATTTTAGTTATATTTTAATAAAAGAAAAAATATAAAGATAAGTAAAAACTTCTCAGAAAGCTCAAAAATATTACTGAAAGAATTAAAGAAGATCTAATCGTTAGAGGAATATATCATGATCTGGAATTGGAGCACACAATATAGTAAAGATGTCAGCTCTCTCTAAGTTGATGTATAGATTCAATTAAATTGTCAAAATTCTAGCAGCATTTTGTAGAAATTTATAAGATGAGTCTTGTAAAGACATAAGAAAAAACAAGAACATATTTGACAAAACTAAAGGACTCATCCCACTGGATATCAAGTCTTATTTTAAAGCTACTATAATTAAGAAAGTACAATATTGGCACAGGGAGAAAAAAAAAGATTAAAGTAACAAAGTATTTTAAAGTGACACACTCAAGTCTCTCTCTCTCTGTGTCTATCTTCATCATTACAGTGCAATGAGGAAAAATGGCCTTTCCAATAAATTGCACTAAATGCATTGGTCTCCAAGAAAATGATCATGAACCTAACTTCATGCTATTTGTTTCCTGTATATTTTATGCCTTTATTATTCCATGATTTATACATTATTATCTTATTTGTGTTAAATAGATATTTTCTAATGTTCCATTGTAATTCTTTTGCCACTTCTCTCAAAAATTTTATTTTTTTCTTAATAGTTGCTTTGGAGATTAAAATTATGTTTTTACTTTATAATAACCTAGATTAAATTTACACTAGTTTACCTTCAACCATCTACAAAGTTTTGTTCTTTTTCTTGGACTTTTCTTTTTGCTACTACTGCCATACAAAATACATCTTTATATACTAAATACCATCAGTACAGTTTTATGAAAATATATATAAAGCCATGTATTTAATTATTTATAAATTTATGCATATGCATGTATATGTATATATAAATATACACATACACATGGTTGTCTTTCAAATGAGATAGGAAAGATAAATTAACAAAAATACATTAATACTGTCTTTTAAATTTATTTACCACAATTTTATCTTTGTCAGTGTTCTTTATTTTTTTAAATGTGGATTTGAGTTACTATTTTAATATTACTTTACTTCAGTCTACCCAATTCCCTTTGGCATTTATTGTAGCGCAATTCTGCCAGGGAGGGTATCTCAGTTTTTATTTATCTAGTGATGTCTTAAATTTCTTTTATTTTTATAGGCAAGCTTGCTGTATATAAATTTATTGATTGGAAGTCTCATTCTTTCAGTACTTTTAATATCTCATCCCATTGTCTGCTGGCCTACATGGTTTCTAACTAGAAATAAATCATCAATCTTATTGAGGATCCTTTATATATGATGGATCACTTCTCTCATGCTGCTCATTTTTAGGTACAGTTTCTATTTACTACTTTTCTCCCCATGATAGGCCATACTTTCCTAAAAGTTTCTTAGCATGTGTCATAATTTTTGTTGCAAACTAGAAAATTTAATATAATTTAGCAGTATTGGAAATTAGACTCCTCTAGAGTTTGCTGTCATTGCTATTGGGTTTTTGTTATTGTTGTTGATGTTAATTAATACTGTTTGCTTATTTAGTGATTTTCTTCAACTAATTCTATAAAAATTGTTTTGGAGAGGTTTGTTTTATTTTGTCCTTGTGGACACTGAAGTCTGCTCAATTTGTTTCATACTTAGCTAATGATTGTACAGAGATTTCCTTAAATGTCTTGAGTTTGTAAGTGTCCTATCTTTTGTCAAGGTGTTTCATGCATTCCTTCCATGCTACTTCATGAAGTTTACAGCTGAATAGCCTTTACTTATTGCTTTTCAGAACCTCAAGCTCAATCATAGGTGAAAGAGTTTGACCTTTCTATGATATATGCCTGACCCTGTTCATCCACATGGTTTCTAGATTTTACAGAGATTTTTAAAGAATTCTACAAACATCATAATTTCAAGGTTTTCCTGTAAATGTTTTGGACAATCTCTTTTTCCTTATACTTGCTTTAACAGCACCCCAGGCAGCTGAAATTAATTGATGCTGATTATTTTAAACAAATGCCAGAAGAAAAAGGCTGTTTGCAGTGAGTGACCTCTGAGTCGGGTCAAGTAAAGTCAAACCCTGTGAGTAGGGGTTCATGGAATGCTGCCAGATTGGTTAAATAATAAAGATTATCTCAGAAAAGGCATGTTCTGAGGACTCCAATTGCTTCTTCCCCTTCTAGACAGTCCAGATACTGATTTTCAGAGCCACTATCAGTTTTTAAAATATTTTTATTTGCTTTAATTAGTTATACAAGACAGCAGAATCCATTTATGAACCTTGATATATCATACATATCATTCTAAATGGAGAAAAATTGAAAGCATTCCCACTAAAAACTGGAACAAGACAAGGATGTCCTCTTTCACCACTTCTATTCAACATCATCCTTAAAATACTAGCCAGAGTAATTAGAAAAAAGAAAGAAATTAAAGGGATATAAATAAGTTAAGAAGAACTCAAACTATTACTATTTCATGATGACATGATTATATATCTAGAAGTTAAAAAAATTCCACCAGAAAACTTCTAGAACTAATAGATTAACTCAGCAAATTAGCAGGATATAAAATCAACACTCATAAATCAAATGCATTCCTATACATCAGCGATGAATCCACTGAAAGAGAAATTAGGAAAACCACTCCATTCAAAATAGCCTCAAAAAAACACAACAACTGGGAATCAATCTAACAACACAGGTGAAAGACCTCTACAATGAAAATTACAGCACAATAAAGAAAGAAATTGAAGAAAACTGCAGAAGATCTCCCATGCTCCTGGATAGGCAGAATAAATATTGTCAAAACGGCCACACTACCAAAGTGTTATACAGATTTAATGTAATTCCTATTAAAATCCCAATGACATTCTTCATAGAAGTAAAAAGCAATCATGAAATTTATTTGGAAAGGTAAGAGACCCAGAATAGCTAAAGCAATCCTTAGCAAGAATAAAGAGCCTACATCTTGGGAGCAAATTCTCACCCCTCACAATCAGATAGAGCACTAATCTCTAGGGTATATAAAGAACTCAAAAGGCTAAGCACCAAAAACCAAATAACCCAAACAATAAATGGGCCAAGGACCTGAACAGACACTTCTCAGAAGAGGATACACAATCAATCAACAAATATATGGAAAAATGTCCATCATCTCTAGCAATTAGAGAAATTCAAATCAAAACTACTCTAAGGTATCATTTCACTCCAATCAGAATGGCAGCTATTATGAAGACAAACAACAATAAGTGTTGGTGAGGATGTTGGAAAAATGTACACTCATACATTGCTGGTGGGACTGCAAATTGGTGCAGCCAATTTGGAAAGAAGTATAAAGATTCCTTGGAACACTGGGAATGGAATCACCTTTTGACCCAGCTATCCTTCTCCTTGGTCTATATTCAAAGGACTTAAAAACAGCATACTACAGGGACACAGCCACATCAATCCTTGGTCTATACTCAAAGGACTTAAAAACAGCATACTACAGGGACACAGCCACATCAATGTTTATAGCAGCACAATTCACAATAACTAAACTGTGGAGCCAACATAGATGCCCCTAAGTAGATGAATGGATAAAAAATGTGGCATATATACACAATGAAATATTACTCAGCAATAAAAGAGAATAAAATCATGGCATTTTCAGGTAAGTGGAAGGAGTTGGAGAAGATAATGCTAAGTGAAGTTAGCCAATCCCCAAAAAACAAATGCCAAATGTTTTCTCTGATATAAAGTGACTGACTTATAGTGGGGTAGGGAAGGGGAGCATGGGAGGAATAGATGAGCTCTGGATAGGGCAGAGGGGTGGGAGGATAAGGGAGGGGGCAGGGGATTAGTAAGGATGTTGGGATGTGATGGACATCATTATCCAAAGTACATGTATGAAGACATGAATTGGTGTGACCATACTTTATATACAACCAGAGATATAAAAAATTGTGCTGCAATTAAAAAATTAAAATAGATAAATATATAAATATCTCATAAGCCAGAAAGAAAGAAAGAAAGAAAGAAAGAAAGAAAGAAAGAAAAAAAAGTGAAGCAGGAGGCATCACGATACCAGACCTTAAACTATACTGCTGAGCTATTGTAATAAAAACAGCATGGTATTGTCACCAAAATAGACTTGTATACCAATGGTACTTAATAGAGGACACAAAGACAAACCTACATAAATATTGTTATGTCATATTAGACAAAGGTGCAAAAAACATTCACTAGGGCCACTATAATTTTAAGGCTATTTGTTTTTATTTGTTTTCAAGGCTTCTGCAGTGGAAAGAATGAAATGAAATAAGGGTGAATTAAAATATCATAAAATTCATTGTTCTTAAGATGTGGTTCATCCTTGCTTTTTAAATAAACACTCCTTAGATTGTTCCAATGCTTAGGTTAATTTTTGGAGTTCTAAATTTTTGGAGTGCTTATTTGGAGGAGTAGCTTTTCAGATTTTTTTAACATTCTTCTAAGAAGTGCTCCTGTCCCCTGTGACATTTTAACCACAAATGAAATGATGAATTTTATATGGCTAAGCTTATTTTATGTTGACCTTTCTAGAAACCATAGGCATTATATTAAATGAAATTCAGTGAAGATAGAATAATCTCTTGCCTTTGGAGAATTTAAGATCAGATTAGTGCATAAGAAATATACATAAGAACAACAACTAGAGCAAAACACAAAACTATATGCAATCTATTGGCCAAAAAGGAATTCCCTATAACTTTGGAGAGAAAAAAAAAAACCTTAGGAGAGAAGCAAAAGAAATAATGTTTGCTAAAGAATGAAGATCGCCATGGTCTAAGACAGTCATCTCTGTTCTCAGTGAAATTTGAATGAATGAACATATATTTTCACCTTTAAATTTTTCTACTTTATTTTAAAGCAATTTTAATGTGATATAAAGTTGTAAAGGTAGAACATATACAGTTGGCAAGATGGTGAAGTGGAACTGGGCAGCAAATCATGACTCCTCCATGGTTTGGAATCGAAAGAACAGCTGATTAGAGAGGTTAGGGAGAGAGGGAATACACTAACACATAATATTGGATAGTTAATGAGCTGGAGGAACTTGAACATTCTGATTATAGAAACTGAAACTAGGACAGAATTTGTTAATCCTGAACCTTGATTAGGGTATGTCAAGGGAGAGTGGTAACAAAAGGAAGAAGAGGGAGAGGCAAAGCTGACAAGCTTACTTTAGAAACAATGGTAGAAAAGGAAGGCAGACTCGGTTAAGCTGTGGCAGGAGCTGCAAAATCACTTGATTAGGGGAAACCTGCACAGCTTATTTCAAACTGCTAACAGAAAACTGGCAGGCAGCCATTCTGTAGAGACCATGCCTAAGACTGCCTTGCTGGGAGGAATTAAATCTCACAGATTCTTCACATGGAGAGATAATAGCAAATACAATCATAGGGAATGCCTTTGAAATAAGCTGTCTGAGTAACCTGTGAGGTAGGATCTTTGCTTGGCTCAAGGTTGCTGAACCTCCCTTTCTTCACCACTGACAAAGGAAATGGGACAGATCAGAACAGAGTTATTTATTCTCAGAGAGTACAGTATGAGGGAAAAGCAAACACCCCAGCCTCAGGCCACAGGTGCTTGAGCCCCAGATACTGGTTGTACCTGCATGGGTCCCAGCAGAGGACAGAAGCACCATGCATGCCCCAGAATCCACCAGCCAACACACATGCCCTAGATGTGGACTACCTCGAGAACCCTCCCACAGTGGCCTCCCAATGCATACACCTCAGCCACAGGCCAAAGCTGCATACTCCCCATCAGCAGCCTGCTAATGCATCTGATCCAGATGCCCTCCACCACTGACAGAGCTCCTGCAGCAGCCCACTAATGTATGTACCTTGGCCACAGGCCTAAGTAATGCATGCTCTAGCATCTTCCCATATGCACAATGCTCCTGACCTGAGCTGCCAGCTGGCACACACTAGGATCAACCTGCTGACATGTATGCCCCAGATTTAAGCCCACCTATGCATGTGTAAGATGCCCCATACCTCTGCCATGGACCACATAGTACCTCTGCTGTGTGCCACCACACTTTATGCACACTAAGATCTACACCAGTGAGCTCACAGGTGTTTTAACAGCTCTGGGCACATGAAGAATTTCTACAGGCTGGCATATAAGACTGCAGCCCCAATCAGGGAGAGGCCTGAACACCAGGCCAGACAATTAGTATCTATTTCCTCTGAAAGCTATTAGGTGCCTGGATACATTAAAAAAAAAAAAACCTTCAAGAACCTCTTAGAGTCACATCAAAAGTGAGCAGAATGATGTCTGCAGGGATGATTTTATGACAAAAGTTTTTCACAGTTTTTTTCAAGAAAAAGGTGGAAATGGGGGGGTGAAACATAACATATAGTTACCTAACTTTACAAACAGATGGTGGTGTTTTTGTTACCTCTACACTCAGAGACATTTAGAGCTTAGCTAAGGAGCGATAGCCAATTAATTACTGAGCCTCACAAAACCTGATGGAAATCCTTCCACCTCAATTAGCTTAGCAAGAAATGATTTTAAGATTCTCTAATGCCAGTTTTTTATTTCACTGATATTTTGCTTTGTGTTAATTTGATAGATGCCCCCTATTATTTAATATTGTATTCCTTAATCAAATATTATGTATTTATTTTAATAGTTAATGTATTTATTATAATTATCATTTCTGTATGTTTATCCTTGGTCATTTATACACTTTCTTCTTCTTTTCTCTGTTTCTCTTCTTGCATTATCTGCTTTTATCTCCCATCCCAATTTTTTTCTTTTTCCTTCTCATGCCCCATATAGTTCATAGTTATTTTATTTTATTTCCTACCTAATTCTCAGTCTATTCTACAGTATTACTTTCTTTTTCTACTTTAGGAATAGTGGAGTTATATAAAACATTTTAAATATTTTTAAAGGTTTATTAGTATGTGGCTTTGCTCTGGATTAATTATAGTTATTAATGATTATTATCCCCTCTCAAAGAGCTGCTAGCATTGAACAATGATTGTTTGAGTGGTAGTCTTGAAATCAGCTATATTCCCATCATGGGCTTATAGTAAAGAGAAAGCATCTCACTAAAAAGTTCTTTTTTAATGGATTTTATTTTTAAAATACATGGAAGCAGAATGCATTTATATTCTTATTAAACATATACAGCACAATTTTTCAAATCTCTGGTTGTATATAAAGTATGTTCACACCAATTCATGTCATCATACATGTATTTTGGATAATAATGTCCATCACATTCCACCATAATTGCTATTCCCCTGCCCCCTTCCTTGCCCTCCCACCTCTCTGCCCTATCTAGAGATCATCTATTCCTCCCATGCTCCTCTTTCATACCCTACTATGAGTCAGTCACCTTATATCAAAGAAAACACTTGGCATTTGTTTGGGGGGGATTGGCTAATTTCACTTAGCATTATCTTCTCCAACTCTATCCATTTACCTGCAAACACCATGATTTTATTCTCTTTTATTGTAGAGTAATATTCCACTGGGTATATATGCCACATTTTAAAAATCCATTTATTTACAGAAGGGCATCTAGGTTAGTTCCACAGTTTAGTTATTGTGAATTGTGCTGCTATAAACATTGATGTGGCTGTGTCCCTGTAGTATGTTGTTTTTAAGTCCTTTGGGTATAGACCAAGGAGAGGAATGGCTGGGTCAAATTGTAGCTCCATCCCCAGTTTTCCAAGGAATCTCCATACTGCTTTCCATATTGGTTGCACTACTTTGCAGTCCCACCAGCAATTAATAAGTAGGATGGACTCAAACTAAAAAAATTCTTCTTAGCAAAAGAAATAATCTGTGAGGTGAATAGAGAGCCTACATCTTGGGAGCAAATTTTCACCCCTCACACATCAGATAGAGCACTATCTCTAGGGTATATAAAAACTCAAAAAGCTAAGCACCCCAAAAAGCCAAATAACCCAATCAATAAATGGGCCAAGGACCTGAACAGAAGAGGATATATAATCAATCAACAAATATATGAAAAAATGTTCATCATCTCTAGCAATTAGAGAAATGCAAATCAAAACTACTCTAAG